>NC_088423.1:821375-1121375 GCF_034236695.1 Oncorhynchus nerka
GTGTGTGTGTGGCGTGAAACAGTGTTCACACGTCCTCCCCATTAACCAGAGTGTGTGTGTGGCGTGAAACAGTGTTCCACACGTCCTCCCCATTAACAGAGTGTGTGTGTGGCGTGAGTGTTCCACACGTGGAGTGTGTGTGTGGCGTGAAGCAGTGTTCCAAACGTCCTCCCCATTAACCGGAGTGTGTGTGTGTGTGGCGTGAAACAGTGTTCCCACACGTCCTCCCCCATTAACCAGAGTGTGTGTGTGTGTGTGGCGTGAAACAGTGTTCCACACGTCCTCCCCATTAACCGGAGTGTGTGTGTGTGTGTGTGGCGTGAAGCAGTGTTCCACACGTCCTCCCCATTAACCAGAGTGTGTGTGTGTGTGGCGTGAAACAGTGTTCCACACGTCCTCCCCATTAACCAGAGTGTATGTGTGGCGTGAAACAGTGTTCCACACGTCCTCCCCATTAACCAGAGTGTGTGTGTGGCGTGAAACAGTGTTCCACACGTCCACCCCATTAACCAGAGTGTGTGTGTGGCGTGAAACAGTGTTCTACACGTCCTCCCCATTAACCGGAGTGTGTGTGTGTGTGTGTGGCGTGAAACAGTGTTCCAAACGTCCTCCCCATTAACCGGAGTGTGTGTGTGGCGTGAAACAGTGTTCCACACGTCCTCCCCATTAACCAGAGTGTGTGTGTGGCGTGAAACAGTGTTCCACACGTCCTCCCCATTAACCAGAGTGTGTGTGTGTGGCGTGAAACAGTGTTCCACACGTCCTCCCCATTAACCAGAGTGTTTGTGTGTGTGTGTGGCGTGAAACAGTGTTCCACACGTCCTCCCCATTAACCGGAGTGTGTGTGTGTGTGTGTGGCGTGAAGCAGTGTTCCAAACGTCCTCCCCATTAACCGGAGTGTGTGTGTGTGTGTGTGGCATGAAACAGTGTTCCACACGTCCTCCCCATTAACCGGAGTGTGTGTGTGTGTGTGTGTGGCGTGAAGCAGTGTTCCACACGTCCTCCCCATTAACCAGAGTGTGTGTGTGTGTGTGTGGCGTGAAGCAGTGTTCCACACGTCCTCCCCATTAACCAGAGTGTGTGTGTGGCGTGAAACAGTGTTCCACACGTCCTCCCCATTAACCGGAGTGTGTGTGTGTGTGTGTGGCGTGAAACAGTGTTCCAAACGTCCTCCCCATTAACCGGAGTGTGTGTGTGGCGTGAAACAGTGTTCCACACGTCCTCCCCATTAACCAGAGTGTGTGTGTGGCGTGAAACAGTGTTCCACACGTCCTCCCCATTAACCAGAGTGTGTGTGTGTGGCGTGAAACAGTGTTCCACACGTCCTCCCCATTAACCAGAGTGTGTGTGTGTGTGTGTGGCGTGAAACAGTGTTCCACACGTCCTCCCCATTAACCGGAGTGTGTGTGTGTGTGTGTGTGGCGTGAAACAGTGTTCCACACGTCCTCCCCATTAACCAGAGTGTGTGTGTGTGGCGTGAAACAGTGTTCCACACGTCCTCCCCATTAACCAGAGTGTGTGTGTGTGTGTGTGTGGCGTGAAACAGTGTTCCACACGTCCTCCCCATTAACCGGAGTGTGTGTGTGTGTGTGTGGCGTGAAACAGTGTTCCACACGTCCTCCCCATTAACCGGAGTGTGTGTGTGTGTGGCGTGAAGCAGTGTTCCACACGTCCTCCCCATTAACCAGAGTGTGTGTGTGGCGTGAAACAGTGTTCCACACGTCCTCCCCATTAACCAGAGTGTGTGTGTGGCGTGAAACAGTGTTCCACATGTCCTCCCCATTAACCGGAGTGTGTGTGTGTGTGTGTGTGTGTGGCGTGAAACAGTGTTCCAAACGTCCTCCTCATTAACCGGAGTGTGTGTGTGTGTGTGTGTGTGGCGTGAAACAGTGTTCCACACGTCCTCCCCATTAACCAGAGTGTGTGTGTGGCGTGAAACAGTGTTCCACACGTCCTCCCCATTAACCAGAGTGTGTGTGTGGCGTGAAACAGTGTTCCACACGTCCTCCCCATTAACCAGAGTGTGTGTGTGGCGTGAAACAGTGTTCCACACGTCCTCCCCATTAACCAGAGTGTGTGTGTGGCGTGAAGCAGTGTTCCACACGTCCTCCCCATTAACCAGAGTGTGTGTGTGTGTGGCGTGAAGCAGTGTTCCACACGTCCTCCCCATTAACCAGAGTGTGTGTGTGTGTGTGGCGTGAAGCAGTGTTCCACACGTCCTCCCCATTAACCAGTGTGTGTGTGTGTGTGTGGCGTGAAACAGTGTTCCACATGTCCTCCCCATTAACCAGAGTGTGTGTGTGTGTGGCGTGAAGCAGTGTTCCACACGTCCTCCCCATTAACCAGAGTGTGTGTGTGTGTGTGTGTGTGTGTGTGTGAAACAGTGTTCCAAACGTGTCCCCATTAACCGGTGTGTGTGTGTGGCGTGAAACAGTGTTCCACACGTGTCCCCATTAACCAGAGTGTGTGTGTGTGCGTGAAACAGTGTTCCACACGTCCTCCCCATTAACCAGAGTGTGTGTGTGTGTGGCGTGAAACAGTGTTCCACACGTCCTCCCCATTAACCAGAGTGTTTGTGTGTGTGTGTGGCGTGAAACAGTGTTCCACACGTCCTCCCCCATTAACCGTGTGTGTGTGTGTGTGTGTGCGTGAAGTGTGTGTTCCAAACGTCCTCCCCATTAACCGTGTGTGTGTGTGTGTGTGTGTGCATGAAACAGTGTTCCACACGTCCTCCCCATTAACCGGAGTGTGTGTGTGTGTGTGTGTGGCGTGAAGCAGTGTTCCACACGTCCTCCCCATTAACCAGAGTGTGTGTGTGTGTGTGTGGCGTGAAACAGTGTTCCACACGTCCTCCCCATTAACCGGAGTGTGTGTGTGTGTGTGTGCGTGAAACAGTGTTCCAAACGTCCTCCCCATTAACCGGAGTGTGTGTGTGGCGTGAAACAGTGTTCCACACGTCCTCCCCATTAACCAGAGTGTGTGTGTGGCGTGAAACAGTGTTCCACACGTCCTCCCCATTAACCAGAGTGTGTGTGTGTGGCGTGAAACAGTGTTCCACACGTCCTCCCCATTAACCAGAGTGTGTGTGTGTGTGTGGCGTGAAACAGTGTTCCACACGTCCTCCCCATTAACCGGAGTGTGTGTGTGTGTGTGTGGCGTGAAACAGTGTTCCACACGTCCTCCCCATTAACCAGAGTGTGTGTGTGTGGCGTGAAACAGTGTTCCACACGTCCTCCCCATTAACCAGAGTGTGTGTGTGTGTGTGTGTGGCGTGAAACAGTGTTCCACACGTCCTCCCCATTAACCGGAGTGTGTGTGTGTGTGTGTGGCGTGAAACAGTGTTCCACACGTCCTCCCCATTAACCGGAGTGTGTGTGTGTGTGGCGTGAAGCAGTGTTCCACACGTCCTCCCCATTAACCAGAGTGTGTGTGTGGCGTGAAACAGTGTTCCACACGTCCTCCCCATTAACCAGAGTGTGTGTGTGGCGTGAAACAGTGTTCCACACGTGTCCCCATTAACCAGTGTGTGTGTGTGGCGTGAAACAGTGTTCCACACGTCCTCCCCATTAACCGGAGTGTGTGTGTGTGTGTGTGGCGTGAAGCAGTGTTCCAACGTCCTCCCCATTAACCGTGTGTGTGTGTGTGTGTGTGGCGTGAAACAGTGTTCCACACGTCCTCCCCATTAACCGTGTGTGTGTGTGTGTGTGTGTGGCGTGAAACAGTGTTCCACACGTCCTCCCCATTAACCAGTGTGTGTGTGTGTGTGTGGCGTGAAGCAGTGTTCCACACGTCCTCCCCATTAACCAGAGTGTGTGTGTGTGTGGCGTGAAACAGTGTTCCACCACGTCCTCCCCATTAACCAGAGTGTATGTGTGTGTGTGAAACAGTGTTCCACACGTCCTCCCCATTAACCAGAGTGTGTGTGTGGCGTGAAACAGTGTTCCACACGTCCTCCCCATTAACCAGAGTGTGTGTGTGTGTGTGAAACAGTGTTCTACACGTCCTCCCCATTAACCGTGAGTGTGTGTGTGTGTGTGTGCGTGAAACAGTGTTCCAAACGTCCTCCCCATTAACCGGAGTGTGTGTGTGGCGTGAAACAGTGTTCCACACGTCCTCCCCATTAACCAGAGTGTGTGTGTGTGTGTGTGAAACAGTGTTCCACACGTCCTCCCCATTAACCAGAGTGTGTGTGTGCGTGAAACAGTGTTCCACACGTCCTCCCCATTAACCAGAGTGTGTGTGTTGCGTGAAACAGTGTTCCACATGTCCTCCCCATTAACCGGAGTGTGTGTGTGTGTGTGTGTGTGTGTGAAACAGTGTTACAAACGTCCTCCTCATTAACCGGTGTGTGTGTGTGTGTGTGTGTGGCGTGAAACAGTGTTCCACACGTCCTCCCCATTAACCAGAGTGTGTGTGTGGCGTGAAACAGTGTTCCACACGTGTCCCCATTAACCAGAGTGTGTGTGTGTGTGTGTGAAACAGTGTTCCACACGTCCTCCCCATTAACCAGAGTGTGTGTGTGGCGTGAAACAGTGTTCCACACGTCCTCCCCATTAACCAGAGTGTGTGTGTGGCGTGAAACAGTGTTCCACACGTCCTCCCCATTAACCAGAGTGTGTGTGTGTGTGTGTGCGTGAAGCAGTGTTCCACACGTCCTCCCCATTAACCAGAGTGTGTGTGTGTGTGTGCGTGAAGCAGTGTTCCACACGTGATTAACAGTGTGTGTGTGTGTGTGTGTGCGTGAAACAGTGTTCCACATGTCCTCCCCATTAACCAGAGTGTGTGTGTGTGTGGCGTGAAGCAGTGTTCCACACGTCCTCCCCATTAACCAGAGTGTGTGTGTGTGTGTGTGGCGTGAAACAGTGTTCCAAACGTCCTCCCCATTAACCGGAGTGTGTGTGTGGCGTGAAACAGTGTTCCACACGTCCTCCCCATTAACCAGAGTGTGTGTGTGTGTGTGAAACAGTGTTCCACACGTCCTCCCCATTAACCAGAGTGTGTGTGTGTGGCGTGAAACAGTGTTCCACACGTCCTCCCCATTAACCAGAGTGTGTGTGTGTGTGTGTGGCGTGAAACAGTGTTCCACACGTCCTCCCCATTAACCGGAGTGTGTGTGTGTGTGTGTGGCGTGAAGCAGTGTTCCAAACGTCCTCCCCATTAACCGGAGTGTGTGTGTGTGTGTGTGGCATGAAACAGTGTTCCACACGTCCTCCCCATTAACCGTGTGTGTGTGTGTGTGTGTGTGTGTGTGCGTGAAGCAGTGTTCCACACGTGTCCCCCATTAACCAGAGTGTGTGTGTGTGTGTGGCGTGAAACAGTGTTCCACACGTCCTCCCCATTAACCGGAGTGTGTGTGTGTGTGTGTGGCGTGAAACAGTGTTCCAAACGTCCTCCCCATTAACCGGAGTGTGTGTGTGGCGTGAAACAGTGTTCCACACGTCCTCCCCATTAACCAGAGTGTGTGTGTGGCGTGAAACAGTGTTCCACACGTCCTCCCCATTAACCAGAGTGTGTGTGTGTGGCGTGAAACAGTGTTCCACACGTCCTCCCCATTAACCAGAGTGTGTGTGTGTGTGTGTGGCGTGAAACAGTGTTCCACACGTCCTCCCCATTAACCGGAGTGTGTGTGTGTGTGTGTGTGGCGTGAAACAGTGTTCCACACGTCCTCCCCATTAACCAGAGTGTGTGTGTGTGGCGTGAAACAGTGTTCCACACGTCCTCCCCATTAACCAGAGTGTGTGTGTGTGTGTGTGTGGCGTGAAACAGTGTTCCACACGTCCTCCCCATTAACCGGAGTGTGTGTGTGTGTGTGTGGCGTGAAACAGTGTTCCACACGTCCTCCCCATTAACCGGAGTGTGTGTGTGTGTGGCGTGAAGCAGTGTTCCACACGTCCTCCCCATTAACCAGAGTGTGTGTGTGGCGTGAAACAGTGTTCCACACGTCCTCCCCATTAACCAGAGTGTGTGTGTGGCGTGAAACAGTGTTCCACACGTCCTCCCCATTAACCAGAGTGTGTGTGTGTGTGTGAAACAGTGTTCCACATGTCCTCCCCATTAACCAGGTGTGTGTGTGTGTGTGTGTGTGTGCGTGAAACAGTGTTCCAAACGTCCTCCCCATTAACCGGTGTGTGTGTGTGTGTGTGTGTGTGCGTGAAACAGTGTTCCACACGTCCTCCCCATTAACCAGAGTGTGTGTGTGTGTGTGAAACAGTGTTCCACACGTCCTCCCCATTAACCAGAGTGTGTGTGTGGTGTGTGAACAGTGTTCCACACGTCCTCCCCATTAACCAGAGTGTGTGTGTGTCTGGCGTGAAACTGTGTTCCACACGTCCTCCCCATTAACCAGAATGTGTGTGTGTGTGGCGTGAAGCAGTGTTCCACACGTCCTCCCCATTAACCAGTGTGTGTGTGTGTGTGTGGCGTGAAACAGTGTTCCACATGTCCTCCCCATTAACCAGAGTGTGTGTGTGTGTGGTGTGAAGCAGTGTTCCACACGTCCTCCCCATTAACCAGAGTGTTTGTGTGTGTGGCGTGAAACAGTGTTCCACACGTCCTCCCCATTAACCAGAGTGTGTGTGTGTGTGTGAAACAGTGTTCCACATGTCCTCCCCATTAACCGGAGTGTGTGTGTGTGTGTGTGTGCGTGAAACAGTGTTCCAAACGTCCTCCCCATTAACCAGTGTGTGTGTGTGTGTGTGTGTGTGTGTGTGAAACAGTGTTCCACACGTCCTCCCCATTAACCAGAGTGTGTGTGTGTGCGTGAAACAGTGTTCCACACGTCCTCCCCATTAACCAGAGTGTGTGTGTGTGCGTGAAACAGTGTTCCACACGTCCTCCCCATTAACCAGAGTGTGTGTGTGTGTGTGAAACAGTGTTCCACACATCCTCCCCATTAACCGTGTGTGTGTGTGTGTGTGGCGTGAAGCAGTGTTCCACACGTCCTCCCCATTAACCAGAGTGTGTGTGTGTGTGTGTCTGGCGTGAAACAGTGTTCCACACGTCCTCCCCATTAACCAGATTGTGTGTGTGTGTGGCGTGAAACAGTGTTCCACACGTCCTCCCCATTAACCAGTGTGTGTGTGTGTGTGTGTGGCGTGAAACAGTGTTCCACACGTCCTCCCCATTAACCAGAGTGTGTGTGTGGCGTGAAACAGTGTTCCACACGTCCTCCCCATTAACCAGAGTGTGTGTGTGTGTGTGTGGTGTGAAACAGTGTTCCACACGTCCTCCCCATTAACCAGAGTGTGTGTGTGGCGTGAAACAGTGTTCCACACGTCCTCCCCATTAACCAGAGTGTGTGTGTGTGTGGCGTGAAGCAGTGTTCCACACGTCCTCCCCATTAACCAGAGTGTGTGTGTGTGTGTGTGGCGTGAAACAGTGTTCCACACGTCCTCCCCATTAACCAGAGTCTGTGTGTGGCGTGAAACAGTGTTCCACACGTGTCCCCATTAACCAGAGTGTGTGTGTGTGTGTGCGTGAAACAGTGTTCCACACGTCCTCCCCATTAACCAGAGTGTGTGTGTGTGCGTGAAACAGTGTTCCACACGTCCTCCCCATTAACCAGAGTGTGTGTGTGTGCGTGAAACAGTGTTCCACACGTCCTCCCCATTAACCAGAGTGTGTGTGTGTGCGTGAAACAGTGTTCCACACGTCCTCCCCATTAACCAGAGTGTGTGTGTGGCGTGAAACAGTGTTCCACACGTCCTCCCCCCATTAACCAGAGTGTGTGTGTGTGCGTGAAACAGTGTTCCACATGTCCTCCCCATTAACCAGAGTGTGTGTGTGTGTGTGTGTGTGGCGTGAAACAGTGTTCCAAACGTCCTCCCCATTAACCGGTGTGTGTGTGTGTGTGTGTGTGTGGCGTGAAACAGTGTTCCACACGTCCTCCCCATTAACCAGAGTGTGTGTGTGGCGTGAAACAGTGTTCCACACGTCCTCCCCATTAACCAGAGTGTGTGTGTGTGTGTGTGGCGTGAAGCAGTGTTCCACACGTCCTCCCCATTAACCAGAGTGTGTGTGTGGCGTGAAACAGTGTTCCACACGTCCTCCCCATTAACCAGAGTGTTTGTGTGTGTGGCGTGAAACAGTGTTCCACACGTCCTCCCCATTAACCAGAGTGTGTGTGTGGCGTGAAACAGTGTTCCACATGTCCTCCCCATTAACCGGAGTGTGTGTGTGAGTGTGTGTGGCGTGAAACAGTGTTCCAAACGTCCTCCCCATTAACCGGAGTGTGTGTGTGTGTGTGTGTGTGTGGCGTGAAACAGTGTTCCACACGTCCTCCCCATTAACCAGAGTGTGTGTGTGTGTGTGTGTGGCGTGAAACAGTGTTCCACACGTCCTCCCCATTAACCAGAGTGTGTGTGTGGCGTGAAACAGTGTTCCACATGTCCTCCCCATTAACCAGAGTGTGTGTGTGTGTGTGAAACAGTGTTCCACACGTCCTCCCCATTAACCAGAGTGTGTGTGTGGCGTGAAACAGTGTTCCACACGTCCTCCCCATTAACCGGAGTGCGTGTGTGTGTGGCGTGAAGCAGTGTTCCACACGTCCTCCCCATTATCCAGAGTGTGTGTGTGTGTGTGTCTGGCGTGAAACAGTGTTCCACACGTCCTCCCCATTAACCAGAATGTGTGTGTGTGTGTGGCGTGAAACAGTGTTCCACACGTCCTCCCCATTAACCAGTGTGTGTGTGTGTGTGTGGCGTGAAACAGTGTTCCACACGTCCTCCCCATTAACCAGAGTGTGTGTGTGGCGTGAAACAGTGTTCCACACGTCCTCCCCATTAACCAGAGTGTGTGTGTGTGTGTGGTGTGAAACAGTGTTCCACACGTCCTCCCCATTAACCAGAGTGTGTGTGTGGCGTGAAACAGTGTTCCACACGTCCTCCCCATTAACCAGAGTGTGTGTGTGTGTGGCGTGAAGCAGTGTTCCACACGTCCTCCCCATTAACCAGAGTGTGTGTGTGTGTGTGTGGCGTGAAACAGTGTTCCACACGTCCTCCCCATTAACCAGAGTGTGTGTGTGTGTGGCGTGAAGCAGTGTTCCACACGTCCTCCCCATTAACCAGAGTCTGTGTGTGGCGTGAAACAGTGTTCCACACGTCCTCCCCATTAACCAGAGTGTGTGTGTGTGTGGCGTGAAGCAGTGTTCCACACGTCCTCCCCATTAACCAGAGTGTGTGTGTGTGTGTGTGGCGTGAAACAGTGTTCCACACGTCCTCCCCATTAACCAGAGTGTGTGTGTGTGTGGCGTGAAGCAGTGTTCCAAACGTCCTCCCCATTAACCAGAGTGTGTATGTGGCGTGAAACAGTCTTCCACACGTCCTCCCCATTAACCAGAGTGTGTGTGTGGCGTGAAACAGTGTTCCACACGTCCTCCCCATTAACCAGAGTGTGTGTGTGGCGTGAAACAGTGTTCCACACGTCCTCCCCATTAACCAGAGTGTGTGTGTGTGTGTGTGGCGTGAAACAGTGTTCCACACGTCCTCCCCATTAACCGGAGTGTGTGTGTGTGTGTGTGGGGTGAAACAGTGTTCCACACGTCCTCCCCATTAACCAGAGTGTGTGTGTGGAGTGAAACAGTGTTCCACACGTCCTCCCCATTAACCAGAGTGTGTGTGTGGCGTGAAACAGTGTTCCACACGTCCTCCCCATTAACCAGAGTGTGTGTGTGTGGCGTGAAACAGTGTTCCACACGTCCTCCCCATTAACCAGAGTGTGTGTGTGTGTGTGTGGCGTGAAACAGTGTTCCACACGTCCTCCCCATTATCCAGAGTGTTTGTGTGTGTGTGTGGCGTGAAACAGTGTTCCACACGTCCTCCCCATTAACCAGAGTGTGTGTGGCGTGAAACAGTGTTCCACACGTCCTCCCCATTAACCAGAGTGTGTGTGTGGCGTGAAACAGTGTTCCACACGTCCTCCCCATTAACCAGAGTGTGTGTGTGTGTGTGTGGCGTGAAACAG
Organism: Oncorhynchus nerka; assembly: GCF_034236695.1. Lineage (NCBI taxonomy): Eukaryota > Metazoa > Chordata > Actinopteri > Salmoniformes > Salmonidae > Oncorhynchus > Oncorhynchus nerka. Next base: position 831,336 of record NC_088423.1, read on the forward strand.
TGTTCCACACGTCCTCCCCATTAACCAGAGTGTGTGTGTGTGTGTGTGGCGTGAAACAGTGTTCCACACGTCCTCCCCATTAACCAGAGTGTGTGTGTGTGTGGTGTGAAACAGTGTTCCACACGTCCTCCCCATTAACCAGAGTGTGTGTGTGGCGTGAAACAGTGTTCCACACGTCCTCCCCATTAACCAGAGTGTGTGTGTGTGCGTGAAACAGTGTTCCACACGTCCTCCCCATTAACCAGAGTGTGTGTGTGGTGTGAAACAGTGTTCCACATGTCCTCCCCATTAACCAGTGTGTGTGTGTGTGTGTGTGTGGCGTGAAACAGTGTTCCAAACGTCCTCCTCATTAACCGGAGTGTGTGTGTGTGTGTGTGTGTGGCGTGAAACAGTGTTCCACACGTCCTCCCCATTAACCAGAGTGTGTGTGTGGCGTGAAACAGTGTTCCACACGTCCTCCCCATTAACCAGAGTGTGTGTGTGGCGTGAAACAGTGTTCCACACGTCCTCCCCATTAACCAGAGTGTGTGTGTGTCTGGCGTGAAACTGTGTTCCACACGTCCTCCCCATTAACCAGAATGTGTGTGTGTGTGGCGTGAAGCAGTGTTCCACACGTCCTCCCCATTAACCAGTGTGTGTGTGTGTGTGTGGCGTGAAACAGTGTTCCACATGTCCTCCCCATTAACCAGAGTGTGTGTGTGTGTGGCGTGAAGCAGTGTTCCACACGTCCTCCCCATTAACCAGAGTGTTTGTGTGTGTGGCGTGAAACAGTGTTCCACACGTCCTCCCCATTAACCAGAGTGTGTGTGTGGCGTGAAACAGTGTTCCACATGTCCTCCCCATTAACCGGAGTGTGTGTGTGTGTGTGTGTGGCGTGAAACAGTGTTCCAAACGTCCTCCCCATTAACCGGAGTGTGTGTGTGTGTGTGTGTGTGTGGCGTGAAACAGTGTTCCACACGTCCTCCCCATTAACCAGAGTGTGTGTGTGGCGTGAAACAGTGTTCCACACGTCCTCCCCATTAACCAGAGTGTGTGTGTGGCGTGAAACAGTGTTCCACACGTCCTCCCCATTAACCAGAGTGTGTGTGTGGCGTGAAACAGTGTTCCACACATCCTCCCCATTAACCGGAGTGCGTGTGTGTGTGGCGTGAAGCAGTGTTCCACACGTCCTCCCCATTAACCAGAGTGTGTGTGTGTGTGTGTCTGGCGTGAAACAGTGTTCCACACGTCCTCCCCATTAACCAGATTGTGTGTGTGTGTGTGGCGTGAAACAGTGTTCCACACGTCCTCCCCATTAACCAGTGTGTGTGTGTGTGTGTGGCGTGAAACAGTGTTCCACACGTCCTCCCCATTAACCAGAGTGTGTGTGTGGCGTGAAACAGTGTTCCACACGTCCTCCCCATTAACCAGAGTGTGTGTGTGTGTGTGTGGTGTGAAACAGTGTTCCACACGTCCTCCCCATTAACCAGAGTGTGTGTGTGGCGTGAAACAGTGTTCCACACGTCCTCCCCATTAACCAGAGTGTGTGTGTGTGTGGCGTGAAGCAGTGTTCCACACGTCCTCCCCATTAACCAGAGTGTGTGTGTGTGTGTGTGGCGTGAAACAGTGTTCCACACGTCCTCCCCATTAACCAGAGTCTGTGTGTGGCGTGAAACAGTGTTCCACACGTACTCCCCATTAACCAGAGTGTGTGTGTGTGTGGCGTGAAGCAGTGTTCCACACGTCCTCCCCATTAACCAGAGTGTGTGTGTGGCGTGAAACAGTGTTCCACACGTCCTCCCCATTAACCAGAGTGTGTGTGTGGCGTGAAACAGTGTTCCACACGTCCTCCCCATTAACCAGAGTGTGTGTGTGGCGTGAAACAGTGTTCCACACGTCCTCCCCATTAACCAGAGTGTGTGTGTGGCGTGAAACAGTGTTCCACACGTCCTCCCCATTAACCAGAGTGTGTGTGTGGCGTGAAACAGTGTTCCACATGTCCTCCCCATTAACCGGAGTGTGTGTGTGTGTGTGTGTGTGGCGTGAAACAGTGTTCCAAACGTCCTCCTCATTAACCGGAGTGTGTGTGTGTGTGTGTGTGTGGCGTGAAACAGTGTTCCACACGTCCTCCCCATTAACCAGAGTGTGTGTGTGGCGTGAAACAGTGTTCCACACGTCCTCCCCATTAACCAGAGTGTGTGTGTGTGTGTGTGGCGTGAAGCAGTGTTCCACACGTCCTCCCCATTAACCAGAGTGTGTGTGTGGCGTGAAACAGTGTTCCACACGTCCTCCCCATTAACCAGAGTGTTTGTGTGTGTGGCGTGAAACAGTGTTCCACACGTCCTCCCCATTAACCAGAGTGTGTGTGTGGCGTGAAACAGTGTTCCACATGTCCTCCCCATTAACCGGAGTGTGTGTGTGAGTGTGTGTGGCGTGAAACAGTGTTCCAAACGTCCTCCCCATTAACCGGAGTGTGTGTGTGTGTGTGTGTGTGTGGCGTGAAACAGTGTTCCACACGTCCTCCCCATTAACCAGAGTGTGTGTGTGGCGTGAAACAGTGTTCCACACGTCCTCCCCATTAACCAGAGTGTGTGTGTGGCGTGAAACAGTGTTCCACATGTCCTCCCCATTAACCAGAGTGTGTGTGTGGCGTGAAACAGTGTTCCACACGTCCTCCCCATTAACCAGAGTGTGTGTGTGGCGTGAAACAGTGTTCCACACGTCCTCCCCATTAACCGGAGTGCGTGTGTGTGTGGCGTGAAGCAGTGTTCCACACGTCCTCCCCATTATCCAGAGTGTGTGTGTGTGTGTGTCTGGCGTGAAACAGTGTTCCACACGTCCTCCCCATTAACCAGAATGTGTGTGTGTGTGTGGCGTGAAACAGTGTTCCACACGTCCTCCCCATTAACCAGTGTGTGTGTGTGTGTGTGGCGTGAAACAGTGTTCCACACGTCCTCCCCATTAACCAGAGTGTGTGTGTGGCGTGAAACAGTGTTCCACACGTCCTCCCCATTAACCAGAGTGTGTGTGTGTGTGTGTGGTGTGAAACAGTGTTCCACACGTCCTCCCCATTAACCAGAGTGTGTGTGTGGCGTGAAACAGTGTTCCACACGTCCTCCCCATTAACCAGAGTGTGTGTGTGTGTGGCGTGAAGCAGTGTTCCACACGTCCCCCCCATTAACCAGAGTGTGTGTGTGTGTGTGGCGTGAAACAGTGTTCCACACGTCCTCCCCATTAACCAGAGTGTGTGTGTGTGTGGCGTGAAGCAGTGTTCCACACGTCCTCCCCATTAACCAGAGTCTGTGTGTGGCGTGAAACAGTGTTCCACACGTCCTCCCCATTAACCAGAGTGTGTGTGTGTGTGGCGTGAAGCAGTGTTCCACACGTCCTCCCCATTAACCAGAGTGTGTGTGTGTGTGTGTGGCGTGAAACAGTGTTCCACACGTCCTCCCCATTAACCAGAGTGTGTGTGTGTGTGGCGTGAAGCAGTGTTCCAAACGTCCTCCCCATTAACCAGAGTGTGTATGTGGCGTGAAACAGTCTTCCACACGTCCTCCCCATTAACCAGAGTGTGTGTGTGGCGTGAAACAGTGTTCCACACGTCCTCCCCATTAACCAGAGTGTGTGTGTGTGGCGTGAAACAGTGTTCCACACGTCCTCCCCATTAACCAGAGTGTGTGTGTGTGTGTGTGGCGTGAAACAGTGTTCCACACGTCCTCCCCATTAACCAGAGTGTGTGTGTGTGTGTGTGGGGTGAAACAGTGTTCCACACGTCCTCCCCATTAACCAGAGTGTGTGTGTGGCGTGAAACAGTGTTCCACACGTCCTCCCCATTAACCAGAGTGTGTGTGTGGCGTGAAACAGTGTTCCACACGTCCTCCCCATTAACCAGAGTGTGTGTGTGTGTGTGTGGCGTGAAACAGTGTTCCACACGTCCTCCCCATTAACCAGAGTGTGTGTGTGTGTGTGTGGCGTGAAACAGTGTTCCACACGTCCTCCCCATTATCCAGAGTGTTTGTGTGTGTGTGTGGCGTGAAACAGTGTTCCACACGTCCTCCCCATTAACCAGAGTGTGTGTGGCGTGAAACAGTGTTCCACACGTCCTCCCCATTAACCAGAGTGTGTGTGTGGCGTGAAACAGTGTTCCACACGTCCTCCCCATTAACCAGAGTGTGTGTGTGTGTGTGTGGCGTGAAACAGTGTTCCACACGTCCTCCCCATTAACCAGAGTGTGTGTGTGTGTGTGTGGCGTGAAACAGTGTTCCACACGTCCTCCCCATTATCCAGAGTGTTTGTGTGTGTGTGTGGCGTGAAACAGTGTTCCACACGTCCTCCCCATTAACCAGAGTGTGTGTGTGGCGTGAAACAGTGTTCCACACGTCCTCCCCATTAACCAGAGTGTGTGTGTGGCGTGAAACAGTGTTCCACACGTCCTCCCCATTAACCAGAGTGTGTGTGTGTGTGTGTGGCGTGAAACAGTGTTCCACACGTCCTCCCCATTAACCGGAGTGTGTGTGTGTGTGTGTGGCGTGAAACAGTGTTCCACACGTCCTCCCCATTAACCAGAGTGTGTGTGTGGTGTGTGTGTTCCACACGTCCTCCCCATTAACCAGAGTGTGTGTGTGGCGTGAAACAGTGTTCCACACGTCCTCCCCATTAACCAGAGTGTGTGTGTGTGTGGCGTGAAACAGTGTTCCACACGTCCTCCCCATTAACCAGAGTGTGTGTGTGTGTGTGTGGCGTGAAACAGTGTTCCACACGTCCTCCCCATTAACCAGAGTGTGTGTGGCGTGAAACAGTGTTCCACACGTCCTCCCCATTAACCAGAGTGTGTGTGTGGCGTGAAACAGTGTTCCACACGTCCTCCCCATTAACCAGAGTGTGTGTGTGGCGTGAAACAGTGTTCCACACGTCCTCCCCATTAACCAGAGTGTGTGTGTGTGTGTGTGGCGTGAAACAGTGTTCCACACGTCCTCCCCATTATCCAGAGTGTTTGTGTGTGTGTGTGGCGTGAAACAGTGTTCCACACGTCCTCCCCATTAACCAGAGTGTGTGTGTGGCGTGAAACAGTGTTCCACACGTCCTCCCCATTAACCAGAGTGTGTGTGTGGCGTGAAACAGTGTTCCACACGTCCTCCCCATTAACCAGAGTGTGTGTGTGTGTGTGTGGCGTGAAACAGTGTTCCACACGTCCTCCCCATTAACCGGAGTGTGTGTGTGTGTGTGTGGCGTGAAACAGTGTTCCACACGTCCTCCCCATTAACCAGAGTGTGTGTGTGGAGTGAAACAGTGTTCCACACGTCCTCCCCATTAACCAGAGTGTGTGTGTGGCGTGAAACAGTGTTCCACACGTCCTCCCCATTATCCAGAGTGTTTGTGTGTGTGTGTGGCGTGAAACAGTGTTCCACACGTCCTCCCCATTAACCAGAGTGTGTGTGTGGCGTGAAACAGTGTTCCACACGTCCTCCCCATTAACCAGAGTGTGTGTGTGGCGTGAAACAGTGTTCCACACGTCCTCCCCATTAACCAGAGTGTGTGTGTGTGTGTGTGGCGTGAAACAGTGTTCCACACGTCCTCCCCATTAACCGGAGTGTGTGTGTGTGTGTGTGGCGTGAAACAGTGTTCCACACGTCCTCCCCATTAACCAGAGTGTGTGTGTGGAGTGAAACAGTGTTCCACACGTCCTCCCCATTAACCAGAGTGTGTGTGTGGCGTGAAACAGTGTTCCACACGTCCTCCCCATTATCCAGAGTGTTTGTGTGTGTGTGTGGCGTGAAACAGTGTTCCACACGTCCTCCCCATTAACCAGAGTGTGTGTGTGGCGTGAAACAGTGTTCCACACGTCCTCCCCATTAACCAGAGTGTGTGTGTGGCGTGAAACAGTGTTCCACACGTCCTCCCCATTAACCAGAGTGTGTGTGTGTGTGTGTGCGTGAAACAGTGTTCCACACGTCCTCCCCATTAACCAGAGTGTGTGTGTGTGTGTGTGGCGTGAAACAGTGTTCCACACGTCCTCCCCATTAACCGGAGTGTGTGTGTGTGTGTGTGGCGTGAAACAGTGTTCCACACGTCCTCCCCATTAACCAGAGTGTGTGTGTGTGTGGCGTGAAACAGTGTTCCACACGTCCTCCCCATTAACCAGTGTGTGTGTGTGTGTGTGGCGTGAAACAGTGTTCCACACGTCCTCCCCATTAACCAGAGTGTGTGTGTGTGGCGTGAAACAGTGTTCCACACGTCCTCCCCATTAACCAGAGTGTGTGTGTGGCGTGAAACAGTGTTCCACACGTCCTCCCCATTATCCAGAGTGTTTGTGTGTGTGTGTGGCGTGAAACAGTGTTCCACACGTCCTCCCCATTAACCGGAGTGTGTGTGTGTGGAGTGAAACAGTGTTCCACACGTCCTCCCCATTATCCAGAGTGTTTGTGTGTGTGTGTGGCGTGAAACAGTGTTCCACACGTCCTCCCCATTAACCAGAGTGTGTGTGTGGCGTGAAACAGTGTTCCACACGTCCTCCCCATTAACCAGAGTGTGTGTGTGGCGTGAAACAGTGTTCCACACGTCCTCCCCATTAACCAGAGTGTGTGTGTGTGTGTGTGTGGCGTGAAACAGTGTTCCACACGTCCTCCCCATTAACCAGAGTGTGTGTGTGTGTGTGTGGCGTGAAACAGTGTTCCACACGTCCTCCCCATTAACCAGAGTGTGTGTGTGTGTGTGGCGTGAAACAGTGTTCCACACGTCCTCCCCATTAACCAGAGTGTGTGTGTGTGGCGTGAAACAGTGTTCCACACGTCCTCCCCATTAACCAGAGTGTGTGTGTGTGTGTGTGTGTGAAACAGTGTTCCACACGTCCTCCCCATTAACCAGTGTGTGTGTGTGTGTGTGAAACAGTGTTCCACACGTCCTCCCCATTATCCAGAGTGTTTGTGTGTGTGTGTGGCGTGAAACAGTGTTCCACACGTCCTCCCCATTAACCAGAGTGTGTGTGTGGCGTGAAACAGTGTTCCACACGTCCTCCCCATTAACCAGAGTGTGTGTGTGGCGTGAAACAGTGTTCCACACGTCCTCCCCATTAACCAGAGTGTGTGTGTGTGTGTGTGTGTGCGTGAAACAGTGTTCCACACGTCCTCCCCATTAACCAGAGTGTGTGTGTGTGTGTGCGTGAAACAGTGTTCCACACGTCCTCCCCATTAACCAGAGTGTGTGTGTGTGTGTGTGCGTGAAACAGTGTTCCACACGTCCTCCCCATTAACCAGAGTGTGTGTGTGTGTGTGTGTGTGCGTGAAACAGTGTTCCACGTCCTCCCCATTAACCAGAGTGTGTGTGTGTGTGGCGTGAAACAGTGTTCCACACGTCCTCCCCATTAACCAGAGTGTGTGTGGCGTGAAACAGTGTTCCACACGTCCTCCCCATTAACCAGAGTGTGTGTGTGTGGCGTGAAACAGTGTTCCACACGTCCTCCCCATTAACCAGAGTGTGTGTGTGGCGTGAAACAGTGTTCCACACGTCCTCCCCATTAACCAGAGTGTGTGTGTGTGTGTGGCGTGAAACAGTGTTCCACACGTCCTCCCCATTATCCAGAGTGTTTGTGTGTGTGTGTGGCGTGAAACAGTGTTCCACACGTCCTCCCCATTAACCAGAGTGTGTGTGTGGCGTGAAACAGTGTTCCACACGTCCTCCCCATTAACCAGAGTGTGTGTGTGGCGTGAAACAGTGTTCCACACGTCCTCCCCATTAACCAGAGTGTGTGTGTGTGTGTGTGGCGTGAAACAGTGTTCCACACGTCCTCCCCATTAACCGGTGTGTGTGTGTGTGTGTGGCGTGAAACAGTGTTCCACACGTCCTCCCCATTAACCAGAGTGTGTGTGTGGAGTGAAACAGTGTTCCACACGTCCTCCCCATTAACCAGAGTGTGTGTGTGGCGTGAAACAGTGTTCCACACGTCCTCCCCATTATCCAGAGTGTTTGTGTGTGTGTGTGGCGTGAAACAGTGTTCCACACGTCCTCCCCATTAACCAGAGTGTGTGTGTGGCGTGAAACAGTGTTCCACACGTCCTCCCCATTAACCAGAGTGTGTGTGTGGCGTGAAACAGTGTTCCACACGTCCTCCCCATTAACCAGAGTGTGTGTGTGTGTGTGTGGCGTGAAACAGTGTTCCACACGTCCTCCCCATTAACCAGAGTGTGTGTGTGTGTGTGTGGCGTGAAACAGTGTTCCACACGTCCTCCCCATTAACCGGAGTGTGTGTGTGTGTGTGTGGCGTGAAACAGTGTTCCACACGTCCTCCCCATTAACCAGAGTGTGTGTGTGTGTGGCGTGAAACAGTGTTCCACACGTCCTCCCCATTAACCGGAGTGTGTGTGTGTGTGTGTGGCGTGAAACAGTGTTCCACACGTCCTCCCCATTAACCAGAGTGTGTGTGTGTGGAGTGAAACAGTGTTCCACACGTCCTCCCCATTAACCAGAGTGTGTGTGTGGCGTGAAACAGTGTTCCACACGTCCTCCCCATTATCCAGAGTGTTTGTGTGTGTGTGTGGCGTGAAACAGTGTTCCACACGTCCTCCCCATTAACCAGAGTGTGTGTGTGTGGAGTGAAACAGTGTTCCACACGTCCTCCCCATTATCCAGAGTGTTTGTGTGTGTGTGTGGCGTGAAACAGTGTTCCACACGTCCTCCCCATTAACCAGAGTGTGTGTGTGGCGTGAAACAGTGTTCCACACGTCCTCCCCATTAACCAGAGTGTGTGTGTGGCGTGAAACAGTGTTCCACACGTCCTCCCCATTAACCAGAGTGTGTGTGTGTGTGTGTGGCGTGAAACAGTGTTCCACACGTCCTCCCCATTAACCAGAGTGTGTGTGTGTGTGTGGCGTGAAACAGTGTTCCACACGTCCTCCCCATTAACCGGAGTGTGTGTGTGTGTGTGTGGCGTGAAACAGTGTTCCACACGTCCTCCCCATTAACCAGAGTGTGTGTGTGTGTGGCGTGAAACAGTGTTCCACACGTCCTCCCCATTAACCAGAGTGTGTGTGTGTGTGTGTGGCGTGAAACAGTGTTCCACACGTCCTCCCCATTAACCGGAGTGTGTGTGTGTGTGTGTGGCGTGAAACAGTGTTCCACACGTCCTCCCCATTAACCAGAGTGTGTGTGTGTGGAGTGAAACAGTGTTCCACACGTCCTCCCCATTAACCAGAGTGTGTGTGTGGCGTGAAACAGTGTTCCACACGTCCTCCCCATTAACCAGAGTGTGTGTGTGTGGGGTGAAACAGTGTTCCACACGTCCTCCCCATTAACCAGAGTGTGTGTGTGTGGCGTGAAACAGTGTTCCACACGTCCTCCCCATTAACCAGAGTGTGTGTGTGGCGTGAAACAGTGTTCCACACGTCCTCCCCATTAACCAGAGTGTGTGTGTGTGGCGTGAAGCAGTGTTCCACACGTCCTCCCCATTAACCAGAGTGTGTGTGTGTGTGTGTCTGGCGTGAAACAGTGTTCCACACGTCCTCCCCATTAACCAGAATGTGTGTGTGTGTGTGGCGTGAAACAGTGTTCCACACGTCCTCCCCATTAACCAGTGTGTGTGTGTGTGTGTGTGGCGTGAAACAGTGTTCCACACGTCCTCCCCATTAACCAGAGTGTGTGTGTGGCGTGAAACAGTGTTCCACACGTCCTCCCCATTAACCAGAGTGTGTGTGTGTGTGTGTGGTGTGAAACAGTGTTCCACACGTCCTCCCCATTAACCAGAGTGTGTGTGTGGCGTGAAACAGTGTTCCACACGTCCTCCCCATTAACCAGAGTGTGTATGTGTGTGGCGTGAAGCAGTGTTCCACACGTCCTCCCCATTAACCAGAGTGTGTGTGTGTGTGTGTGTGTGTGGCGTGAAACAGTGTTCCACACGTCCTCCCCATTAACCAGAGTGTGTGTGTGTGTGGCGTGAAGCAGTGTTCCACACGTCCTCCCCATTAACCAGAGTGTGTGTGTGGCGTGAAACAGTGTTCCACACGTCCTCCCCATTAACCAGAGTGTGTGTGTGTGTGTGTGGTGTGAAACAGTGTTCCACACGTCCTCCCCATTAACCAGAGTGTGTGTGTGTGTGGCGTGAAGCAGTGTTCCAAACGTCCTCCCCATTAACCAGAGTGTGTGTGTGGCGTGAAACAGTGTTCCACATGTCCTCCCCATTAACCAGAGTGTGTGTGTGGCGTGAAACAGTGTTCCACACGTCCTCCCCATTAACCAGAGTGTGTGTGTGTGTGGCGTGAAGCAGTGTTCCACACGTCCTCCCCATTAACCAGAGTGTGTGTGTGGCGTGAAACAGTGTTCCACACGTCCTCCCCATTAACCAGAGTGTGTGTGTGTGTGTGTGGCGTGAAACAGTGTTCCACACGTCCTCCCCATTAACCGGAGTGTGTGTGTGTGTGTGTGGCGTGAAACAGTGTTCCACACGTCCTCCCCATTAACCAGAGTGTGTGTGTGTGGAGTGAAACAGTGTTCCACACGTCCTCCCCATTAACCAGAGTGTGTGTGTGGCGTGAAACAGTGTTCCACACGTCCTCCCCATTAACCAGAGTGTGTGTGTGTGTGTTGCGTGAAACAGTGTTCCACACGTCCTCCCCATTAACCAGAGTGTGTGTGTGTGTGTGTGGCGTGAAACAGTGTTCCACACGTCCTCCCCATTATCCAGAGTGTGTGTGTGTGTGTGTGGCGTGAAACAGTGTTCCACACGTCCTCCCCATTAACCAGAGTGTGTGTGTGGCGTGAAACAGTGTTCCACACGTCCTCCCCATTAACCAGAGTGTGTGTGTGGCGTGAAACAGTGTTCCACACGTCCTCCCCATTAACCAGAGTGTGTGTGTGGCGTGAAACAGTGTTCCACACGTCCTCCCCATTAACCAGAGTGTGTGTGGCGTGAAACAGTGTTCCACACGTCCTCCCCATTAACCGGAGTGTGTGTGTGTGTGTGGCGTGAAACAGTGTTCCACACGTCCTCCCCATTAACCGGAGTGTGTGTGTGTGTGGCGTGAAACAGTGTTCCACACGTCCTCCCCATTAACCAGAGTGTGTGTGTGTGTGGCGTGAAACAGTGTTCCACACGTCCTCCCCATTAACCAGAGTGTGTGTGTGTGGAGTGAAACAGTGTTCCACACGTCCTCCCCATTAACCAGAGTGTGTGTGTGGCGTGAAACAGTGTTCCACACGTCCTCCCCATTAACCAGAGTGTGTGTGTGTGTGTGTTGCGTGAAACAGTGTTCCACACGTCCTCCCCATTAACCAGAGTGTGTGTGTGTGTGTGTGGCGTGAAACAGTGTTCCACACGTCCTCCCCATTATCCAGAGTGTGTGTGTGTGTGTGTGGCGTGAAACAGTGTTCCACACGTCCTCCCCATTAACCAGAGTGTGTGTGTGGCGTGAAACAGTGTTCCACACGTCCTCCCCATTAACCAGAGTGTGTGTGTGGCGTGAAACAGTGTTCCACACGTCCTCCCCATTAACCAGAGTGTGTGTGTGGCGTGAAACAGTGTTCCACACGTCCTCCCCATTAACCAGAGTGTGTGTGGCGTGAAACAGTGTTCCACACGTCCTCCCCATTAACCGGAGTGTGTGTGTGTGTGGCGTGAAGCAGTGTTCCACACGTCCTCCCCATTAACCGGAGTGTGTGTGTGTGTGGCGTGAAACAGTGTTCCACACGTCCTCCCCATTAACCAGAGTGTGTGTGTGTGTGGCGTGAAACAGTGTTCCACACGTCCTCCCCTTAACCAGAGTGTGTGTGTGTGTGACGTGAAACAGTGTTCCACACGTCCTCCCCATTAACCAGAGTGTGTGTGTCTGTGTGTGGCGTGAAACAGTGTTCCACACGTCCTCCCCATTAACTGGGGCAACTACCGGGTTGGAGCGAGCGGAGCGAGCGGTCGCATCCGCACTTCGGTCCGCAGGTAGTATAACTTTTCATTACATTTCATTACATTTCATTATAGTACAACGGTTTGATTTGTCTAATCTTAGCAATTTCTTCTTAGCTAGCTACATAGCCGTCTTTGTATCAAAGATAATTGCGTAATTATCGTATTTCGTCGTCCTAACGTAGTCTACACTGCTATCTGCCCAGCAGCTAGCCAGCTAGCAAACGTCCACCGTCTACCGAATAGCAGCACTGTAGAAACTATTACACTCAACTGAACGACTTGATTAGTGTAGTGTTAGCTAGCTACATAGTTGTCTTTGCTGTCTTCGTATCCAAGATAATTGTGTAGTTTAGAGTGTGTAGTCTTAGAGTGATTATCTTAATTTACCGAGGTTAGCTAGCCAGCTATTTGTCGTCCTTAACGTAGGAGACACTGCTAGCTAGCCAACAGCTAGCCAACGTCTACCGAATAGAACTTCCGCACTCAACAACCCGGTCGCATTCCGCTTCGCTACACAGGTAGTATCACATTTTCATTTCATTTCATTACAGTACAACGGTTTGATTTGTTTGATCGTAGCTAGCTACATAGCTAGCTACATAGCCGTCTTTGTATCAAAGATAATTGTGTAGTCTAGAGCGATTTTCTAGGTTAGCTAGCCAGCTATTGTCGTTCTTTTAACGCAACGTAACGTAATCAACACTGCTAGCTAGCCAGCTAGCCCCCGAATAGCAGCACTGTAGAAACTTTTACACTCAACGGAACGACTTGATTAGTGTAGTGTCAACAACGCAGCCACTGCCAGCTAGCCTACAAAGTCAACAACGCAGCCACTGCCAGCTAGCCTACTTCAGCAGTACTGTATCATTTTAATCATTTTAGTCAATAAGATTCTTGCTACGTAAGCTTAACTTTCTGAACATTCGAGACGTGTAGTCCACTTGTCATTCCAATCTTCTTTGCATTAGCGTAGCCTCTTCTGTAGCCTGTCAACTATGTGTCTGTCTATCCCTGTTCTCTCCTCTCTGCACAGACCATACAAACGCTCCACACCCGTGGCAGCGGCCACCCTAATCTGGTGGTCCCAGCGCGCACGACCCACGTGGAGTTCCAGGTCTCCGGTAGCCTCTGGAACTGCCGATCTGCGGCCAACAAGGCAGAGTTCATCTCAGCCTATGCCTCCCTCCAGTCCCTCGACTTCTTGGCACTGACGGAAACATGGATCACCACAGATAACACTGCTACTCCTACTGCTCTCTCTTCGTCCGCCCACGTGTTCTCGCACACCCCGAGAGCTTCTGGTCAGCGGGGTGGTGGCACCGGGATCCTCATCTCTCCCAAGTGGTCATTCTCTCTTTCTCCCCTTACCCATCTGTCTATCGCCTCCTTTGAATTCCATGCTGTCACAGTTACCAGCCCTTTCAAGCTTAACATCCTTATCATTTATCGCCCTCCAGGTTCCCTCGGAGAGTTCATCAATGAGCTTGATGCCTTGATAAGCTCCTTTCCTGAGGACAGCTCACCTCTCACAGTTCTGGGCGACTTTAACCTCCCCACGTCTACCTTTGACTCATTCCTCTCTGCCTCCTTCTTTCCACTCCTCTCCTCTTTTGACCTCACCCTCTCACCTTCCCCCCTACTCACAAGGCAGGCAATACGCTCGACCTCATCTTTACTAGATGCTGTTCTTCCACTAACCTCATTGCAACTCCCCTCCAAGTCTCCGACCACTACCTTGTATCCTTTTCCCTCTCGCTCTCATCCAACACTTCCCACACTGCCCCTACTCGGATGGTATCGCGCCGTCCCAACCTTCGCTCTCTCTCCCCGCTACTCTCTCCTCTTCCATCCTATCATCTCTTCCCTCTGCTCAAACCTTCTCCAACCTATCTCCTGATTCTGCCTCCTCAACCCTCCTCTCCTCCTTTCTACATCCTTTGACTCTCTATGTCCCCTATCCTCCAGGCCGGCTCGGTCCTCCCCTCCCGCTCCGTGGCTCGACGACTCATTGCGAGCTCACAGAACAGGGCTCCGGGCAGCCGAGCGGAAATGGAGGAAAACTCGCCTCCCTGCGGACCTGGCATCCTTTCACTCCCTCCTCTCTACATTTTCCTCTTCTGTCGCTGCTGCTAAAGCCACTTTCTACCACTCTAAATTCCAAGCATCTGCCTCTAACCCTAGGAAGCTCTTTGCCACCTTCTCCTCCCTCCTGAATCCTCCTCCCCCTCCCCTCTCTGCAGATGATTTCGTCAACCATTTTGAAAAGAAGGTCGACGACATCCGATCCTCGTTTGCTAAGTCAAACGACACCGCTGGTTCTGCTCACACTGCCCTACCCTGTGCTCTGACCTCTTTCTCCCATGTCTCTCCACATGAAATCTCGCGTCTTGTGACGGCCGGCCGCCCAACAACCTGCCCGCTTGACCCTATCCCCTCCTCTCTTCTCCAGACCATTTCCGGAGACCTTCTCCCTTACCTCACCTCGCTCATCAACTCATCCCTGACCGCTGGCTAAGTCCCTTCCGTCTTCAAGAGAGCGAGAGTTGCACCCCTTCTGAAAAAACCTACACTCGATCCCTCCGATGTCAACAACTACAGACCAGTATCCCTTCTTTCTTTTCTCTCCAAAACTCTTGAACGTGCCGTCCTTGGCCAGCTCTCCCGCTATCTCTCTCAGAATGACCTTCTTGATCCAAATCAGTCAGATTTCAAGACTAGTCATTCAACTGAGACTGCTCTTCTCTGTATCACGGAGGCGCTCCGCACTGCTAAAGCTAACTCTCTCTCCTCTGCTCTCATCCTTCTAGACCTATCGGCTGCCTTCGATACTGTGAACCATCAGATCCTCCTCTCCACCCTCTCCGAGTTGGGCATCTCCGGCGCGGCCCACGCTTGGATTGCGTCCTACCTGACAGGTCGCTCCTACCAGGTGGCGTGGCGAGAATCTGTCTCCTCACCACGCGCTCTCACCACTGGCGTCCCCCAGGGCTCTGTTCTAGGCCCTCTCCTATTCTCGCTATACACCAAGTCACTTGGCTCTGTCATAACCTCACATGGTCTCTCCTATCATTGCTATGCAGACGACACACAATTAATCTTCTCCTTTCCCCCTTCTGATGACCAGGTGGCGAATCGCATCTCTGCATGTCTGGCAGACATATCAGTGTGGATGACGGATCACCACCTCAAGCTGAACCTCGGCAAGACGGAGCTGCTCTTCCTCCCGGGGAAGGACTGCCCGTTCCATGATCTCGCCATCACGGTTGACAACTCCATTGTGTCCTCCTCCCAGAGCGCTAAGAACCTTGGCGTGATCCTGGACAACACCCTGTCGTTCTCAACTAACATCAAGGCGGTGGCCCGTTCCTGTAGGTTCATGCTCTACAACATCCGCAGAGTACGACCCTGCCTCACACAGGAAGCGGCGCAGGTCCTAATCCAGGCACTTGTCATCTCCCATCTGGATTACTGCAACTCGCTGTTGGCTGGGCTCCCTGCCTGTGCCATTAAACCCTACAACTCATCCAGAACGCTGCAGCCCGTCTGGTGTTCAACCTTCCCAAGTTCTCTCACGTCACCCCCGCTCCTCCGCTCCCTCCACTGGCTTCCAGTTGAAGCTCGCATCCGCTACAAGACCATGGTGCTTGCCTACGGAGCTGTGAGGGGAACGGCACCTCAGTACCTCCAGGCTCTGATCAGGCCCTACACCCAAACAAGGGCACTGCGTTCTTCCACCTCTGGCCTGCTCGCCTCCCTACCACTGAGGAAGTACAGTTCCCGCTCAGCCCAGTCAAAACTGTTCGCTGCTCTGGCCCCCCAATGGTGGAACAAACTCCCTCACGACGCCAGGACAGCGGAGTCAATCACCACCTTCCGGAGACACCTGAAACCCCACCTCTTTAAGGAATACCTAGGATAGGATAAAGTAATCCTTCTCACCCCCCATTAAAAGATTTAGATGCACTATTGTAAAGTGGCTGTTCCACTGGATGTCATAAGGTGAATGCACCAATTTGTAAGTCGCTCTGGATAAGAGCGTCTGCTAAATGACTTAAATGTAAATGTTAACCAGAGTGTGTGTGTGTCGCGTGAAACAGTGTTCCACACGTCCTCCCCATTAACCAGAGTGTGTGTGTGTGGCGTGAAACAGTGTTCCACATGTCCTCCCCATCAACCAGAGTGTGTGTGTGTGTGGCGTGAAGCAGTGTTCCACACGTTCTCCCCATTAACCAGAGTGTGTGTGTGGCGTGAAACAGTGTTCCACACGTCCTCCCCATTAACCAGAGTGTGTGTGGCGTGAAGCAGTGTTCCACACGTCCTCCCCATTAACCAGAGTGTGTGTGTGGCGTGAAACAGTGTTCCACACGTCCTCCCCATTACCCAGAGTGTGTGTGGCGTGAAACAGTGTTCCACACGTCCTCCCCATTAACCAGAGTGTGTGTGTGGCGTGAAACAGTGTTCCACACGTCCTCCCCATTAACCAGAGTGTGTGTGTGTGTGGCGTGAAACAGTGTTCCACACGTCCTCCCCATTAACCAGAGTGTGTGTGTGGCGTGAAACAGTGTTCCACACGTCCTCCCCATTAACCAGAGTGTGTGTGTGTGGCGTGAAACAGTGTTCCACACGTCCTCCCCATTAACCAGAGTGTGTGTGTGTGGCGTGAAACAGTGTTCCACACGTCCTCCCCATTAACCAGAGTGTGTGTGTGTGTGGCGTGAAACAGTGTTCCACACGTCCTCCCCATTAACCAGAGTGTGTGTGTGTGTGGCGTGAAACAGTGTTCCACACGTCCTCCCCATTAACCAGAGTGTGTGGCGTGAAACAGTGTTCCCACGTCCTCCCCATTAACCAGAGTGTGTGTGTGGCGTGAAACAGTGTTCCACACGTCCTCCCCATTAACCAGAGTGTGTGTGTGGCGTGAAACAGTGTTCCACACGTCCTCCCCATTAACCAGAGTGTGTGTGTGGCGTGAAACAGTGTTCCAGACGTCCTCCCCATTAACCAGAGTGTGTGTGTGTGTGTGGCGTGAAACAGTGTTCCACACGTCCTCCCCATTAACCAGAGTGTGTGTGTGTGTGTGTGGCGTGAAACAGTGTTCCACACGTCCTCCCCATTAACCAGAGTGTGTGTGTGGCGTGAAACAGTGTTCCACACGTCCTCCCCATTAACCAGAGTGTGTGTGTGTGTGTGTGTGTGTGTGTGTGTGTGTGTGTGTGTGTGTGTGTGTGGCGTGAAACAGTGTTCCACATGTCCTCCCCATTAACCAGAGTGTGTGTGTGGCGTGAAACAGTGTTCCACACGTCCTCCCCATTAACCAGAGTGTGTGTGTGTGTGTGGCGTGAAACAGTGTTCCACACGTCCTCCCCATTAACCGGAGTGTGTTGTGGCGTGAAACAGTGTTCCACACGTCCCCCATTAACCAGAGTGTGTGTGTGTGTGGCGTGAAACAGTGTTCCACACGTCCTCCCCATTAACCAGAGTGTGTGTGTGGCGTGAAACAGTGTTCCACACGTCCTCCCCATTACCCAGAGTGTGTGTGTGTGGCGTGAAACAGTGTTCCACACGTCCTCCCCATTAACCAGAGTGTGTGTGTGGCGTGAAACAGTGTTCCACACGTCCTCCCCATTAACCAGAGTGTGTGTGTGTGTGGCGTGAAACAGTGTTCCACACGTCCTCCCCATTAACCAGAGTGTGTGTGTGTGTGGCGTGAAACAGTGTTCCACACGTCCTCCCCATTAACCAGAGTGTGTGTGTGTCCTCCCCATTAACCAGAGTGTGTGTGTGGCGTGAAACAGTGTTCCACACGTCCTCCCCATTAACCAGAGTGTGTGTGTGTGTGGCGTGAAACAGTGTTCCACACGTCCTCCCCATTAACCAGAGTGTGTGTGTGTGTGGCGTGAAACAGTGTTCCACACGTCCTCCCCATTAACCAGAGTGTGTGTGTGTGTGGCGTGAAACAGTGTTCCACACGTCCTCCCATTAACCAGAGTGTGTGTGTGTGTGCGTGAAACAGTGTTCCACACGTCCTCCCATTAACCAGAGTGTGTGTGTGTGGCGTGAAACAGTGTTCCACACGTCCTCCCCATTAACCAGAGTGTGTGTGTGTGGCGTGAAACAGTGTTCCACACGTCCTCCCCATTAACCAGAGTGTGTGTGTGTGTGGCGTGAAACAGTGTTCCACACGTCCTCCCCATTAACCAGAGTGTGTGTGTGGCGTGAAACAGTGTTCCACACGTCCTCCCCATTAACCAGAGTGTGTGTGTGTGTGGCGTGAAACAGTGTTCCACACGTCCTCCCCATTAACCAGAGTGTGTGTGTGGCGTGAAACAGTGTTCCACACGTCCTCCCCATTAACCAGAGTGTGTGTGTGGCATGAAACAGTGTTCCACACGTCCTCCCCATTAACCAGAGTGTGTGTGTGTGTGTGTGGCGTGAAACAGTGTTCCACACGTCCTCCCCATTAACCAGAGTGTGTGTGTGTGTGGCGTGAAACAGTGTTCCACACGTCCTCCCCATTAACCAGAGTGTGTGTGTGGCGTGAAACAGTGTTCCACACGTCCTCCCCATTAACCAGAGTGTGTGTGTGTGTGTGTGTGTGTGTGGCGTGAAACAGTGTTCCACATGTCCTCCCCATTAACCAGAGTGTGTGTGTGGCGTGAAACAGTGTTCCACACGTCCTCCTCATTAACCAGAGTGTGTGTGTGTGTGTGTGTGTGTGGCGTGAAACAGTGTTCCACACGTCCTCCCCATTAACCAGAGTGTGTGTGTGGCGTGAAACAGTGTGTGAGTGTGTGTGTGGCGTGAAACAGTGTTCCACACGTCCTCCCCATTAACCAGAGTGTGTGTGTGTGTGTGTGTGGCGTGAAACAGTGTTCCACACGTCCTCCCCATTAACCAGAGTGTGTGTGTGTGTGTGGCGTGAAACAGTGTTCCACACGTCCTCCCCATTAACCAGAGTGTGTGTGTGGCGTGAAACAGTGTTCCACACGTCCTCCCCATTAACCAGAGTGTGTGTGTGTGCGTGAAGCAGTGTTCCACACGTCCTCCCCATTAACCAGAGTGTGTGTGTGAAACAGTGTTCCACACGTCCTCCCCATTAACCAGAGTGTGTGAAACAGTGTTCCACACGTCCTCCCCATTAACCAGAGTGTGTGTGTGTGTGGCGTGAAACAGTGTTCCACACGTCCTCCCCATTAACCAGAGTGTGTGTGTGGCGTGAAACAGTGTTCCACACGTCCTCCCCATTAACCAGAGTGTGTGTGTGTGTGGCGTGAAACAGTGTTCCACACGTCCTCCCCATTAACCAGAGTGTGTGTGTGGCGTGAAACAGTGTTCCACACGTCCTCCCCATTAACCAGAGTGTGTGTGTGGCGTGAAACAGTGTTCCACACGTCCTCCCCATTAACCAGAGTGTGTGTGTGTGTGGCGTGAAACAGTGTTCCACACGTCCTCCCCATTAACCAGAGTGTGTGTGTGGCGTGAAACAGTGTTCCACACGTCCTCCCCATTAACCAGAGTGTGTGTGTGGCGTGAAACAGTGTTCCACACGTCCTCCCCATTAACCAGAGTGTGTGTGTGTGTGTGGCGTGAAACAGTGTTCCACACGTCCTCCCCATTAACCAGAGTGTGTGTGTGTGTGTGTGGCGTGAAACAGTGTTCCACACGTCCTCCCCATTAACCAGAGTGTGTGTGTGGCGTGAAACAGTGTTCCACACGTCCTCCCCATTAACCAGAGTGTGTGTGTGTGTGTGTGTGGCGTGAAACAGTGTTCCACACGTCCTCCCCATTAACCAGAGTGTGTGTGTGTGGCGTGAAACAGTGTTCCACACGTCCTCCCCATTAACCCCATTCCATCACGTGGACTGGGACATGTTTCGTATTGCGTCAGATGGAAATATTGACGAATACGCTGATTCGGTGTGCGAGTTCATTAGAACGTGCGTCGAAGATGTCGTTCCCATAGCAACGATAAAAACATTCCCAAACCAGAAACCGTGGATTGATGGCAGCATTCGCGTGAAACTGAAAGCGCAAACCACTGCTTTTAATCAGGGCAAGGTGTCTGGTAATATGTCCGAATATAAACAATGCAGCTATTCCCTCCGCAAGGCTATTAAACAAGCTAAGCGTCAGTACAGAGACAAAGTGGAATCTCAATTCAATGGCTCAGACACAAGAGGCATGTGGCAGGGTCTACAGTCAATCACGGACTACAAGAAGAAACCCAGCCCAGTCACGGACCAGGATGTCTTGCTCCCAGGCAGACTAAATCACTTTTTGCCCGCTTTGAGGACAATACAGTGCCACTGACACGGCCTGCAACGAAAACATGCGGTCTCTCCTTCACTGCAGCCGAGGTGAGTAAGACATTTAAACGTGTTAACCCTCGCAAGGCTGCAGGCCCAGACGGCATCCCCAGCCGCGCCCTCAGAGCATGCGCAGACCAGCTGGCCGGTGTGTTTACGGACATATTCAATCAATCCCTATACCAGTCTGCTGTTCCCACATGCTTCAAGAGGGCCACCATTGTTCCTGTTCCCAAGAAAGCTAAGGTAACTGAGCTAAACGACTACCGCCCCGTAGCACTCACTTCCGTCATCATGAAGTGCTTTGAGAGACTAGTCAAGGACCATATCACCTCCACCCTACCTGACACCCTAGACCCACTCCAATTTGCTTACCGCCCAAATAGGTCCACAGACGATGCAATCTCAACCACACTGCACGCTGCCCTAACCCACCTGGACAAGAGGAATACCTATGTGAGAATGCTGTTCATCGACTACAGCTCGGCATTCAACACCATAGTACCCTCCAAGCTCGTCATCAAGCTCGAGACCCTGGGTCTCGACCCCGCCCTGTGCAACTGGGTACTGGACTTCCTGACGGGCCGCCCCCAGGTGGTGAGGGTAGGCAACAACATCTCCTCCCCGCTGATCCTCAACACGGGGCCCCACAAGGGTGCGTTCTGAGCCCTCTCCTGTACTCCCTGTTCACCCACGACTGCGTGGCCATGCACGCCTCCAACTCAATCATCAAGTTTGCGGACGACACAACAGTGGTAGGCTTGATTACCAACAACGACGAGACGGCCTACAGGGAGGAGGTGAGGGCCCTCGGAGTGTGGTGTCAGGAAAATAACCTCACACTCAACGTCAACAAAACTAAGGAGATGATTGTGGACTTCAGGAAACAGCAGAGGGAACACCCCCTATCCACATCGATGGATCAGTAGTGGAGAGGGTAGCAAGTTTTAAGTTCCTCGGCATACACATCACAGACAAACTGAATTGGTCCACTCACACTGACAGCGTCGTGAAGAAGGCGCAGCAGCGCCTCTTCAACCTCAGGAGGCTGAAGAAATTCGGCTTGTCACCAAAAGCACTCACAAACTTCTACAGATGCACAATCGAGAGCATCCTGGCGGGCTGTATCACCGCCTGGTACGGCAACTGCTCCGCCCTCAACCGTAAGGCTCTCCAGAGGGTAGTGAGGTCTGCACAACGCATCACCGGGGGCAAACTACCTGCCCTCCAGGACACCTACACCACCCGATGTTACAGGAAGGCCATAAAGATCATCAAGGACATCAACCACCCGAACCACTGCCTGTTCACCCCGCTATCATCCAGAAGGCGAGGTCAGTACAGGTGCATCAAAGCTGGGACCGAGAGACTGAAAAACAGCTTCTATCTCAAGGCCATCAGACTTTTAACAGCAATCACTAACATTGAGTGGCTGCTGCCAACACACTGTCATTGACACTGACCCAACTCCAGCCACTTTAATAATGGGAATTGATGGGAAATGATGTAAATATATCACTAGCCACTTTAAACAATGCTACCTTATATAATGTTACCCTACATTATTCATCTCATATGCATATGTATATACTGTACTCTAGATCATCGACTGCATTCTTATGTCACTAGCCACTTTAACTATGCCACTTTGTTTACTTTGTCTACATACTCATCTCATATGTATATACTGTACTGCCATCTACTGTATGCTGCTCTGTACCATCACTCATTCATATATCCTTATGTACATATTCCTTATCCCCTTACACTGTGTATAAGACAGTAGTTTTGGAATTGTTAGTTAGATTACTTGTTGGTTATCACTGCATTGTCGGAACTAGAAGCACAAGCATTTCGCTACACTCGCATTAACATCTGCTAACCATGTGTATGTGACAAATAAAATTTGATTTGATTTGATTTGAACCAGAGTGTGTGTGTGTGTGTGTGGCATGAAACAGTGTTCCACACGTCCTCCCCATTAACCGGAGTGTGTGTGTGGCGTGAAACAGTGTTCCACACGTCCTCCCCATTAACCAGAGTGTGTGTGTGTGTGGCGTGAAGCAGTGTTCCACACGTCCTCCCCATTAACCAGAGTGTGTGTGTGGCGTGAAACAGTGTTCCACACGTCCTCCCCATTTACCAGAGTGTGTGTGTGTGTGTGTGGCGTGAAACAGTGTTCCACACGTCCTCCCCATTAACCAGAGTGTGTGTGTGGCGTGAAACAGTGTTCCACACGTCCTCCCCATTAACCAGAGTGTGTGTGTGTGGCGTGAAACAGTGTTCCACACGTCCTCCCCATTAACCAGAGTGTGTGTGTGGCGTGAAACAGTGTTCCACACGTCCTCCCTGTTAGATGGGGAATCCAGGCAATTAACTGGAATTAACCCTGGCCTATGCCCACAATGAATCTCGATAAATAACTCAAATATAAACACCCACCATTATTCAACACTAAGCCTGACAAACAGAAATAAGGAAACTATTAAGGTGTAGCAAAAACACAGGCCTAGTACACTTGTAGTGGGCAATAATACTATTTGATATGTTTAGATACACTATACAGTGCATTCAGAAAGTATTCAGACCCCTTGAGTTTTTCCACATTTTGTTACGTGAGCCTTTTTGTAAAAATAAAAAAAATCTCATCAATTTACATAATTTGACAAAAGCAAAATAATGACAAAGCAAACACTGTTTTTTTAGAAAACTTTGCAAATGTATTAAAAATGAAATGTGACGAGGCCTCCGGCAGTGCCAGCTGTGCCACTAGAGATCCTGATTCGAGTCCAGGCTCTGTCGCAGCAGGCCGCGACCGGGACATCCATGGGGCGGCACACAATTGGCCCAGCATCGTCCAGGTTAGAGGAGGGTTTGGGCAGGGATGTTCTTGTCCCATCAAACTCTAGCGACTCCTGTGGCGGGCCGGGCACAATGCACGCTGACACGGTCGCCAGGTGTACGGTTTTCCTCCGATACATTGGTGCGGCTGGCTTCCGGGTTAAGCTGGCATTGTGTCAAGAAGCAGTGCGGCTCGGCTGGGTTGTGTTTCGGACACACAGCTCTCTCAAAAAAATTACAATAATATATATATGTATATATACAGATACACACACTACCATTCAAAAGTTTGGGATGACTTAGAAATGTCCTTATTTTCCATCAAAACAAACATGAAATTAGTTACAAAATGAATAGGAAATATAGTAGAGACGCTGACATGGTTATAAATAATGATTTTTAATTGAAATAATAATTGTGTCCTTCAAACTTTGCTTTTGTCAAAGAATCCTCCATTTGCAGCAATTACAGCCTTGCAGACCTTTGGCTTCTAGTTGTCAATTTGTTGAGGTAATCTGAAGAGATTTCACCCCATGCTTCCTGAAGCACCTCCAACAAGTTGGATTGGCTTGATGGGCACTTCTTAAGTACCACATGGTCAAGCTGCTCTAACAACAGCTCAATCGGGTTGAGATCCGGTGACTGTGCTGGCCACTCCATTATAGACAGAACACCAGCTGACTGCTTCTTCCCTAAATAGTTCTTGCATAGTTTGGAGCTGTGCGTTGGGTCATTGTCCTGTTATAGGAGGAAACTGGCTCCAATTAAGCGCTGTCCACAGGGTATGGCATGGCATTGCAAAACTGAGTGATAGCCTTCCTTCTTCAAGATCCCTTCTACCCTGTACAAGTCTCCTACTTTCCCAAATCCCCCCCAGACCATCACATTGCCTCCACCATGTTAATAGATGGCGTCATACACTCTTCCAGCAGCTTTTCATTTTTTCTGAACACCTCGAACTTGATCCCTCAAACTTGATCACCTCAAACAATGATCCCAAACACACTGCCCGGGCAACGAAGGAGTGGCTTCGTAAGAAGCATTTCAAGGTCCTGGAGTGGCCTAGCCAGTCTCCAGATCTCAACCCCATAGAAAATATTTCGAGGGAGTTGAAAGTCCGTGTTGCCCAGCAACAGCCCCAAAACATCACTGCTCTAGAGGAGATCTGCATGGAGGAATGGGACAAAATACCAGCAACAGTGTGTGAAAACCTTGTGAAGACTTACAGAAAACGTTTGACCTCTGTCATTGCCAACAAAGGGTGTATAACAAAGTATTGAGATGTTATTGACCAAATACTTATTTTCCACCATAATTTGCAAATAAATTAATTACAAATCCTACAATGTGATTTTCTGGAATATTTTTTCTAATTTTGTCTGTCAAAGTTGAAGTGTACCTATGATGAAAATTACAGGCCTCTCTCATCTTTTTAAGTAGGAGAACTTGCACAATTGGTGGCTGACTAAATACTTTTTTGCCCCACTGTATATATATATAGCAGGAAATCATGTCAAAGTATTAGGGGAAGTACTATGTATACACAGTGCAGAAATACTTTATTTACTTAAGTATTTAGCGCCTTTGCTACGAGACTCGAAATTGAGCTCAGGTGCATCCTGTTTCCATTGGTCATCCTTGTGATGTTTCTACAACTTGATTGGAGTCCACCTGTGGTAAACTCAATGGATTGGACACTATTTGGAAAGTTACACATCTGTTTATGTAAGGTCCCACAGTTGACAGTAAATATCAGAGCAAAAGTCAGGATCGACGCGAAGATGAACGGAGCAAAGTACAGAGAGATCCTTTTTGAAAACCTGCTCCAGAACCCTCAGGATCTCAGACTGGGGCAAAGGTTCACCTTCCAACAGGACAGCCAAGAAACTGCAGGAGTGGCTTCGGGACAAGTCTCTAAATGTCCTTGAGTGGCCAGCCAGAGCCCAGACTTGAAACCAATTGAACATCTCTGGAGACCTGAAAATAGCTGTGCAGTGACACTCCCCATCCAACCTGACAGAGTTTGAGAGGATCGGCAGAGAAGAATAGGAGAAACTCCCTAAACACAGGTGTGCCAAGCTTGTATTGTCATACCCAAGAAGACTCAATGTTGTAATAGCTGCCAATAGTGCTTCAGCAAAGTACTGAGTAAAGGCTCTGAATACTAATGCAAATGTGATATTTCCATTTTTTTGTTTTGTATAAATTAGCAAACATTTCTAAAAACCTGTTTTTGCTTTGTCATTATGGGGTATTGTGTGTAGATTGAGAGGGGGGGGGGGGACAATAATCGATTTTAGAATAGGGCTGTTATGTAACAAAATGTGGAAAAGGTCAAGGGGTCTCAATACTTCCTGAAGTCACTGTAGCAGTATATCATGCCAAAATGGTATGAGAAGTACTATATAGCAGTATATCATGCCAAAATGGTATGAGAAGTACTATATATAGCAGTATATCATGCCAAAATGGTATGAGAAGTACTATATATAGCAGTATATCATGCCAAAATGGTATGAGAAGTACTATATATAGCAGTATATCATGCCAAAATGGTATGAGAAGTACTATATATAGCAGTATATCATGCCAAAATGGTATGAGAAGTACTATATATAGCAGTATATCATGCCAAAATGGTATGAGAAGTACTATATATAGCAGTATATCATGCCAAAATGGTATGAGAAGTACTATATATAGCAGTATATCATGCCAAAATGGTATGAGAAGTACTATATATAGCAGTATATCATGCCAAAATGGTATGAGAAGTACTATATATAGCAGTATATCATGCCAAAATGGTATGAGAAGTACTATATATAGCAGTATATCATGCCAAAATGGTATGATAAGTACTATATATAGCAGTAAATCATGCCAAAGTGGTGTGACAAGGACATTTCCAAACAAGTCAGGAATGTATAGCCTAGGATACACACCATATTGGCAACAATCTTTTAGGACAGAGCTATGAGACCTACTGCTAACCATCTAGCTCTGAGAGGACCTACGGGTTGTTTTTCTACATCATTCTTTCTAGTTTACACACCTCTGAATATTTTACAGAACTCTTTGAAGCTGCTCATTTCTCATACTAATATGTAACTTTTACAGATGAGATTTTACTCCATATTAAAATCATTTGAATAACAAATGTCTATGGTTTTTCAAACTTTTGTTCCCTATATTAGAGTTCACATGTACTGAACCAATGGGATTTTTATAACTATGCAATTAGTAGTTCATGGTTTCACAAGATTAGGATTATATGAGATGTAAAGGTTTTACAAGTTTGGACTGCGGTTTGCATCCAGGAGGAAAGTGAGTGTTTCTGTTCTGAATGAGAGGCAATTATGTGTTACAGTGTAGGGTAGACCTAATGTCAGGGAATTACTCCCCCGTGTCCTGTCTGCCTCCCCCTCTGTCTTGCTATTGCCATAAATTCCTTTTATCTTAAAACGTTTTTATGGTCTGATTTGACCATCTACTTTTCAGCTGGTCCAAGTGTCCCTGTATTGGAGGAAGTCCCGACTGATTCAGTGAAGCGAACCAATCATGAATCAAGTCTCAATGATGATTCACTCATGCTGTTATCCAGTCCTTGGACCATGGCTTGATCAAGTTCTGGTGGTCTTTAAGAGACAGAGTGGGATAATAGCTAACATATAGGATAAGGGTGGAATACCAATGTCTATATAGGTAGAGTAGAACAGAAATCTGCTGAAAGGTGTGACCATAGAGATCCAAGGGATTCATCTGGCACCATGCAAACATGTGCATGGGCTATGTCAGTGAGACACACACACACACCCTTCAGTGAGGTGGAGAGGGAATTCATTGTGTATTTACTGCTGTGAGTATCGCAGCAAAGGTGAGACAGAGGTAGTAAGGGCACAGTGAATACCCCAGAGACATTAGATTGCCAAATCAATATCGTTGCTCACTGAAATTTTACACCATCAACGTGATTGAGTTCTTGCTGATGATGCAAACATTTTCCTTAGGGAGCTATTCGTGATGCACCACACATCTATGCATTACACCACGCATCTATACATTCATTACACCACACATCTATGCATTACAACACACATCTATGCATTACACCACGCATCTATACATTCATTACACCACGCATCTATGCATTCATTACACCATGCATCTATGCATTACACCACGCATCTATACATGCATTACAACACAGATCTATGCATTACACCACGCATCTATACATTCATTACACCACGCATCTATGCATTACACCACGCATCTATACATTCATTACACCACACATCTATACATTCATTACAACACACATCTATACATTCATTACACCACACATCTATACATTCATTACAACACACATCTATACATTCATTACACCACGCATCTATACATTCATTACACCACGCATCTATACATTCATTACACCACACATCTATGCATTACAACACACATCTATGCATTACACCACACATCTATACATTCATTACACCACACATCTATACATTCATTACACCACACATCTATGCATTACACCACACATCTATACATTCATTACACCACACATCTATACATTCATTACAACACACATCTATACATTCATTACACCACACATCTATACATTCATTACACCACACATCTATGCATTACACCACGCATCTATACATTCATTACACCACACATCTATGCATTACACCACGCATCTATGCATTACAACACACATCTATGCATTCATTACAACACATATCTATGCATTCATTACACCACGCATCTATACATTCATTACACCACACATCTATACATTTACACCACACATCTATACATTCATTACAACACACATCTATACATTCATTACAACACACATCTATACATTCATTACAACACACATCTATACATTCATTACAACACACATCTATACATTCATTACAACACACATCTATACATTCATTACAACACACATCTATACATTCATTACAACACACATCTATACATTCATTACAACACACATCTATATATTCATTACACCACACCTCTATGCATTACATATCTATTCATTACACCACACAGACCATGCAACCCCACACCAAAGAGGAGATGAGACCATGCAACCCCACACCAAAGAGGAGATGAGACCATGCAACCCCACACCAAAGAGGAGACCATTTAAAACCACACCAAAGAGGAGACTATTTAACCTCACACTAAAGAGAGGAGACCATGTAACCCCACACTACAGGAGACTATGTAACCCCACAGCAAAGAGGAGAGGAGACAATGTAACCCCACACAAGAGGAGACCATGTGACACCACACTAGAGGAGCCCATGTAACACCACACTAGAGGAGCCCATGTAACCCCACACTAAAGAGAGGAGACCATGTAACCCCACACTAAAGAGAGGAGACCATGTAACCCCACACTACAGAGGAGAGGAGAAAATGTAACCCCACACCAGAGGAGCCCATGTAACCCCACACTATAGAGGAGAGGAGGCCATGTAACCCCACACTACAGAGGAGAGGAGACAATGTAACCCCACACTATAGAGGAGAGGAGACAATGTAACCCCACACTACAGAGGAGAGGAGACAATGTAACCCCACACTATAGAGGAGAGGAGACCATGTAACCCCACACTATAGGGGAGAAGAGAACATGTAACCCCACACTAGAGGAGCCCATGTAACCCCACACTAAAGAGAGGAGACCATGTAACCCCACACTAAAGAGAGGAGACCATGTAACCCCACACTACAGAGGAGAGGAGAAAATGTAACCCCACACCAGAGGAGCCCATGTAACCCCACACTATAGAGGAGAGGAGGCCATGTAACCCCACACTACAGAGGAGAGGAGACAATGTAACCCCACACTATAGAGGAGAGGAGACCATGTAACCCCACACTATAGAGGAGAGGAGACCATGTAACCCCACACTAGAGGAGAAGAGACCATGTAACGCCACACTAGATAAGTCCATGTAACCCATTTACATTTACATTTACATTTAAGTCATTTAGCAGACGCTCTTATCCAGAGCGACTTACAAATTGGTGCGTTCACCTTAAGACATCCAGTGGAACAGCCACTTTACAATAGTGCATCTAAATCTTTTAAGGGGGGTGAGAAGGATTACTTTATCCTATTCTAGGTATTCCTGAAAGAGGTGGGGTTTCAGGTGTCTCCGGAAGGTGGTGATTGACTCCGCTGTCCTGGCGTCGTGAGGGAGTTTGTTCCACCATTGGGGGGCCAGAGCAGCGAACAGTTTTGACTGGGCTGCGCGGGAACTGTACTTCCTCAGTGGTAGGGAGGCGAGCAGGCCAGAGGTGGATGAACGCAGTGCCCTTGTTTGGGTGTAGGGCCTGATCAGAGCCTGGAGGTACTGAGGTGCCGTTCCCCTCACAGCTCCGTAGACAAGCACCATGGTCTTGTAGCGGATGCGAGCTTCAACTGGAAGCCAGTGGAGAGAGCGGAGGAGCGGGGTGACGTGAGAGAACTTGGGAAGGTTGAACACCAGACGGGCTGCGGCGTTCTGGATGAGTTGTAGGGGTTTAATGGCACAGGCAGGGAGCCCAGCCAACAGCGAGTTGCAGTAATCCAGACGGGAGATAACAAGTGCCTGGATTAGGACCTGCGCTGCTTCCTGTGTGAGGCAGGGTCGTACTCTGCGGATGTTGTAGAGCATGAACCTACAAGAACGGGCCACCGCCTTGATGTTAGTTGAGATTAGTTAACCCCACACTAAAGAGGAGAGGAGACCATGTAACCCCACACTAGATAAGACCATGTAACCCCACACCAATGAGGAGAGGAGACCATGTAACCCCACACTTAGAGGAGAGGAGACCGTGTAACCCCACACTAGATAAGACCATGTAACCACATACTAGAGGAGTCCATGTAACCCCACACTAAAGAGGAAAAGTCCATGTAACCCCACACTAAAGAGGAAAAGTCCATGTAACCCCACACAAAAGAAAAACATTGTGGTCTGTGGCTGGTCAGATGGCAAGGCATACACATACTACACCACATCACCAACTGGGAACACTGGGTTTGATCCAAGCCGAGGCTGAATTTTCCCCTGGTTTAATGCTGCATATGTATATCACACTGTGGAAGCCAGGGAACTAAAGCCATCTCACACTGTAGAAAAAACAACAGGGTGGCCCAGGAGAGAGGAGAGGAAGGAGAGGATTGGGGGAGGAGAGGAGAGCTGAGGAGAGGATTGGGGGAGGAAGGAGAGGATTGGGGGAGGAGAGAATAAGAGAGGATAGCTGAGGGAAGGTCTGGCTGCTCCTCAGTGACTCACTAACACCAGGCTACAGCACAGAACCACCACCTCAGCACATTCATCAAATCACACCAGCACAACTAAGCTACAATCTGGAACCAGTAACAATGTACCCAAAGGATCCTGTCTCCACAGCAAGGCAGATCTTCAACCCAAAATGACCACAAGCCTCTCTCCCTGTCTCCACAGTAGATCTTCAACCCAAAATGATCACGAGCCTCTCCCTGTCCCCACAGTAGATCTTCAACCCAAAATGACCACAAGCCTCTCTCCCTGTCTCTACAGTAGATCTTCAACCCAAAATGATCACGAGCCTCTCCCTGTCTCCACAGCAGATCTTCAACCCAAAATGACCACAAGCCTTTCTCCCTGTCTCCACAGTAGATCTTCAACCCAAAATGATCACGAGCCTCTTTCCCTGTCTCCACAGTAGATCTTCAACCCAAAATGACCACAAGCCTCTCTCCCTGTCTCCACAGTAGATCTTCAACCCAAAATGACCACAAGCCTCTCTCCCTGTCTCCACAGCAGATCTTCAACCCAAAATGACCACAAGCCTCTCTCCCTGTCTCCACAGTAGATCTTCAACCCAAAATGACCACAAGCCTCTTTCCCTGTCTCCACAGTAGATATTCAACCCAAAATGATCACGAGCCTCTCCCTGTCTCCACAGTAGATCTTCAACCCAAAATGATCACGAGCCTCTCCCTGTCTCCACAGTAGATCTTCAACCCAAAATGACCACAAGCCTCTCTCCCTGTCTCCAAAGCATATCTTCAACCCAAAATGACCACAAGCCTCTCTCCCTGTCTCCACAGCAGATCTTCAACCCAAAATGACCACAAGCCTCTCTCCCTGTCTCCTCAGTAGATCTTCAACCCAAAATGATCACGAGCCTCTTTCCCTGTCTCCACAGTAGATCTTCAACCCAAAATGACCACAAGCCTCTCTCCCTGTCTCCACAGTAGATCTTCAACCCAAAATGACCACAAGCCTCTCTCCCTGTCTCCACAGCAGATCTTCAACCCAAAATGACCACAAGCCTCTCTCCCTGTCTCCACAGTAGATCTTCAACCCAAAATGACCACAAGCCTCTTTCCCTGTCTCCACAGTAGATATTCAACCCAAAATGATCACGAGCCTCTCCCTGTCTCCACAGTAGATCTTCAACCCAAAATGATCACGAGCCTCTCCCTGTCTCCACAGTAGATCTTCAACCCAAAATGATCACGAGCCTCTCTCCCTGTCTCCACAGCAGATCTTCAACCCAAAATGATCACGAGCCTTTCTCCCTGTCTCCACAGCAGATCTTCAACCCAAAATGATCACGAGCCTCTCCCTGTCTCCACAGCAGATCTTCAACCCAAAATGATCACGAGCCTCTCCCTGTCTCCACAGTAGGACTTCAACCCAAAATGATCACGAGCCTCTCTCCCTGTCTCCACAGCAGATCTTCAACCCAAAATGATCACGAGCCTCTCTCCCTGTCTCCACAGCAGATCTTCAACCCAAAATGATCACGAGCCTCTCTCCCTGTCTCCACAGCAGATCTTCAACCCAAAATGATCACGAGCCTCTCCCTGTCTCCACAGTAGATCTTCAACCCAAAATGACCACAAGCCTCTTTCCCTGTCTCCACAGTAGATCTTCAGTAGAACTCCGGGCAGAGCAAAATTCAGTTGGTGGTACAGTAACCAACAAAGGTTTAGAACCACTGATATACAGCGCATTCAGAAAGTATTCAGGGCCCTTGACTTTTTCCACATTGTTACGTTACAGCCTTATTCTAAAATTGATTACATCGATTTTTCCCTTATCAATCTACACACAATACCCCATAAAGACAAAGCAAAAAACTGCTTTTAGACATTTTACAAATGTATTGAAAGTAAAAAAAAAAAATGAAATAGCATATTTGAATAAGTATTCAGACCCCTCACTCAATTCTTTGTTGAAGCACCTTTGGCAGCAATTACAGCCTTGAGTCTCTTGGGTATGATGCCACAAGCTCAGCACACCTGTATTTGGGGAGTTTCTCCTATTCTTCTCTGCAGATCCTCTCAAGCTCTGTCAGGTTGGAAGGGGAGCATCGCTTCACAGCTATTTTCAGGTCTCTCCAAAGTATTTAGATCGGGTTCAAGTCTGGAATCTGGCTGGGCCACTCAAGGAAATTCAGACACTGCATATTACTATAGAACCCAAACCTCCTACAGTCAGACACAGCATATTACTATATACCCCAAACCTCCTACAGTCAGACACAGCATATTACTATATAACCCAAACCTCCTACAGTCAGACACAGCATATTACTATATAACCCAAACCTCCTACAGTCAGACACAGCATATTACTACATAACCCCAAACCTCATACAGCATATTACTATAGAACCCAAACCTCCTACAGTCAGACACAGCATATTACTATATACCCCAAACTTCCTACAGTCAGACACAGCATATTACTACATAACCCCAAACCTCCTACAGTCAGACACAGCATATTACTACATAACCCCAAACCTCCTACAGTCAGACACAGCATATTACTATACAACCCAAACCTCCTACAGCATATTACTATATAACCCCAAACCTCCTACAGTCAGACACAGCATATTACTATATAACCCAAACCTCCTACAGTCAGACACAGCATATTACTATATAACCCAAACCTCCTACAGTCAGACACAGCATATTACTATATAACCCAAACCTCCTACAGCATATTACTATATAACCCCAAACCTCCTACAGCCAGACACAGCATATTACTATATAACCCCAAACCTCCTACAGTCAGACACAGCATATTACTATATACCCCAAACCTCCTACAGTCAGACACAGCATATTACTATATAACCCAAACCTCCTACAGTCAGACACAGCATATTACTATATAACCCAAACCTCCTACAGCATATTACTATATAACCCCAAACCTCCTACAGCCAGACACAGCATATTACTATATAACCCAAACCTCCTACAGTCAGACACATCATATTACTATATAACCCCAAACCTCCTACAGTCAGACACAGCATATTACTATATACCCCAAACCTCCTACAGTCAGACACAGCATATTACTATATAACCCAAACCTCCTACAGTCAGACACAGCATATTACTATATAACCCAAACCTCCTACAGCATATTACTATATAACCCCAAACCTCCTACAGTCAGACACAGCATATTACTATATAACCCAAACATCCTACAGTCAGACACAGCATATTACTATATAACCCAAACCTCCTACAGTCAGACACAGCATATTACTATATAACCCAAACATCCTACAGTCAGACACAGCATATTACTATATAACCCAAACCTCCTACAGTCAGACACAGCATATTACTATATAACCCCAAACCTCCTACAGTCAGACACAGCATATTACTATATAACCCCAAACCTCCTACAGTCAGACACAGCATATTACTATATAACCCCAAACCTCCTACAGTCAGACACAGCATATTACTATATAACCCAAACCTCCTACAGTCAGACATAGCATATTACTATATAACCCAAACCTCCTACAGTCAGACACAGCATATTACAATATACCCCAAACCTCCTACAGTCAGACACAGCATATTACTATATAACCCCAAACCTCCTACAGTCAGACACAGCATATTACTATATAACCCAAACCTCCTACAGCATATTACTATATAACCCCAAACCTCCTACAGTCAGACACAGCATATTACTATATAACCCAAAACTCCTACAGTCAGACACAGCATATTACTATATAACCCAAACCTCCTACAGCATATTACTATATAACCCCAAACCTCCTACAGTCAGACACAGCATATTACTATATAACCCAAACCTCCTACAGTCAGACACAGCATATTACTATATAACCCCAAACCTCCTACAGTCAGACACAGCATATTACTATATAACCCCAAACCTCCTACAGTCAGACACAGCATATGACTATATAACCCAAACCTCCTACAGTCAGACACAGCATATTACTATATAACCCAAACCTCCTACAGCATATAACTATATACCCCAAACCTCCTACAGTCAGACACAGCATATTACTATATAACCCAAACCTCCTACAGTCAGACACAGCATATTACTATATAACCCAAACCTCCTACAGCATATTACTATATAACCCCAAACCTCCTACAGCCAGACACAGCATATTACTATATAACCCCAAACCTCCTACAGTCAGACACAGCATATTACTATATACCCCAAACCTCCTACAGTCAGACACAGCATATTACTATATAACCCAAACCTCCTACAGTCAGACACAGCATATTACTATATAACCCAAACCTCCTACAGTCAGACACAGCATATTACTATATAACCCAAACCTCCTAGAGTCAGACACAGCATATTACTATATAACCCAAACATCCTACAGTCAGACACAGCATATTACTATATAACCCAAACCTCCTACAGTCAGACACAGCATATTACTATATAACCCCAAACCTCCTATAGTCAGACACAGCATATTACTATATAACCCCAAACCTCCTACAGTCAGACACAGCATATTACTATATAACCCAAACCTACTAAAGTCAGACACAGCATATTACTATATACCCCAAACCTCCTACAGTCAGACACAGCATATTACTATATACCCCAAACCTCCTACAGTCAGACACAGCATATTACAATATACCCCAAACCTCCTACAGTCAGACACAGCATATTACTATATAACCCCAAACCTCCTACAGTCAGACACAGCATATGACTATATAACCCCAAACCTCCTACAGTCAGACACAGCATATTACTATATAACCCCAAACCTCCTACAGTCAGACACAGCATATTACTATATAACCCCAAACCTCCTACAGTCAGACACAGCATATTACTATATAACCCAAACCTCCTACAGCATATTACTATATAACCCCAAACCTCCTACAGTCAGACACAGCATATTACTATATAACCCCAAACCTCCAACAGTCAGACACAGCATATTACTATATAACCCCAAACCTCCTACAGTCAGACACAGCATATTACTATATAACCCCAAACCTCCTACAGTCAGACCCAGCATATTACTATATAACCCCAAACCTCCTACAGTCAGACACAGCATATTACTATATAACCCCAAACCTCCTACAGTCAGACACAGCATATTACTATATAACCCAAACCTCCTACAGCATATTACTATATAACCCCAAACCTCCTACAGTCAGACACAGCATATTACTATATAACCCAAACCTCCTACAGTCAGACACAGCATATTACTATATAACCCCAAACCTCCTACAGTCAGACACAGCATATTACTATATAACCCCAAACCTCCTACAGTCAGACCCAGCATATTACTATATAACCCCAAACCTCCTACAGTCAGACACAGCATATTACTATATAACCCCAAACCTCCTACAGTCAGACACAGCATATTACTATATAACCCAAACCTCCTACAGCATATTACTATATAACCCCAAACCTCCTACAGTCAGACACAGCATATTACTATATAACCCAAACCTCCTACAGTCAGACACAGCATATTACTATATAACCCCAAACCTCCTACAGTCAGACACAGCATATGACTATATAACCCAAACCTCCTACAGTCAGACACAGCATATGACTATATAACCCAAACCTCCTACAGAACATAACTCAAAGTGTTCTGATTCCATCTAGTGGTAAAATGTAAGGGAAAACACTTTCATATTTAAGCTTTTTGTCTGATACTCATAAAGGGAGAGAGAATATGGGAAATAAGCTCAAGTTCCAAAAGTTATGTGAAAATGGAAATGTGTATTTGGCTTGCAGGCTAAAACACATCACAGGAAACCAACAAATCCCCTCCATAACTACTGTACTATCTTGCCTACTCTACTACACCACCAGTCTGTGGGGCCACTGTGTACAGGTGCCTTTGGTGTCATTGATGCACCTTGTGAAGGTCCAGTCTGGTGACCAAATGACATATGTGGTCCACAGGAAGAGAGTGTGTGTATGTCTGTGTGTGTGTGTGTATATGTGTGTGTGTCAAAGAAGGCTGGTGGGAGGAGCTATAGGAGGATGAGCTCATTGTAATAGCTGGAATGGAATTGATGGAATGGAAGTCAAACATGTGGTTTCCATATACTTGATGTGTTTGATACCGTTCCATTTATTCCATTGCAGCCATTACAATGAGCCCATCCTCC
The DNA here is from genome assembly GCF_034236695.1 of Oncorhynchus nerka. Lineage (NCBI taxonomy): Eukaryota > Metazoa > Chordata > Actinopteri > Salmoniformes > Salmonidae > Oncorhynchus > Oncorhynchus nerka. The sequence goes on from NC_088423.1 coordinate 867,898, forward strand.
AAAAGCTCATCCCACCAGCCTCCTCTGGTGTGTGTGTGTCCCACCAACCTGTCCATCAGCAGAACCAGTGACCAGCTGCCTGCTCTTCTCCAAGAGGAACACACTGAGTAATGGAGAGGAACACACTGAGTAATGGAGAGGAAGAAACATATAGTTAACATGCCACTATTATTTACTAAATATTCAACAAAATGTCCCTCAAACTGGTGTCTCCACATAGCCTACCTGACCATACAGCACACTGATAGAGAACTACCTGACCATACAGCACACTGATAGAGAACTACCTGACCATACAGCATACTGATAGAGAACTACCTGACCATACAGCACACTGATAGAGAACTACCTGACCATACAGCACACTGATATAGAACTACCTGACAATACAGCACACTGATAGAGAAATACCTGACCATACAGCACAATGATAGAGAACTACCTGACCATACAGCACACTGATATAGAACTACCTGACAATACAGCACACTGATAGAGAACTACCTGACCATACAGCACAATGATATAGAACTACCTGACAATACAGCACACTGACAGAGAACTACCTGACCATACAGCACAATGATAGAGAACTACCTGACCATACAGCACACTGATATAGAACTACCTGACAATACAGCACACTGACAGAGAACTACCTGACCATACAGCACACTGATAGAGAACTACCTGACCATACAGCACAATGATATAGAACTACCTGACCATACAGCACACTGATATAGAACTACCTGACCATACAGCACAATGATAGAGAACTACCTGACCATACAGCACACTGATATAGAACTACCTGACAATACAGCACACTGACAGAGAACTACCTGACCATACAGCACACTGATAGAGAACTACCTGACCATACAGCATACTGATATAGAACTACCTGACCATACAGCATACTGATAGAGAACTACCTGTCCATACAGCACACTGATAGAGAACTACCTGACAATACAGCATACTGATAGAGAACTACCTGACAATACAGCACACTGATATAGAACTACCTGACCATACAGCATACTGATAGAGAACTACCTGTCCATACAGCACAACTGGTAGTCCTATCATTTGTAGTAGACAGCTACAGCTGACAGACTGGTAGTCTGAATACAGTCGTATTATACCCGAATAAGTTATTCAGCAACATAGGCACCCACCTTAAAACAACTTCATGTTAATTTAATCTCTAGCAAGCTAGCTACCTAGCTACTATAGCTAATTGCTCACATCACCTACTTACTGGCAACCAGCCTACTACCAATCTGTGCTACTACGATGTGTGTCAAAAAAATAGTATTGAGGAGGGTTGCCTGGACGCAAGGGAGAACATATATGCGTCTGACCATATTAGAGACACATTTTTCCCTCAGATTACACAGAGCCACAAAGCCACAAAGAATTCTACACTACACATTTTAGTGTAGTGTAGTGTCAACAACGCAGCCACTGCCAGCTAGCCTACAAAGTCAACAACGCAGCCACTGCCAGCTAGCCTACTTCAGCAGTACTGTATCATTTTAATCATTTTAGTCAATAAGATTCTTGCTACGTAAGCTTAACTTTCTGAACATTCGAGACGTGTAGTCCACTTGTCATTCCAATCTCCTTTGCATTAGCGTAGCCTCTTCTGTAGCCTGTCAACTATGTGTCTGTCTATCCCTGTTCTCTCCTCTCTGCACAGACCATACAAAAGCTCCACACCGCGTGGCCGCGGCCACCCTAATCTGGTGGTCCCAGCGCGCACGACCCACGTGGAGTTCCAGGTCTCCGGTAGCCTCTGGAACTGCCGATCTGCGGCCAACAAGGCAGAGTTCATCTCAGCCTATGCCTCCCTCCAGTCCCTCGACTTCTTGGCACTGACGGAAACATGGATCACCACAGATAACACTGCTACTCCTACTGCTCTCTCTTCGTCCGCCCACGTGTTCTCGCACACCCGAGAGCTTCTGGTCAGCGGGGTGGTGGCACCGGGATCCTCATCTCTCCCAAGTGGTCATTCTCTCTTTCTCCCCTTACCCATCTGTCTATCGCCTCCTTTGAATTCCATGCTGTCACAGTTACCAGCCCTTTCAAGCTTAACATCCTTATCATTTATCGCCCTCCAGGTTCCCTCGGAGAGTTCATCAATGAGCTTGATGCCTTGATAAGCTCCTTTCCTGAGGACGGCTCACCTCTCACAGTTCTGGGCGACTTTAACCTCCCCACGTCTACCTTTGACTCATTCCTCTCTGCCTCCTTCTTTCCACTCCTCTCCTCTTTTGACCTCACCCTCTCACCTTCCCCCTACTCACAAGGCAGGCAATACGCTCGACCTCATCTTTACTAGATGCTGTTCTTCCACTAACCTCATTGCAACTCCCCTCCAAGTCTCCGACCACTACCTTGTATCCTTTTCCCTCTCGCTCTCATCCAACACTTCCCACACTGCCCCTACTCGGATGGTATCGCGCCGTCCCAACCTTCGCTCTCTCTCCCCCGCTACTCTCTCCTCTTCCATCCTATCATCTCTTCCCTCTGCTCAAACCTTCTCCAACCTATCTCCTGATTCTGCCTCCTCAACCCTCCTCTCCTCCCTTTCTACATCCTTTGACTCTCTATGTCCCCTATCCTCCAGGCCGGCTCGGTCCTCCCCTCCCGCTCCGTGGCTCGACGACTCATTGCGAGCTCACAGAACAGGGCTCCGGGCAGCCGAGCGGAAATGGAGGAAAACTCGCCTCCCTGCGGACCTGGCTTCCTTTCACTCCCTCCTCTCTACAAGGTCGACGACATCCGATCCTCGTTTGCTAAGTCAAACGACACCGCTGGTTCTGCTCACACTGCCCTACCCTGTGCTCTGACCTCTTTCTCCCCTCTCTCTCCAGATGAAATCTTGCGTCTTGTGACGGCCGGCCGCCCAACAACCTGCCCGCTTGACCCTATCCCCTCCTCTCTTCTCCAGACCATTTCCGGAGACCTTCTCCCTTACCTCACCTCGCTCATCAACTCATCCCTGACCGCTGGCTACGTCCCTTCTGTCTTCAAGAGAGCGAGAGTTGCACCCCTTCTGAAAAAACCTACACTCGATCCCTCCGATGTCAACAACTACAGACCAGTATCCCTTCTTTCTTTTCTCTCCAAAACTCTTGAACGTGCCGTCCTTGGCCAGCTCTCCCGCTATCTCTCTCAGAATGACCTTCTTGATCCAAATCAGTCAGGTTTCAAGACTAGTCATTCAACTGAGACTGCTCTTCTCTGTATCACGGAGGCGCTCCGCACTGCTAAAGCTAACTCTCTCTCCTCTGCTCTCATCCTTCTAGACCTAGCGGCTGCCTTCGATACTGTGAACCATCAGATCCTCCTCTCCACCCTCTCCGAGTTGGGCATCTCCGGCGCGGCCCACGCTTGGATTGCGTCCTACCTGACAGGTCGCTCCTACCAGGTGGCGTGGCGAGAATCTGTCTCCTCACCACGTGCTCTCACCACTGGTGTCCCCCAGGGCTCTGTTCTAGGCCCTCTCCTATTCTCACTATACACCAAGTCACTTGGCTCTGTCATAACCTCACATGGTCTCTCCTATCATTGCTATGCAGACGACACACAATTAATCTTCTCCTTTCCCCCTTCTGATGACCAGGTGGCGAATCGCATCTCTGCATGTCTGGCAGACATATCAGTGTGGATGACGGATCACCACCTCAAGCTGAACCTCGGCAAGACGGAGCTGCTCTTCCTCCCGGGGAAGGACTGCCCGTTCCATGATCTCGTCATCAAAGTTGACAACTCCATTGTGTCCTCCTCCCAGAGCGCTAAGAACCTTGGCGTGATCCTGGACAACACCCTGTCGTTCTCAAATAACATCAAGGCGGTGGCCCGTTCCTGTAGGTTCATGCTCTACAACATCCGCAGAGTACGACCCTGCCTCACACAGGAAGCGGCGCAGGTCCTAATCCAGGCACTTGTCATCTCCCGTCTGGATTACTGCAACTCGCTGTTGGCTGGGCTCCCTGCCTGTGCCATTAAACCCCTACAACTCATCCAGAACGCCGCAGCCCGTCTGGTGTTCAACCTTCCCAAGTTCTCTCACGTCACCCCGCTCCTCCGCTCTCTCCACTAGCTTCCAGTTGAAGCTCGCATCCGCTACAAGACCATGGTGCTTGCCTACGGAGCTGTGAGGGGAACGGCACCTCAGTACCTCCAGGCTCTGATCAGGCCCTACACCCAAACAAGGGCACTGCGTTCATCCACCTCTGGCCTTTTCGCCTCCCTACCACTGAGGAAGTACAGTTCCCGCTCAGCCCAGTCAAAACTGTTCGCTGCTCTGGCCCCTCAATGGTGGAACAAACTCCCTCACGACGCCAGGACAGCGGAGTCAATCACCACCTTCCGGAGACACCTGAAACCCCACCTCTTTAAGGAATACCTAGGATAGGATAAAGTAATCCTTCTCACCCCCCCCCCCCTTAAAATATTTAGATGCACTAGTGTAAAGTGGCTGTTCCACTGGATGTCATAAGGTGAATGCACCAATTTGTAAGTCGCTCTGGATAAGAGCGTCTGCTAAATGACTTAAATGTAAATGTAAATTCAAAAACAAACCCGATTTTGATAAACTCCCATATCTACTGGGTGAAATGAAATACCACAGTGTGCCATCACAGCAGCAAGATTTGTGACCTGTTGCCACAAGAAAAGGTCAACCAGTGAAGAACAAATACAACCCATATTTATGCTGATTTATTTTCCCTTTTGTACTTTAACCAATTGCACATCGTTAAAACACTGTATATATACATAATATAACCTTTGAAATGTCTTTATTGTTTTGGAACTTCTTTATGTGTAATGTTTACCGTTCATTTTTATTGTTTATTTCACTTTTGTATATTATCTACTTCACTTGCTTTGGCAATGTTAACATGTTTCCCATGCCAATAAAGCCCTTTGAATTGAACAGCAGATGGTTGTGGTCTTGACTTGTGAAAGAGCAGTTATTGAATGTACCACCAGGTGGTAATGTTGTCATGTGCATGGTTTTTAGTGCGCTTGCCAGTCTTCTTTTTCTTCTTTGAGATTGCATCCAACTTTTAGGTGCATAAACCGCCACCGTACTGAAGTGTCAGGCCAGTCACGGCCTACCTACATCCAATTCAGGTACTACAAAAATTACCCTGCCAACTATTAATCCTCACAACAACAACAACACCCTATTTCCACTAATTTATCCTATCTAATCCTACTCCAGGCTAACGTTCTGGGAGGACAGAACACGACCAATCAACAGCCCCCTCAACACTTCTGCAGTAAAACCTTGCAATCCCAAATACTTCTGCAGCTGCCACCACAACCTCACATTTTCTGTGACTTACTGTACGATCCATTTCTGCAGTACAGTTCATGGCTATGAATACTAAGAAACCCATTCTACCAATCTTCTTCCCATCACTCTCTATTATTATCTGCCTACTCACAGGAATCCTGTCAGGATCCCTCACCCTGTACACATCTTCCTCTACCACTCTCTTCACTGCTTCAGCATACAACACTTTCTGTACTAATCTGAGCCTCTTCAACATTTAATGCCACCAATGTTATCACACCTTTGAATGGAACCCTGCTCCAGAGGTGCTCTAGCCTTCAATGGGTCAGGTACGCTTTATACCAGTGGTCACCAACCGGTCATCGTGATCTCCAAGGCATTCCTAGTCAATCACCAAACATTTCTGTAGAAAATCCAATGATAAAGGCTTGAGCTCCTTTTATGTTGGTTATGTTTGTGTGTTGCTCTGTTGACGGAGGTGCTCCTGATTCAGAAGCCCTGCTGTGTTCCCATTTTCAACCATTTCATTCCTCTGAAATGACAAACTCCGCCTACCCAGCAGACCTGGAGATCTGTGGCTAAATCAAGTGTGCTTACTGCTCTGGCCAATCGAATAGCTCAAATGCCTGCCTACAGCTTCCATGACCCCGGCTACAGCATTGTTTGATACAGGCCTACATGAGATTAAATCACTTTTAAAACTATGACCAGAGGGAGACTGTCAAAGAGCTGCTGTTTTTATGAGTTCATGTCAAACTTTTATTCAGCACTGTCACCACTATTACAATACATAAAATACGCTTCTCTCTACTTCCAATCGAGCTGCAGCTGCAATTAATTAGTAGCCAAGTGTATCGATAGCCCTGCGTTTTAATTATCATTAGCACCTCGTTTGGTCTATTTTAATATAGAGGAATATTTGTATTTATTAGGGATCCCCATTAGTTCCTGCCAACACATTAAGGCACTTACATTAAATATAAAACAAAATATAAACCAGTGCATCATATAACATTATTACACTACTGCATACAGTGGGGCAAAAAAGTATTTAGTCAGCCACCAATTGTGCAAGATCTCCCACTTAAAAAGATGAGAGAGGCCTGTAATTTTCATCATAGGTACACTTCAACTATGACAGTCAAAATGAGAAAAAAAATCCGGAAAATCACATTGTAGGATTTTTAATGAATTTATTTGCAAATTATGGTGGAAAATAAGTATTTGGTCAATAACAAAAGTTTATCTCAATACTTTGTTATATACCCTTTGTTGGCAATGACAGAGGTCAAACGTTTTCTGCAAGTCTTCACAAGGTTTTCACACACTGTTGCTGGTATTTTTGTCCCATTCCTCCATGCAGATCTCCTCTAGAGCAGTGATTACATTTACATTTACATTTAAGTCATTTAGCAGACGCTCTTATCCAGAGCGACTTACAAATTGGTGCATTCACCTTAAGACATCCAGTGGAACAGCCACTTTACAATAGTGCATCTAAATCTTTTAAGGGGGTGAGAAGGATTACTTTATCCTATCCTAGGTATTCCTGAAAGAGGTGGGGTTTCAGGTGTCTCCGGAAGGTGGTGATTGACTCCGCTGTCCTGGCGTCGTGAGGGAGTTTGTTCCACCATTGGGGGGCCAGAGCAGCGAACAGTTTTGACTGGGCTGCGCGGGAACTGTACTTCCTCAGTGGTAGGGAGGCGAGCAGGCCAGAGGTGGATGAACGCAGTGCCCTTGTTTGGGTGTAGGGCCTGATCAGAGCCTGGAGGTACTGAGGTGCCGTTCCCCTCACAGCTCCGTAGGCAAGCACCATGGTCTTGTAGCGGATGCGAGCTTCAACTGGAAGCCAGTGGAGAGAGCGGAGGAGCGGGGTGACGTGAGAGAACTTGGGAAGGTTGAACACCAGACGGGCTGCGGCGTTCTGGATGAGTTGTAGGGGTTTAATGGCACAGGCAGGGAGCCCAGCCAACAGCGAGTTGCAGTAATCCAGACGGAGATGACAAGTGCCTGGATTAGGACCTGCGCTGCTTCCTGTGTGAGGCAGGGTCGTACTCTGCGGATGTTGTAGAGCATGAACCTACAAGAACGGGCCACCGCCTTGATGTTAGTTGAGAACGACAGGGTGTTGTCCAGGATCACGCAAAGGTTCTTAGCGCTCTGGGAGGAGGACACAATGGAGTTGTCAACCGTGATGGCGAGATCATGGAGCGGGCAGTCCTTCCCCGGGAGGAAGAGCAGCTCCGTCTTGCTGAGGTTCAGCTTGAGGTGGTGATCCGTCATCCACACTGATATGTCTGCCAGACATGCAGAGATGCGATTCGCCACCTGGTCATCAGAAGGGGGAAAGGAGAAGATTAATTGTGTGTCGTCTGCATAGCAATGATAGGAGAGACCATGTGAGGTTATGACAGAGCCAAGTGACTTGGTGTATAGCGAGAATAGGAGAGGGCCTAGAACAGAGCCCTGGGGGACGCCAGTGGTGAGAGCGCGTGGTGAGGAGACAGATTCTCGCCACGCCACCTGGTAGGAGCGACCTGTCAGGTAGGACGCAATCCAAGCGTGGGCCGCAGTATCGAAGGCAGCCGATAGGTCTAGAAGGATGAGAGCAGAGGAGAGAGAGTTAGCTTTAGCAGTGCGGAGGGCCTCCGTGATACAGAGAAGAGCAGTCTCAGTTGAATGACTAGTCTTGAAACCTGACTGATTTGGATCAAGAAGGTCATTCTGAGAGAGATAGCAGAGCTGGCCAAGGACGGCACGTTCAAGAGTTTTGGAGAGAAAAGAAAGAAGGGATACTGGTCTGTAGTTGTTGACATCGGAGGGATCGAGTGTAGGTTTTTTCAGAAGGGGTGCAACTCTCGCTCTCTTGAAGACAGAAGGGACGTAGCCAGCGGTCAGGGATGAGTTGATGAGCGAGGTGAGGTAAGGGGAGAAGGTCTCCAGAAATGGTCTGGAGAAGAGAGGAGGGAATAGGGTCAAGCGGGCAGGTTGTTGGGCGGCCGGCCGTCACAAGACGCAAGATTTCATCTGGAGAGAGAGGGGAGAAAGAGGTCAGAGCACAGGGTAGGGCAGTGTGAGCAGAACCAGCGGTGTCGTTTGACTTAGCAAACGAGTATTGGATGTCGTCGACCTTCTTTTCAAAATGGTTGACGAAGTCATCTGCAGAGAGGGAGGGGGAGGGGGAGGAGGATTCAGGAGGGAGGAGAAGGTGGCAAAGAGCTTCCTAGGGTTAGAGGCAGATGCTTGGACTTTAGAGTGGTAGAAAGTGGCTTTAGCAGCAGAGACAGAAGAGGAAAATGTAGAGAGGAGGGAGTGAAAGGATGCCAGGTCCGCAGGGAGGCGAGTTTTCCTCCATTTCCGCTCGGCTGCCCGGAGCCCTGTTCTGTGAGCTCGCAATGAGTCGTCGAGCCACGGAGCAGGAGGGGAGGACTGAGCCGGCCTGGAGGATAGGGGACATAGAGAATCAAGGGATGCAGAAAGGGAGGAGAGGAGGGTTGAGGAGGCAGAATCAGGAGAAAGGTTGGAGAAGGTTTGAGCAGAGGGAAGAGATGATAGGATGGAAGAGGAGAGAGTAGCGGGGGAGAGAGAGCGAAGATTGGGACGGCGCGATACCATCCGAGTAGGGGCAGTGTGGGAAGTGTTGGATGAGAGCAAGAGGGAAAAGGACACAAGGTAGTGGTCGGAGACTTGGAGGGGAGTTGCAGTGAGGTTAGTGGAAGAACAGCATCTAGTAAAGATGAGGTTGAGCGTATTGCCTGCCTTGTGAGTAGAGGGGGAAGGTGAGAGGGTGAGGTCAAAAGAGGAGAGGAGTGGAAAGAAGGAGGCAGAGAGGAATGAGTCAAAGGTAGACGTGGGGAGGTTAAAGTCGCCCAGAACTGTGAGAGGTGAGCCATCCTCAGGAAAGGAGCTTATCAAGGCATCAAGCTCATTGATGAACTCTCCGAGGGAACCTGGAGGGCGATAAATGATAAGGATGTTAAGCTTGAAAGGGCTGGTAACTGTGACAGCATGGAATTCAAAGGAGGCGATAGACAGATGGGTAAGGGGAGAAAGAGAGAATGACCACTTGGGAGAGATGAGGATCCCGGTTCCTGTTCATTCATAACCCATCATTTATACCTGTTCATTCATAACCCATGATGTATACCTGTTCATTCATAACCCACTTATACCTGCTTGTTCATAACCTATCATTCATACCTGTTCATTCATAACCCATCATTTATAACTGTTAATTCATAACCCATCATTTATACCTGTTAGTTCATAACCCATCATTCATACCTGTTCATTCATAACCCATCATTTATACCCGTTCATTCATAACCCATCATTTATACCCGTTCATTCATAACCCATCATTAATACTTGTTAATTCATAGTCCATCATTAATACCTGTTAGTTCATAACCCATCATTAATACCTGTTCATTCATAACCCATCATTAATACCTGTTCATTCATAACCCATCATTAATACCTGTTCATTCATAACCCATCATTTATACCTGTTCATTCATAACCCACTTATACCTGCTCGTTCATAACCCATCATTCATACCTGTTCATTCATAACCCATCATTTATAACTAATAATAAGTCTCTTTCCTTTGTGATGCGTTTGAGCCAATCAGTTGTGTTGTGACAAGGTATGGGTGGCTCTCATAAGGATTGCCACCGGAAAGGAAGACCCAGAGTTTCCTCTGCTGCAGAAGATACATTTATTAGAGTTAACTGCACCTCAGATTGCAGCCCAAATAAATGCATCACAGAGTTCAAGTAACATACACATCTCAACATCAACTGTTCAGAGACTGTGTGAATCAGGCCTTCATGGTTGAATTGCTGCATGAAAAAACACTGTTTACAAAAGCTTTGATTAAGAACAAGGCCCACATACTGTTTACAAAAGCTTTGTTAAATCAGCAGAACAGTTTTCAGCTGTGCTAACATAATTGCAAAAGGGTTTTCAACTGATCGATTAGCCTTATAAAATGATCAACTTGGATTAGCTAACACAACGTGCCATTAGAACACAGTAATGTTTTGGGGCTGTTGCTGGGCAACACAGACTTTCAACTCCCTCCAAAGATTTTCTATGGGGTTGAGATCTGGTGACTGGCTAGGCCACTCCAGGACCTTGAAATGCTTCTTACGAAGCCACTCCTTTATTGCCCGGGCGGTGTGTTTGGGATCATTGTCATGCTGAAAGACCCAGCCACGTTTCATCTTCAATGCCCTTGCTGATGGAAGGAGGTTTTCACTCAAAATCTCACGATACATGGCCCCATTCATTCTTTCCTTTACACGGATCAGTCGTCCTGGTCCCTTTGCAGAAAAACAGCCCCAAAGCATGATGTTTCCACTCCCATGCTTCACATTAGGTATGGTGTACTTTGGATGCAACTCAGCATTCTTTGTCCTCCAAACACGACGAGTTGAGTTTTTACCAAAAAGTTATACTTTGGTTTCATCTGACCATGTGACATTCTCCCAATCTTCTTCTGGATCATCCAAATGCTCTCTAGCAAACTTCAGATGGGCCTGGACATGTACTGGCTTAAGCAGGGGGACTCGTCTGGCACTGCAGGATTTGAGTCCCTGGCGGCATAGTGTGTTACTGATGGTAGGCTTTGTTACTTTGGTCCCAGCTCTCTGCAGGTCATTCACTAGGTCCCCCCTTGTGGTTCTGGGATTTTTGCTCACCGTTCCTGTGATCATTTTGACCCCACGGGGTGAGATCTTGCGTGGAGCCCCAGATCGAGGGAGATTATCAGTAGTCTTGTATGTCTTCCATTTCCTAATAATGTCTCCCACAGTTGATTTCTTCAAACCAAGCTGCTTACCTGTTGCAGATTCAGTCTTCCCAGCCTGGTGCAGGTCTACAATTTTGTTTCTGGTGTCCTTTGACAGCTCTTTGGTCTTGGCCATAGTGGAGTTTGGAGTGTGACTGTTTGAGGTTGTGGACAGCTGTCTTTTATACTGATAACAAGTTCAAACAGGTGCCATTAATACAGGTAACGAGTGGAGGACAGAGGAGCCTCTTAAAGAAGAAGTTACAGGTCTGTGAGAGCTTGTTTGTAGGTGACCAAATACTTATTTTCCACCATAATATGCAAATAAATTCATTAAAAATCCTACAATGTGATTTTCTGGATTTTTTTCCCTCATTTTGTCTGTCATAGTTGAGGTGTACCTATGATGAAAATTACAGGCCTCTCTCATCTTTTTAAGTGGGAGAACTTGCACAATTGGTGGCTGACTAAATACTTTTTTGCCCCACTGTATCTACCATACAAAATGTATAATACCACCATACAACCTTGTTTCAATGTACGTGTCGGTAGAGTGCTGTGTACCTGTGTGTCTCTTCAAAGTCCCCCCTGTTCCATAAGGTGTATTTTTATCGAGGGTTTTCAAATCTGATTCTACTGCTTGTATCAGTTACCTGATGTGGAATGGAGTTCCATATAGTCATGGCTCTATTTGTAGTACTGCCTCCCATAGTCTGTTCTGGACTCGGGGATTGTGAAGAGACCTCTGGTGGCATGTCTTGTGGGGTATGTATAGGTGTCTGAGCTGTGTGCTAGTAGTTTAAACAGACAGCTCAGTACATTCAGCATGTCAACAATTTTGACAAAAAAAAGTAGTGATGAAGTCAATCTCTCCTCCACTTTGAGCCATGAGAGATTTACATGCATATCATTGTTAGCTCCCTGTGTAGGCCGTCATTGTAAATAAGAATTTGTTCTTAACCGACTTGCCTAGTTAAATAAGGTAAAAAATAAATTAAATGTGCATTTAAGGGTCAGCCGTGCTGCCCTGTTCTATTTCACTTTCTCTGGTCATAGGAGCAACATGCATTTGTGCATAAGGCAGATGCGTTTCAACTCGAGTTTCGCTATCAGATGGAAGACTGTCCCCTCGCTCTGGTCAGTCTCACCATCAGATGGAAGACTGTCCCCTCGTTAGATATTACTGCACTGCTGGAGCTAGGAACACAAACATTTTGCTCCACCAGCAATAACATCTGCTAAACATGTGTACTGTATGTAACCAATAAAATGTGATTTGATTTGGGCTCCCAGTGCAGCTTTAATTCCGGGCTATTATAACGCATCTGGTAGTTCCTTGTCTGTATGTTCCTAGGTCAGAACAGGTAAACAGCCTTCATGGAATATCTTCATTTATCCACCATCTTTGCCCAGAACTTAATCACACAGTTGACCAAATTATGCTTCATTTGTTTCAAACTTTTTTTATTTCATAGTTTTGATGTCTTCACTATTATATTACAATGTAGAAAATAGTAAAAATAGTACAAATAAAGAAACCCTTGAGTAGATGTGTCCACACTTTGACTGGTACTGTATATAATAAAACACCCTTCCAACTAACCGTAAACTCATTAAAGAGTTTAAATTTTAAATTCCGCTACTTTGACACTATCTGCTCCTGCACCATGCCGACAGCTTGGGAGGACGGGACACCACTGCTCAACATACTCTGTAACTTTTCTGAAGTAAAATCTTGTATACCTAAATACTTCTCTGCAGCTGCCACTACAACATCAATTTTCTGTGATTTATGCTCCATTTCTGCAGTACAGTTGATAACCATTGTTATGAACGCTAAGAAGCCAACCTTACTGAAGCATATATGTAAGTTTGAGCAAAATGTAGTTTTCTAGAAACAATTGGTCTGACGGTTTCCTGGGGACCAGACTGGTGAATTTGGAACCCAGGCAAGTCTGATGTATCATCGGCCTCCCTCCTTGCAGGAACAACAGAGGACATGGAGGACACACCCACAAGCCTAGTTGTGGCATGTAATAAGGATACCTGGACCACCTATTCAGATGTGCCTTTTGTTAAGTAAATCAGGTGATACATGATGCTAGGGAAGCTGGAGAGGGTTTTTATTCACCATTAATGGGGGAAGTGCAAATCTGACCCAAGATCAACTCTCAGGGTAACATCAACCTACTCCTAATGGCTCTCTCTGGGTATTGCCTCTGTTCATTATACATGTTTGCCAGAGGGACCGTGTTATAATATTATGTACTAGCTAGGTACTGTATGTTCATGAAAACATGAACAAATGAATGATTTTATAGCTACTGAGATTGAAAACGTATTTTTTCATAACATCACAATCTAATATGACCATTTTGTACTTGTTAAAGGGGTGAGGCTCCATTCAGACAGTGTTGAGAACAGAGGTCAGTACTGGGGTCCCATGTGGCTCAGTGTTTTAGTTGTGATAATTGCATTGTTTGCTCTATAACCTGTTAGTTCATATGCCTTGCCACTGTGATATATAGGCCTAAGGCAGAGACAATAATTAGACACAGTGGCAGAATAAATTCAACCAACCTTTGTTTTATCGGATAGAAACCTCTGTCCAGTGAAGTCCACAAAGCATACTGCATGTACAGTAACAGACAGGTACATGACCTACAGCATGGTCAAGTAAGTTAATGTTTTTGTCATTTTCGTGCCACTATACTAACTATTGATTTAGAACCACAGAGCGTTACCTGCCTCCACTATTCCAGCACTATTTCAACGTCAACATCATCTAATCACCTCTGCTTAGTCTAATACAACTAAAAGATATCAAAACAATTTAGTCCAATCAATATAAGCTAAGAATTGTCTGTCCATGGTTCTGATTTCTGTGTGTGTGCGTGCGTGCGTGCGTGCAAGTAGACTCACCCTACTTGTAGAAAACGCCAATGCCATCCTCTTCTCTTTCACGTTGACAAAATGGTCTATCACTCTCATACAGTACACACGTTACATTTTTGTTGTCCTAGGCTACCTGGCTAAAATGCTTGCTCGCTAGCCTAACTTCCATTCATGGGCAACGTTAGCTAGGTAACGTTATCTTTCTACATCTAGCTACACAACTTCCATCCTTTCAGGCCAGGGTCACAACAATGCATGAATAAGTGGTTGGATCCAAATTACCGTTATAATCATTGGCCAGTATGGAGAATTAAGTAAAACCACAAGTCCAAATCCCTATCTCCATCCATGGCTAATTTAGGAAAGGGACTAGCTGGCTAGCTAGTTACCGGAGGACAATATCACAACGAGATGCAACAATTCAAGTTTTTCTGTCAATAACGTATGCTCTCAATGGGATTTGATAGGAGTGATGCCAAATTCAAACTGGCTCCCCTTCACACTTTTTTTTTTTTGGTGGACCATTCACAGTTGAGCTCACTCAGTTTGGCCCAACGCTGATTGGCTAATATGTTATATTTTTTTCAAGGGAGGCCAGATGCTCGCTGGCTTCCCTTGCCTTCAATGCTCTGGGCGGCAACAATGTCATACTTGTTTGGATCAGACAGCACCAGATAGATGACCTACACGTAGAGAGACAGAGGGGCGCTGTTTCACTCGCTCTGATGCTTTCTCCTGTGAGATACATTCAGCCTCTTACGAATTGAAGGAAAATGATGAAACACAGAGACGAAAGATACAATCATTTATATAGAGACAACGTTGCACACAGAATGGAACCATATTGTTGAAAATGTTTTTTTTTGTTACATTGTCTTCAGAAAGAGAAAACATTGCACACAGAATGAGTTTGAGTTTTATTCTTCCACAGATAAAACTGACAAAATGCAGAATTTACATTACTAATAATTGCAAAACACTCATTTAAAGTACATAAGGTCTTACAGCCTCCGTGAAGACCATGTTCATGCAGTGCAACACATCTCCTTCGCATAGAGTTGATCAGGCTGTTGATTGTTGTCCCACTCCTTTTCAATGGCTGAACACGTAGTCGCACACGTCAACCCAGAGCATCCCAAACATGCTCAATGGCTGACATGTCTTGTGAGTATGCAGTCCATGGAGGAACTGGGACATTTTCAGCGTCCAGGAATTGTGTACAGATTCTTGCGACATGGGGTAGGTAATTATCATAGTGAAACATGAAGTGATGGGGCGGATGAATGGCACGACAATGGGCCTCAAGGTCTCGTCAAAATCTCTGTCCATTCAAATTGCCATCGATAAAATGCAATTGTGTTTGTTGTCCGTAGCTCATGCCTGCCCATACCATAACCCCACCGCGACCAATGGGCACTCTGCTCACAACCACAGTTGAAATGGCAGAACGGTAGAGAAATGATGATTCAATTATCTGGCAACAGCTCTG
Source organism: Oncorhynchus nerka (assembly GCF_034236695.1). Classification (NCBI taxonomy): domain Eukaryota; kingdom Metazoa; phylum Chordata; class Actinopteri; order Salmoniformes; family Salmonidae; genus Oncorhynchus; species Oncorhynchus nerka. The sequence continues at coordinate 883,400 of NC_088423.1, forward strand.
GTGGACATTCCTGCAGTCAGCATGCCAATTACAGACTCCCTCAAAACTTGAAACTTCTGAGGCATTGTGTTGTGTGACAAAACTGCACATTTTAAAGTGGCCTTTTATTGTCCCCAGCACAAGGTGCACATCTGTAATGCTGTTTAATCAGCTTCTTGATATGCCACACCTGTCAGGATGGGTTATCTCGGGCAAAGGAGAAACGCTCACTAACAGGGATATAAACAAATTTGTGCACAACATTTGAGAGAAATGTCCTTTTTGTGCATATGAAACATTTCTGGGATCATTTTTTTTCAGGTCATGAAACATGGGAACAACACTTTGTTGCATTTATATTTTTGTTCAGTAAACTTTATGGGGAATTGATATCTGTTGATTTATTCTGGGTACTAACTCCTAAACTTGGGATAGGGTTAATTATCCCAAGTTTAGGACGAGGTCAGGTCACGTTAAGAAAGAAAGTAAAGTTTATGGCCGTATCACTTAGTTTCCTGCCTAGCACTTAAGATACAATGTTTGTTCAGATGTGTAGGAGGAGACTCAGCCTATGAGAAACAGAAACATATCAGTGCTTGTTTATTTATTTTAATTGTACCTTTATTTAACTAGGCGAGTCAGTTAAGAATAAAATCTTATTTTCAATGATGCCTTAGAAACAGTGGGTTAACTGCCTTGTTCAAGGGCAGAACGACTGATTTTTTACTTGTCAGCTCGGGGATTCGTGTGAGCAATGTCGTTGTGTAATGCAGCTGTATTGATCCTTGTGGAAGAATAAACTTGGTTTGAGCTTTAATAGTGTCTGTAGAGTTTTTACTCTGAGAATTAGAACCTAACACTGATCTTGAAATGATTTATTTCCCTGTGTTTTACTTGCTGAAGGCCCCAGTCATCCCTGCCTGTACCTGACATTGTTGAAAAACAAGTGCCTCATGTCTAAAACACGGGGAAAACATCGTACATAACATTGTAACATATTTGATTAGTTTCTGACCTTTCAGCCCACAGGCTCCATGTGCTGTAGTCTCTCCAAAACTGGACGCTTACGCTCGGATCACACTGGCACAGGATGTCTGTGCACCGGATGGTCTGAAGGATGCACTCCCGTTGGACTGGAAAACAAAGAGACATTTAGTCAGTGGTAGGTATTTTTCAATGCTGTATCAGCATCTTTATCTGGACAGAAAATCCATTGTTTATCATAACACAAACCCACCTTGGACAACTGGACAAGTGTTCCCTCAACACCCAATCCTTATGTCTCATTGTTTGTTCTTCCCAATCAATAGTCTGGATATTTGTCTTCTGCCAAGGTGGATGAGCTACATTTTTAGGTAAATACAGGGCCATTTCTCTTTCCCAACGGAAAATGGCAGCTGCAGACCCCAGTGTTGTCAATGGGATTCTGGGCCGCCCGTCAGAGACAAGACAAAAGTACATTTTACTAGCTAGTGTTATATAAATAATCTAATATAAAGCGTTACTAGCAGACCAAAGCTCTGGTTAAACCGGATGCCCTCAGATAACTCTGGGCCTAGTGTCCTCAGTCAAGTTTAGGGCCTACGTGCAATAACATGATTATCCGAAGGACACACAGCTGCCATCACGCAAATATACTCCCCTGTAAACTACAAAGAACAGCCTGCAACACTAACAAGCTTAGAAGTGCCAAGCTATCTCACTGACATTGACCCTTGCATGCACTCCTGCAAAGACAGGAAACACCTGAGCCTAAAGCAGACATTACCAATATCCACGCTTCCTTGACACACATACATCTCATGAAGCACTGTACACTCACACTCTACCCCCCTCTACTGGTCGGGTGCCAACAGCAGAGGACTCTGCTCTGCACCAATGGGGCGCCCGCTCTGGCTAGAGCAGGCCCGCCTCCAACTCTTCAGGACCAGTCAGAAGACCAACACGACGAGACTCCACCTACATTATTCTGCGTATACATTCTGCTGTAAACTCTGGCTGGGCAGCCTAATTATTCGGACTCTTCACAGAGTCACATTGCTTAGGTCCGTGCACGATGTAGGACAAGATATCTTTGACCAATAAACTGCCTTTTTGATACACCTGATTCCACTCTGTCCAGCGTCGTTGTTTTGCATTCCCTCTCCAGTATGAAACACAACACTAGCTAGGTTGATTACTAAAATGGTAACATTGATATGTAAATACCATAACCTACAGACTTGACTATAGTAACAATACAATAGACTCTGCTTTGGTCTATCTGCACATCTAAAATCCTACAATGTGGATGGGACATTTCTGCTGGGATGGACTTTCCTCTTGAGAATTAGAGTCATAAGTATAGCCGTAGAGCTCATCGCAATACTTCATCTCTTCGGGCAAGTAGTACCCTAGACTGTCCTAATCCTTTAGTTGAGCATTCCAGATAAAACCCCCAGCCGTGAGATCACTGAGGAGGACCAACAGTGGTAGGGCGATCGTCTGAAAGGGACTGACAATGCAGGGAGGGAACATAAGGATTTGGACATTGGCCAGCAGACCACGATTTCTACTAGCCCGGGTATCATTCAGGTCCTAAATCTGTGGCATGTGATGTTTGTAAAGGCAAAATGTCACTGCTGTGTCAGGCAGTTTGGCACATTGTCTACTAGCACAGTCTGAAAAGTACTAGCCTTGGGCTAGAGCTCACAAGCCATTTGTGAACTAGCTAGCAAACTTTAGTTAAGGTAGCTAACTAGCCAACCAAGATGCCTAACTAGATAGTCCACCAGGTGATATTTAGCTAGTTAGTATTAGCTCACCGTTCATGTAGTCAAACCTTTCTAAGTGGTGATATGTTAGCTAACCAATTATCCTTGCCATGGTGCCGGCCTAACGTTAGCGAACAAGTCTGACTACACGAACGGTGAGTTAACATTAACTAGCTAGCATAATATCCCTTCCCAGGTGGGCTAACGCTAGCTAGCATGATCACACGTGAAAAAGTATGACTACACAAACCATGACCTAATATTAACTAGCTGGCTAGCTCTCTAAAAACATGTCAATAAAAATGTCAAATCCATGTTATTAGTGATAAGGCAAATATATTAACTGAGACAAGAATGCTTCAGGCCACAATTTCTTGCATGAAAATGAACAACATAATATAACTCAGCAATATTGGGGGTATCCAACAGAGGGCGCAGAACAACCATCTTTGTTGAGAAGACAGAGATTGCGCCGATAATCAGAATTATGGTTATATCCGACTGATCTACTGAAGCCGCTAGCTAATCAGCCCCTCATGCCCAATAACCAACGACAGGTTTGATGAGCCCAAACACGCTGTAGTCTCATCGACAGGTCATTTGAAGCAGAACCAGCCTCAGTCACTAGAGGGGACAGGTATCTCACGTATCTGCCAGCTCCTGCCTGTCTCAGGGGTGGGCTGATTCTGATATTTGGCAACTGGGACACACCATGCCAGCTAACAAAAACATGGTGTAGTAATCATGACCACACGTGATCTGACAACAGATCATCACTTAAAACTCTAATATATGGAGGCACCATCATTATCCAAAGACACTACAGCAAGACCTGAGCCTTCAACCAAACTAGGTCTTTCATCATTATGATAATTTACTCACACTTAACATAACACTTAATAGTTTACTGCTTTTGACACTTGTCTCTTGATATTATTTAAAGTTACATGATGAAACCTACAAATAAGACCAATCGTGTCAGGTTGATATTGGCTCAGTAGGATCAGCTGCCTCTTTAACATTTAGCATTGGAACAGAATGTAACAAACAACTATAAAGATCAATATATGTGCAACATAATTAATTTCACCAATTGAGGCCAGCAGACTCCAAACCAACTGGGCAGACAGCTGAAAACCATATTGAACTCACCTTGTAACACTCACACTTGACACTGGTAAATTTTCATATTGCTAGACCCTGCACAGTTAGGAACTGATCTATATGTAATGAAATGCTGGGTAAAGGCTTTTAACTCTAATCACTTCTCAGACTGAATGGTTTCAGAATGAGTAAAGTTATGCAAGATCCAGCAGACCACTTGCTGTCACCAAGAGATCGAGTCGTTGATAACACATTTATTTAGAGGCCTGGTCTGTTTATTATACAGCACCATTTCATCAATGACAATTAGGGGTCCATAAACATAGTCCAGGTAAACTTTTCAGAGAAAAGGAACAAGGATTAAAGGCCAGATGTTGAATAAACACGTGAACCAACGCTCATTAACGCCAGTAATATCAGAGATGAGGCACCACATTTGGACCAGTTACTTATGAGTTCATACACAAACAATGAGAATTTCATTAAATGTGACTTCTTCAAGATTTAATCATCCTTCCTGATGATCTCAAGCATATGACTGTAATAGGTCACAAGAGACCAATCAATAGTTGAAGTCCACCGGGCGATCACCGCTCAGATGACACAACCACCTGGTAGAGATTGATACCAGTGGCTTCGCCTTCCTAGCCTTGATGATAATTAAGGCCATTGGTGTGGAACCAATGATGTTAAAGAAATTGACTGAAAGGAAAGTCAAACTGTAGATTCTAGGCCTCCATGGGAATAGTTTGACACTTCACTCATATGTATAATATGTCAATAATAATATAATTGGCTAAGACACACAACAATGATAATTTATATTTATCCACTTGTGGCACTAACTACTCAGCACTATATAAAACAAAACTAACCAGTGAACCTGTGGAAAGCTGCAATCCTGCAGTTGATGCCATCACAGTATGGCAATCAACTGCAACAGATAGGAGATAGCTAGTACAGTGCTTGGCTTCCTATATGGGGCCTTTACTTATGTGACCAGGCTCTCCAGAGCCCAAATGGACTCAGATATTTATTTGCCTTCCATAGGAAGAGGTCAACACAATCAAATGACTTCTCTGTTTTTGCTTGCTTCTTATGATAAGCAACTGCTTCATGGCAAGATGATTCCAGCTGCATCAATCTATGAAGGCCAGTTTGCTTGATTCTGTCTCCAGCCTAACATGACTTTAGGTTTCACAAATTGCCACATTGAATGAATGCAACAGTTTCCAGGACAATATTGATACTGTGCAGCAGTCAGTGGAGGAGATCCTGAAATGAAGGCAAGAGTCAGATCCAGTGAGGCAGCCTGAAGTGGCTTGGAGATGCCCATAGGCGGCCCACACAGGTTTGAGAATGGAGATAAGAGAACTGAGGTCTGGTGATAGACTTCAAATGAACAGATGGAGAAATAATCATTTAGTCGCTGTTGGCACATTTAAGGTCATAGCATCAATGAAGATTTAAACCCACTGTAAATGGTAATAAACCAAAAACAGTAATGGACAGCAGTGACTTGACCTCCTAAGAATTTGGAGGTGCTAAACCATCCTCCCAGGCCAGCCAGGGGTGTGGACCTGCATTGCGCAGTGTATTGGTTTCACTTATGTGCTGTCCAGGCTATTTAACCTCTAGAGAACAGTCCACTGAAGACATTTTTATGTAGAATATTTAATACTATACTTTCTCATTTAACTTTAGTGTTTCATATAATGGTAACTGCCTTTGGAATGACGCCCAGAATAGAGTAATAACTGTCAATCAGGCAGATCTGTGATTTGGTACTTATTAGCATATTGTATATGTAACTGTAGTGGACAAAGTAAATATAATATCAGCCTTTAATAGATATAAATAGCAGCCATATATCTGCATTTGGATCCATGTTAGGTAATGGTGGATAAGAGGTTGATGATGAGAAATTTGAGAAAATTATAATGTGATTGCTTCAAAAACAGAGAAGTGGGCACTTCCTGAGATCACACATTAGGTGGAAGAATGCCACTGGCTATTTCAATAAAAATTTACAAAGGATAACTGGTTGAATAATGCCAGCACCAGTTGAAAGTAGTGCCCCTTGTTCGATGATAGTTGCTACTCATTTCCAAACAAACAATCCAGTGGAAATGGAGAGATTGTCATTGATGAATGCACCAGACAAACACCCAGGTTCGCTGGTTCTAACTCAAATAAGTTATAAGGCAACACAGAGGTGGAGTTCAGAGTGTGGAAGGGCAGAGTACTAAAGAAGATCAGTCGTGGATGAAGTAGCTGTAAGAGACTGTCCGCAGCACACAGAAAGAGCACTATTGCTGCAGTGTGAGGCAAAGAGGATCCTGAGATCCCACAGGACTGAAGAGGACGCGGCAACAGCTGTGGCTGCAGCAGGCTATAGCTGGCTGTTCAGCTGAAACACCAAAGCTGCAGTACAGAGGCCATGGAGACATTTTCATGGGATCACTGAACAGCCTTAAATATAGGATTTGTCCTCTAACTAGACAGTCTGGGATAGACAGATGGGCAGTCATTTTCTCTGAGCACACAGGAATGTTCATTTCACTTGCAGGCATCAGATCAATGATGGACTTGAATCGGTAATACCTGGTCACTAGGTGTAGTAAAAGCGCCTTTAAATTGACGAATCCACCAGTTGCTTTTAATTCATAACATCCATAACTGGGGAGATATTAAAAATAATGAATGTGTAGCCTTCCATCATAGCTACAACCATTCTATGCTAATGCACTTTTCTAACAACGATATATACTGATAAAGCATCACACTCAAATGACATTGAGCTTAATGGATGTTAGCAGTGATTAGTTAATAGCTGAAGGACACAAACCAGCATCTGCTGAACTGGCTTAAGTGTAAATATGAACAGCATTTGGGGAAGAAAAATAAAAGAAGCAGCTGGGACATTGGATTTATCTTCAAAGATAATTACCATAAACAAACCACAGTGGAGCAATAATGATTACTGAACCAACATTTAAACAACCAATGGAATCAAATAACATCCAGCCTGAGGTAACACAAACTGGCTCTGACAAGAAACTTCCATGGTGTTCACCCATGTGATCTTCTGGTTAGCTAGCTGCCATTCCACCTGCCCTGAGACCTGGTTTAGGAAATTAAGATATTTGTTTGGCTAACAAGGACACATGTAAAGTTAATCATTGACACCAAACCCACTGCAATGGGGAGCTTGAATGGACAGCAAGCATAGACATCAGTTGTTAGCTGAAGGTGTGCTAGATCTGTCCAGGTGGCTAATGCAAACTGCAGCTTCTGCCAAACACTAATTGACTCCAGCACTGAGTCTACATGGTGGCACTTCACTGTCACTGACCTGGTCTTCGTGGACTTAGCAATTCCAGGATTGGTACAATGTGGGTGGAAACCATGTAATGCATATTATTAAAGTTATCAAGGTAACAGCAAAACACAGCTTAAATGAACGATAGAGCGCCAGCTAACGTTATCAACTGCACATTTCAACATAGACGTATAAAACTAACTCAGACATGGAGTAAGTAATCATGTGATGAATAGGTAATCAACCATCGTCGCAATACATCTGATACCAGCGAATAATGGCACAACTGCAAAGCGTTAGAACTCAACGAGGAATGATGCTCTAACGTTAGGGATCTCTGTTTGTAAAGTGCGCTTGAACTTCGAGGCCTGGCAACGTTATTGATTACAACCATGTTTAAGACTGTTTCCTGCGAACTGATCAGTCACTAATATGCCATGGGAACTGAAGGTGTTAATCATTATCTCTTTTAATAATCATTTTTACTTGTTAATGTTTTTGCCAAACACAAAGAACACTGATCGGTGGCTGAAATACCCATGGAATATCAGCCCAAGGATACTGACTGTAGTGACTTGAAATGCTGTCAGCACTGCGACTTCCAAAGATTATTTAAGATTATTCAGACTTGCTGAACATAGACACAACATGGAACTGGTGAGAAGATTACTTCATTCATGAACAATATTTTTCATTTTACGCTGGTGGTAAACTTACACTGAATAAAATGAGGAACATGATAATGTTGTCCATGTCATGATTAAATAAAGATCCCATGCAACAAAAACATAAATGTTTACATCCTGTTAGTAGTGATATTCTTCTTTAAGATAATCCAATCAACTAGTGATAGGCATCAATAGCTGATTAGTAAAAAAAGAAGATCACAGACTGGTGGCAGCAATGAGACAAACACCTGAATAAGAATCAGTCGCGCACCTAATTTACTACCCTTTAACATCTGAGTGATGTAATTGAGATATGACCAAGAAAACCACACTGAGTTGCTGTTGGAAATTGATGTAACTTGTACCTATAGAAGCAACCAACGCTGTTTTTAACTGGTAAAGGTCAAACAACTTACGACCATATCATGTTTATGATAGGTAAGTAGTTTGAAGATGGTTCGAGCGCCCGGTGGATGCATGGTGCTGGCTTGTATGAATAACGCCGTTCAAGATTTGATCATAATTGAAAACGTGATAGTGTGATGATCCGAGTCATGTTAGGAAGGCGGTATCTGGTAAGATCGCGATAATGTATCGCCCGATGCCAAGAACCAAAGGCCATGGTTCCTGACGCTGAAACCCGGCTTCCACAGCCAGTAAACACCTAAAGCACCTGTATTGAGCATGTTTGATGCCTGACTATAGGGTCAGTCTTACTATGTAAGAAAGCTAACGTTTCAGTTCCTTGATCAGAACATGAGAACATATGAAAGCTGGTGGTTCCTTTTAACATGAGTCTTCAATATTCCCAGGTAAGAAGTTTAGGTTGTAGTTATTATAGGACTATTTCCCTCTATACCATTTGTATTTCATTAACCTTTGAATATTGGATGTTCTTATAGGCACTTTAGTATTGCCAGTGTAACAGTATAGCTTCCGTCCCTCTAGTTAACGCTCGCTAACTAGCTAGCCATTTCACTTCGGTTACACCAGCCTCATCTCGGGACTTGATAGGCTTGAAGTCATAAACAGTGCAATGCTTGACGCACAACGAAGAGCTGCTGGCAAAACGCACTAAAGTGCTGTTTGAATGAATGTTTAATGCGCCTGCTTCTGCCAACCACCACTCAGTCAGATACTTGTATGCTCAGTCAGATTATATACAACGCAGGACATGCTAGATATCTAGTAATATCATCAACCATGTGTAGGTAACTAGTGATTATGATTGATCTTTTTTTATAAGATAAGTTTAATGCTAGCTAGCAACTGCATTCGTGTAACAGGCAGTCTCCTTGTGGAGTGCAACGTGAGAGAGGCAGGTCGTTATTGCGTTGGACTAGTTAACTGTAAGGTTGCAAGATTGGATCCCCCGAGCTGACAAGGTGAAAATCTGTCAGTCTGCCCATGAACAAGGCAGTTAACCCACCGTTCCTAGGCTGTCAATAAGAATGTGTTCTTAACTGACTTGCCTAACTGACACTGTGCTATCTAACCTCCAAACGAGCTTCAATGCCATACAACACTCCTTCCGTGGCCTCCAACTGCTCTTAAACGCTAGTAAAACCAAATGCATGCTTTTCAACCGTTCGCTGCCTGCACCCGCACGCCTGACCAGCATCACCACCCTGGATGGTTCCGACCTTGAATATGTGGACATCTATAAGTACCTAGGTGTCTGGCTAGACTGTAAACTCTCCTTCCAGACTCATATCAAACATCTCCAATCGAAAATCAAATCAAGAGTCGGCGTTCTATTCCGCAACAAAGCCTCCTTCACTCACGCCGCCAAACTTACCCTAGTAAAACTGACTATCCTACCGATCCTCGACTTCGGCGATGTCATCTACAAAATTGCTTCCAACACTCTACTCAGCAAACTGGATGCAGTTTATCACAGTGCCATCCGTTTTGTCACTAAAGCACCTTATACCACCCACCACTGCGACTTGTATGCTCTAGTCGGCTGGCCCTCGCTACATATTCGTCGCCAGACCCACTGGCTCCAGGTCATCTACAAGTCCATGCTAGGTAAAGCTCCGCCTTATCTCAATTCACTGGTCACGATGGCAACACCCATCCGTAGCACGCGCTCCAGCAGGTGTATCTCACTGATCATCCCTAAAGCCAACACCTCATTTGGCCGCCTTTCGTTCCAGTACTCTGCTGCCTGTGACTGGAACGAATTGCAAAAATCGCTGAAGTTGGAGACTTTTATCTCCCTCACCAACATCAAACATTGCTATCTGAGCAGCTAACCGATCGCTGTAGCTGTACATAGTCTATTGGTAAATACCCCACCCATTTTCACCTACCTCATCCCCATACTGTTTTTATTTATTTACTTTTCTGCTCTTTTGCACACCAATATCTCTACCTGTACATGTCCATCTGATCATTTATCACTCCAGTGTTAATCTGCAAAATTGTAATTATTCGCCTACCTCCTCATGCCTTTTGCACACAATGTATATAGACTCCCCTTTTTTTCTACTGTGTTATTGACCTGTTAATTGTTTACTCCATGTGTAACTCTGTGTTGTCTGTTCACACTGCTATGCTTTATCTTGGCCAGGTCGCAGTTGCAAATGAGAACTTGTTTTCAACTAGCCTACCTGGTTAAATAAAGGTGAAATAATAAAAAAAATAAAAATAGTTAAATAAAGGTATATTAAAAAATAAATGGGCATATCGCCGCCCAAAAGTACCGATTTCGGATTGTTACGAAAACTTGAAATCGGCCATTCTGATTAATCGATTGACCTCTAAACTCCACACAGCCATTGAAGAAGAGTGGGACAACGCTCCACAGGCCACAATCAACAGCCTGATCAACTGCGATGGAGATGTGTTGCGGTGCATGAGGAAAATGGTGGTTACACCAGATACCGACTGGTTTTCTGATCCACAACCCTATCTTTAAGATATCTGTGATCAACAGCTGCATATCTGTAGTCCCAGTCATGTAAAATCCATAGATGAGTGCCTAATGAATTTATTTAAATGGACTGATTTCCTTATGAACTCTAACTCAGTAAAAAAATTGAAATTGTTGCATATTGTGTTAATTTTTGTTTCGTAAAGCTACTGCTCATAACAACACAAGTACTCTGTAGTTCAGGGCTCACTGATTGTGCAAAGTCTGCTTCAATATGCACTATTTACGTTCTCATATGGCCTAATCACTGCCAGTGTTGCTTCATATGATATGCTGTCCCAGGTAAACGCTTCCACAACGTGACGTGCCGTTTCGCAATGCTTTTGGTGTTGCTTGAGTGTGACCACGTGTGAGATTGGGAACACTGGTGATCCCATTCTATAGCTGACTGTAATTAAGGATGTAAACACGATACAGCACCATAATAATGAATAAGGCCTTACACTAGGTTGATACAATGGTTGACTGTATATTAACTGTACCACATCCCTGTTGTACCCAGACCTTCAGGAAAGAGAACTATACTTTATAAAGTGTCAGGCTACAGAAGATGGAAGCACAGTTATCTGTGAGCCTGTTTCAGAAGTTCTGAATTCAAGGCACTCTTCAGAGCTTCTCACAAAATCAAGAGTTCTGTTCCAAACATATAGGCTGTGTACCACTTTATAGGAATAGTTACACATAGACAGTGTTTTCACACCATGACAATGTTACATCATTACTCTCTGTCTGTTGTGTTTGCCATGTTTAATTTGGTTGTACTAGCTACTAGGCTCATTAGGCTCTTTCACCTTAAGCTGTGTCAGTCAGTCGTAACTGCACCCTATTCCCTATGGGCCCTCGCCCAAAGGAGTGACCTACTGAGGGAATAGTGTGCCTTTTGGGACTCAAAAAACATGCCAACAGGGCATTAGGATTATGTCCAGGCTATGACCGAGTCACTGCTCTCAACAGTTGATCTAGATTCTGGAGCTACACAAGTATTTTGGCTCCTTGGCAAGAACAAGAAGCATTCAATGCAGGTCTATTTATGTACTGTTGTTGCTTGGCCGATAGCACTGGGCTTTGACATACACTATATACAAGTATGTGGACAGCCATTCAACACCTGTTGCTGACAGTTGTATAAAACCACACATCCATGCAATCTCCATAGACAAACACTGTCAGTAGAATGATCTTACTGAAGAGCTCAGTGACATTTAACGTGGCACTGTTAGGGTTGCACATTTTGGGGAATATTCAGAGTTGGAAACTTTCCATGGAAATATATGCACATTAATATTAATACCATTTAAATGTAGATTTTTGCATTGGATATATTTACCATTTCATATGGAGACAGAAACAAACCTTTTGCCTTATCATAAGTAGAGATAATTAGAAAAAAAAATATTAAATCATTTAGTTACGAATTAAACTTTAAATTAGTTGACTCTTCACATAGGATGATTTCACTGAACAACAAAAGAAAGGGATATTGAATGATTCCCAATGATCCATCGCATCTCCCCAAAAAGCGTTTTCAACATACATCTGTAAAATCATAGTCTAGAAACTAAAGCTTTGGTTGTCTTCTCACGCTTCCATGTCTTCTCTCTGGACTTCCTCAATGTCCACCTCTTGAGCATCAGACTCTCAGGCTTCCATGCCTTCTCTCTGGACTTCCTCAAAGTCCACCTCTTTAACATCAGACTCTGAGGCCTCATCTTCACTGTCACTTTCAAATCTTGTTGAGGATGGCTCGTTGTCAGGCTCAAAATCTTCAAATTTGCCCAGATGGTCACCAATTTTTCAACCCTTGTATTGGTCAGCCTGTTGCGTGCTTTGGTGTATGTGTGTGTTCCCAAACAAGGACCAGTTGCACTCTGAGGCGGCTGATGTTGGTTTGATTTGGAGGATGATGGAGGTAATGGGGGAAAGAGCCTCAGATCCACAAAGTCCCTTCCACCAGGTGGCTGATGAGATATGTTGGCACAACTGCCATATTGCATCTCCATCTTAAAGCCCTTGCTTGGAAGTGTACTTCGCCAGACTGCCAGGAACCGTTGGATCAGGAACCAGGCCAAGGTGGTGAGACACGGTAGTGATGACACCATAGGCTTGGTTGATCTCTGCACCAGACAGGATGCTCTTGCCAGCATACTTGAGGTCCAAAATGTACGCTGCGGCGTGTGTGGGCTTCAGGCAGAAGTCTTCACGCTTTTTTATGTATTTCAGAACTGCACTTTCCTCTGCATGGAGCAACAGTGAAGTGGGCAGGGCAGTACAGATTTCTTCTCTTACATCTGCAAGCCGAGTTTGAACATCAGACAGGATGGCATTGTCTCACTCAATCCGTGCAATGGCTACTGCTATAGGTTTCAGGCTGCTTACCACTCTCACAAAATACGTTATCCTCTTGATGGGGCTGTCCATATCGGTAGACTGTGATATGGCCATTTCTTGGACTCCTTCCCCTCCAGGAGACTGTCAAACATGATGATAACACCATCCCAACGGGTGTTGCTGGGCAGCTTCAATGTGGGGATCTTATTCTTCTCACTTTGCTTGTTGAGGTAGATTGCTGCTATAACTTGATGACCCTTCACATACCTAACAATTTCTTGGCTCTCTTGTAGAGGGTATCCATTGTTTTCAGTGCCATGATGTCCCTGAGGAGCAGATTCAATGCATGAGCAGCACAGCCAATGGGTGTGATGTGAGGGTAGGATTGTCTGTTCCCAGCATTGTCTGTCACCAGTGCAAATGCCTTCTGTGGTCCAAGGTCATTGATGACTGCCTTCAGCTCATCTGCAGTGTGGAGATGTGTGTGTGTTGTCCATTGTGTCTGTGCTCTTGTAGAATACTGGTTGAGGGGTGGAGATGATGTAGTTAATTATTCCTTGCCCACGAACATTCAACCACCCATTAGAGATGATTGGAATACAGTCTGCGTTCTCTATGATTTGCTTGACTTTCACTTGAACTCTGCACCCAGCAAATGAGTAGATAAAGCATGTCTGGTTGGATGGGTGTATGCTGGGGGAATAACATTCAGAAATCTCTTCCAACACACATTGCCTGTAAGCATCAGACGTGATCCAGTTGCATACACAGCTTGAGCAAGACATTCGTCAGCATTTCTCTGTCTACATTTCTCCATTGAGTCCAAAAAACTTCTAATTCCAGGAGGACCATGAGCTGTTGCTATCGTTTAAGGTGTCTGATTCATCATTTTCACATCGAATCGAAGTAGAGGGACTTTTGTCACAGGCTGCTTGTTGTGAGTGTAGCCAATGTGAAATGGCTAGCTAGTTAGCGGTGGTGCACACTAGTTGTGTTTCAATCAGTGACATCACTTGCTCTGAGACCTTGAAGTAGTGGTTCCCCTTGCTCTGCAAGGGCCGCGGCTTTTGTGGAGCGATGGGTAACGATGCTTCGAGGGTGACTGTTGACGTGTGCAGAGCGTCCCTGGTTCGCACCCAGGTCGGGGCGAGGGGAAGGACGTAAAGTCTATACTGTTACATTGGTGCCGTGACCCGGATCACTGGTTGCTGCGGAAAGAGGAGGAGGTCAAAAGGGGGGCGACTGTAGCCGATGTGAAATGGCTAGCTAGTTAGCGGTGGTGCGCGCTAGTGGTGCTCCAATCGGTGATGTCACTTGCTCTGAGACCTTGAAGTAGTGGTTCCCCTTGCTCTGCAAGGGCCGCGGCTTTTGTGGACTCAACTCAACTCATCTTCAAAACACTCTCCTGCAACCCGCCTCACCAATTTATATTTATAAATAAGTATTATTTACCTCAAATCTGCAATCCTCCAAGAAGTTAACCAGAAACTCCAAGAAGCTAGCCAGAAACTAGCCAGAAGCTAGCCAGGAGCTAGCCCAGAAGCTAATCCAGAAGCTAATCCAGAAGCTAGTTCAGAAGCTAGTTCAGAAGCTAGTTAGCTTCTTTACTGGCTAATCGTTAGTATTCAGCTAACCACGGTTTGTGGTCATCAGCTATCCTTTAGCTCGAAACTCTATCGCCAGTTTTGTACGGCGCAACGCGGCTCGGAACGGAACATAACGGACCAATTTTTCTCTCCATGTCCCTGGATTTCAACTGCTCTCTGGACATTCATACCCGGATCTCACAGCTAGCTAGCTGCTATCCGTGTGACTATCTGCTTTCGTCGATTCCGGAGCAAACATCAATTACTCCGGAGCTAGCCAGCTCCGTCAATCACTCCTGAGTTCCATCAATCACTCCTGGGCTGCAGTCACCTATCCGGACCCGTTTTACTGTCTACGCGGAGGCCCACCGGGCCTTCACAACTGGACTGCCGACGTTATCTACCCGAAGGAGATCCGGCTGGCTACTCCGTCGCGACGTTACCTGGACGCCCATCTGCGGCCTGCTAACCATTAGCTGTCTTACCGGCTGCTCTCAGAATAGACAATCGGACAATTTATTTATTTGTATTATTATTATGTTTCTTCTTGGGCCTCTATAACTATATCTAATGTTTATTTTATTTATTATTTATTTATTTGTTGTTTATTTTTTTTGTGTGATTTGGATTAATCCCCTCTACCACACGGAACCTCACTAATCTACTGACGGAACGCAAGAGGTGGCTAACAACACACTGGACCCTTTTGATCACTCGACTAAGGACTCGACAATATCTCTCTCTTCATCACTCAATACCTAGGTTTACCTCCACTGTATTCACATCCTACCATACCTTTGTCTGTACATTATACCTTGATGCTATTTTATCGCCCCCAGAAACCTCCTTTTACTCTCTGTTCCAGAGGTTCTAGACGACCAATTCTTATTGCTTTTAGCCACACCCTTATTCTTCTCCTCCTATGTTCCTCTGGCGATGTAGAGGTGAATCCAGGCCCTGCAGTGCCTAGCTCCACTCCTATTCCCCAGGCGCTCTCTTTTGATGACTTCTGTAACCGTAATAGCCTTGGTTTCATGCATGTTAACATTAGAAGCCTCCTCCCTAAGTTTGTTCTATTCACTGCTTTAGCACACTCTGCCAACCCGGATGTTCTAGCTGTGTCTGAATCCTGGCTTAGGAAGACCACCAAAAATTCTGAAATTTTAATTCCAAACTACAACATTTTCAGACAAGAGAACTGCCAAAGGGGGCGGTGTTGCAATCTACTGCAAAGATAGCCTGCAGAGTTCTGTCCTACTATCCAGGTCTGTACCCAAACAATTTGAACTTCTACTTTTAAAAATCCACCTCTCTAAAAACAAGTCTCTCACCGTTGCCGCCTGCTATAGACCACCCTCTGCACCCAGCTGTGCTCTGGACACCATATGTGAACTGATTGTCCCTCCATCTATCTTCAGAGCTCGTGCTGCTAGGCGACCTAAACTGGAACATGCTTAACCACCCAGCCATCCTACAATCTAAACTTGATGCCCTCAATCTCACACAAATTATCAATGAACCTACCAGGTACCCCCCCAAAGCCTTGAACACGGGCACCCTCATAGATATCATCCTAACCAACTTCCCCTCTAAATACACCTCTGCTGTCTTCAACCAAGATCTCAGCGATCACTGCCTCATTGCCTGCATCCGTAATGGGTCAGCGGTCAAACGACCTCCACTCATCACTGTAAAACGCTCCCTGAAACACTTCAGCGAGCAGGCCTTTCTAATCGACCTGGCCGGGGTATCCTGGAAGGATATTTATCTCATCCCGTCAGTAGAGGATGCCTGGATATTTTTTTTAAATGCCTTCCTAACCATCTTAAATAAACATGCCCCATTCAAGAAATTTAGAACCAGGAACAGATATAGCCCATGGTTCTCCCCAGACCTGACTGCCCTTAACCAACACAAAAACATCCTATGGCGTTCTGCATTAGCATCGAACAGCCCCCGTGATATGCAGCTGTTCAGGGAAGCTAGAAACCGTTATTCACAGGCAGTTAGAAAAGCCAAGGCTAGCTTTTTCAAGCAGAAATTTGCTTCCTGCAACACTAACTCAAAAAAGTTCTGGGACACTGTAAAGTCCATGGAGAAAAATAACACCTCCTCCCAGCTGCCCACTGCACTGAAGATAGGAAACACTGTCACCACTGATAAATCCACCATAATTGAGAATTTCAATAAGCATTTTTCTACGGCTGGCCATGCTTTCCACCTGGCTACTCCTACCCCGGTCAACAGCACTGCACCCCCAACAGCAACTCGCCCAAGCCTTCCCCATTTCTCCTTCTCCCAAATCCGTTCAGCTGATGTTCTGAAAGAGCTGAAAAATCTGGACCCCTACAAATCAGCCGGGCTAGACAATCTGGACCCTTTCTTTCTAAAATTATCTGCCGAAATTGTTGCCACCCCTATTACTAGCCTGTTCAACCTCTCTTTCGTGTCGTCTGAGATTCCCAAAGATTGGAAAGCAGCTGCGGTCATCCCCCTCTTCAAAGGGGGGACACTCTTGACCCAAACTGCTATAGACCTATATCTATCCTACCATGCCTTTCTAAGGTCTTCGAAAGCCAAGTCAACAAACAGATTACCGACCATTTGAATCTCACCATACCTTCTCTGCTATGCAATCTGGTTTCAGAGCTGGTCATGGGTGCACCTCAGCCACGCTCAAGGTCCTAAACGATATCTTAACCGCCATCGATAAGAAACATTACTGTGCAGCCGTATTCATTGATCTGGCCAAGGCTTTCGACTCTGTCAATCACAACATCCTCATCGGCAGACTCGACAGCCTTGGTTTCTCAAATGATTGCCTCGCCTGGTTCACCAACTACTTCTCTGATAGATTTCAGTGTGTCAAATCGGAGGGTCTGCTGTCCGGACCTCTGGCAGTCTCTATGGGGGTGCCACAGGGTTCAATTCTTGGACCAACTCTCTGCTCTATATACATCAATGAGGTCGCTCTTGCTGCTGGTGAGTCTCTGATCCACCTCTACGCAGACGACACCATTCTGTATACTTCCGGCCCTTCTTTGGACACTGTGTTAACAACCCTCCAGGCAAGCTTCAATGCCATACAACTCTCCTTCCGTGGCCTCCAATTGCTCTTAAATACAAGTAAAACTAAATGCATGCTCTTCAACCGATCGCTACCTGCACCTACCCGCCTGTCCAACATCACTACTCTGGACGGCTCTGACTTAGAATACGTGGACAACTACATATACTTAGCTGTCTGGTTGGACTGTAAACTCTCCTTCCAGACCCACATCAAACATCTCCAATCCAAAATTAAATCTAGAATTGGCTTCCTATTTCGCAACAAAGCATCCTTCACTCATGCTGCCAAACATACCCTTGTAAAACTGACCATCCTACCAATCCTCGACTTTGGCGATGTCATTTACAAAATAGCCTCCAATACCCTACTCAACAAATTGGATGCAGTCTATCACAGTGCAATCCGTTTTGTCACCAAAGCCCCATATACTACCCACCATTGCGACCTGTACGCTCTCGTTGGCTGGCCCTCGCTTCATACTCGTCGCCAAACCCACTGGCTCCATGTCATCTACAAGACCCTGCTAGGTAAAGTCCCCCCTTATCTCAGCTCGCTGGTCACCATAGCATCTCCCACCTGTAGCACACGCTCCAGCAGGTATATCTCTCTAGTCACCCCCAAAACCAATTCTTTCTTTGGCCGCCTCTCCTTCCAGTTCTCTGCTGCCAATGACTGGAACGAACTACAAAAATCTCTGAAACTGGAAACACTTATCTCCCTCACTAGCTTTAAGCACCAACTGTCAGAGCAGATCACAGATTACTGCACCTGTACATAGCCCACCTATAATTTAGCCCAAACAACTACCTCTTTCCCAACTGTATTTAATTAATTTATTTATTTTGCTCCTTTGCACCCCATTATTTTTATTTCTACTTTGCACATTCTTCCATTGCAAAACTACCATTCCAGTGTTTTACTTGCTATATTGTATTTACTTTGCCACCATGGCCTTTTTTGCCTTTACCTCCCTTCTCTCCTCATTTGCTCACGTTGTATACAGACTTGTTTATACTGTATTATTGACTGTATGTTTGTTTTACTCCATGTGTAACTCTGTGTCGTTGTATCTGTCGAACTGCTTTGCTTTATCTTGGCCAGGTCGCAATTGTAAATGAGAACTTGTTCTCAACTTGCCTACCTGGTTAAATAAAGGTGAAATAAAAATGGGTAATGATGCTTTGAGGGTGACTGTTGACGTGTGCAGAGCGTCCCTGGTTCGCACCCAGGTCGGGGCGAGGGGACGGACGTAAAGTCTATACTGTTACATGAGCATTGAGGGAACTTTATGCAGATGATGCCAGATGATTCTGCATCTTTCTTGCATTCTTCACATGATTTGGCACAGCATTTGCAATTGTACACAGCTTTTCCTTCTACATTAGCTGCAGTGAAATGTCTCCACACATCAGATAGTACCCGTGGTATTTTCCTGTAAAGATGAGGGGAAAAAATGAGTAAAAAAAACAGAGTCTGTTCAGCAAATTTCTGCCTTGCTGGAGCTGCCCTGTTCAACTCTAAGTGCTGTTATTTTGAAGTGGAAACATCTAGGAGCAACAATGTCTCAGCCTCGAAATGGTAGGCCACACAAGCTCACATCATGAGACCGTTGAGTGCTGAAGCGTGTAAAAATTGTCTGTCCTCAGTTGTAACACTCACTACCAAGTTCCAAACTGCCTCTGGAAACAACCGTTTGTCGGGAGCTTCATTAAATGGGTTTCCATGGCCCGCAGCAATGTTCAACATCTAGTGGAAAGCCTTCCTAGAAGAGTAGAGGCTGTTATAGCAGCAAAGGGGAGACCATGCTTTTGGAATGAGATGTTCAACGAGCAGGTGTACATACTTTTGGTCATGTAGTGTACTTTCATTCCAACCTTTTTCAATCCCAAGATATTCGTTAATACCGGCACTGAACACAATGGGAGCCATCTTCAAACCCCACTAAGCCTCTAATCCAAATGTTGTCAATGCTAGCACGTACATGTAAGATCCCATAGCAAATGCTAGCTAAATGCTAATTCGTGCACTGCAAACTTTTTATGCAGTCTGAAATATTTGCAGGACAGCCATCCCAGCTCAGTTATGCAAGTAACAAAAAAAAATGCTACTCACCGTTTGCTGCAAAATAAATATTAGACAGCAAGGCTCTTGATCCAGGAGGGGTTATTTTATTGGTCACATTTTGCATGACACTAAACACTACATATGCAAACCAAATACAAAACTGCGGAGCATTTAGAACATATTATACAGTTAACTTAATAGTTGTAAGATATCTTGCTGGCAAACATTTCACTGTGAATTCCATACTGTAACTACACCCACCACCTGGTGTGTGCTGCACAACAGTGAGTGACTCAAGGCCCTGGTCTCGTGTAGTTGTGTGCTTGTAGTTGTGTGCTTGTAAAAGAACACCAATTTCCTGGGGACTACCGTAAGCTTCATAATGAAAAAAGTGACCGGTGAAATGATCTCCTAACGTATTGCACAAGTTGCCTACAGGTATTACTTAAGTATCCAATTTGTAAGTCGCTCTGGATAAGAGCGTCTGCTAAATGACTTAAATGTAAATGTAAATCTACAAATATTCACATTTATTTGAAAAAAAATCGAAATAGTTTTGAAGGTATTGGAAAAACAATCCTGTGGCTATTTGCAAATACCCCGGTATACAGTGTGTGTTTGTATGTACAGTATACCACCCATGCCTATTAGGGACATTGGTCTATTGCAGAGGGTGGAGAATTCCCACCAGATGTATCAGAAATGTGTGAATGTTATTCAATGAAGAAGAAGAAAAAAAAATGTAGAGATTGAGTTTATTAAAAGTTATGGAGCTACTTTACAACCTGCGTGGGAGTTTCTTTCCTTGAATAACAAACACCTAAAGGTAGTGATGCGCTGATATTACATTTTTGGCCGATATACGATACCGATATTTACAATTTTAGCGGCCTTTTACGCATTCTAGTACAGTTAAATAGTTAACCCATACATGGACACAGAGGCCTAAGGCACTGTATTTCAATGCAAGAGGTGTCACTACAGTCCCTGGTTTGAATCCAGACAGTATCACATCCGGCCGTGGTTGGGAGTCCTATAATGTGGCGCACAATTGGCCCAGCGTCGTCTGGGCCGTCATTGTAAGTAAGAATTTGTTCTTAACTGACTTGCTAGTTAAATAAAGGTTACACACACCACACTGACCAAAAATGTATTTTATTGGCATTTACGCATGTCCCCATTACCAGTAAAACATAACAAAACCTACTATAGAACACCATTTGGATCTTTGCGTGTAAAATAACACTATTTGATGTGTCAGACAAGCGTGTTCACCAAACAGGACCTGAATATGACTGCACGTCACAATAATTTTACGTGTTCATTAAGTTAAAATAACCCTAATTTATAAAACAGTCCTCATTTGATTAATGCTGGTCAGACCCATCTATGTGAAGCTAGCCACAATACTTTGCGGTTAGCCTTCAAAATAAAAGTATGACATTGACAGTGAGGCAAATTAATACAAATAGTAGAATTATGCCATAATTGAATAGATCATGCTAAATGAGGTTGGAATGTTGTTTATATAAATAATTTGTTATTTTGACATCTGTTGAAATCACACTAGATGTATTACACCTTAGAATTGCATTGGGGGCTTTCTTATTTCACTGTACAGCCTTACCTATGGATTGTGGATCAATGACATAGGGTATCAGTCTACTCAGTGACACCCAGAGAATATTAGCGTCATAGCTATTATTGCGGGACTCTGAAATAACTGTGAATTGAGCCACATTTATTGTCAACCTATGTGTATTGAACACCATTCCAGAGGAAAAACAATACTGCGTGGATGCTTTGGAGTCTGATAACTCTGAGGATGACATTGGTAAAAAATATCTTACCCCCTTTTATTGATCCCCAATCCTTAGGTAAAGCTGTACGGTGCAATATGAATGTCTGTACACACAATAGGCTGACTGGGGAGGTGTTTTCACACAGTCACAGTCCTGCGATAATAGCCACAATGCTAATATTTGCTTAAACTCTTCACAGTTGTGTTCTGTGGGTGTCAACAAGTACACTGATATTTCATTGCTTAACATACCAACCTTGTTTAACTTAATCTATTTCTGTTACCCTGGAGGTCCACTTCTCTGTGGTGTAGTGAGCAGTCAGTCACGTAGCTTTCTGTTACCCTGGAGGTCCACTCCTCTGTGGTGTAGTGAGCAGTCAGTCACGTAGCTTTCTGTTACCCTGGAGGTCCACTTCTCTGTGGTGTAGTGAACAGTCACAGTCACGTAGCTTTCTGTTACCCTGGAGGTCCACTCCTCTGTGGTGTAGTGAGCAGTCAGTCACGTAGCTTTCTGTTACCCTGGAGGTCCACTTCTCTGTGGTGTAGTGAACAGTCACAGTCACGTAGCTTTCTGTTACCCTGGAGGTCCACTCCTCTGTGGTGTAGTGAGCAGTCACAGTCACGTAGCTTTCCGTTGCCCTGGAGGTCCACTCCTCTGTGGTGTAGCGAACAGTCACGTAGCTTTCTGTTACCCTGGAGGTCCACTCCTCTGTGGTGTAGCGAACAGTCACGTAGCTTTCCGTTGCCCTGGAGGTCCACTCCTCTGTGGTGTAGCGAACAGTCACGTAGCTTTCCATTGCCCTGGAGGTCCACCCGTCTGTGCTGAGGGCAACAGAGGATGCCTTGGATAATTCGTTGACAATTCTAATATTTTCCTGTTCATAAAGATCATGATCTTCATACTGAAGTGGGTGCGGCAGGGGATTTCGTAGCGTGACTCAAGCACTTTCACCATATTTTGAAACCCTTTGTTTTCCACAACAGAGTATGGCCTCATGTCTGCAGTGATAAACATCCCAATAGATTTGGTGATGGCTTTAGCCCGGTCTGATTCTGCAGCAAAGGGCTGCTTAAATGTCGCGGTGAGAAGTTGTTGTCTCTTGGCTGTGTTGGCTCCTGTCACTGACACACCAGAGTGACGACGCTTTAAATGTGTGGCCATGCTCGATGTATTTCCATGATCATACGGCTTTCTTGTGGCACAACGCCTGCACACCGTAATGGTGTTGTCCACCACCCTTCTTCCATCATCATATTTGACAGGGAAGCCAAAATGCTCCCATACATGAGACTTAAATGAAGCGGGAGGCTTTTCCAGTTGTTCAGCTCCTCTGTTAGCCATGGCTGTCACAGCTGTTTTTTCTTAGCTTTTTGCAACAGTTTTCAGCTGTGCTAACATAATTGCAAAAGGCTTTTCTAATGATCAATTAGCCTTTTTAAAGTTATAAACTTGGATTAGCTATCACAACGTACCATTGGAACACAGGAGTGAGGGTTGCTGATAATGGGCCTCTGTACGCCTATGTAGGTATTCCGTTAAAAGCCGTTTCCAGCTGCAATAGTCATTTACAACATTAACAATGTCTACACTGTAGGCACTGACACTGTAGACATCTGACCAATTTTATGTTATTTTAATTGACAAAAAAATTACTTTTCCTTCAAAAACAAGGACATTTCTAAGTGACCCTGAATTTTTGAACAGTAGCATATATGGAAATGTAAAAAAATATATATATATATATTTCCATTCGGGCAGATTAACTCTATTCTTGTGAAACTTTCTTTTTTATTTCTTTTTTATTTGTCCTGGACAAGAGGACAAGCGTTAATGTCGAGGCCCGTCTGGTTTGTGTTCATGCATCTCTGTGGCTGTGCCCTAAAGATTATTTTCTTGTAGGTACATACGGCTGTACGGCAGGAAGTTCAGCAAGGAGGACCATGTGCTGTTCATCAAGCTGCTGTACGAGTTGATCACCATCGACAAGCTGGAGATCAGTATGATGCAAGGCCTAGCCCGGCTACTCATCAACCTCCTCAAGTAAGACCATGGGTTACACAGTCACGCATGTAAACACACTCACATTGACAAGCTGGAGATCAGTATGATGTAAGGCCTAGCCCGGCTACTCATCAACCTCCTCAAGTAAGACCATGGGTTACACAGTCACGCATGTAAACACAGTCACATTGACAAGCTGGAGATCAGTATGATGTAAGGCCTAGCCCGGCTACTCATCAACCTCCTCAAGTAAGACCATGGGTTACACAGTCACGCATGTAAACACACTCACATTGACAAGCTGGAGATCAGTATGATGTAAGGCCTAGCCCGGCTACTCATCAACCTCCTCAAGTAAGACCATGGGTTACACAGTCACGCATGTAAACACAGTCACATTGACAAGCTGGAGATCAGTATGATGTAAGGCCTAGCCCGGCTACTCATCAACCTCCTCAAGTAAGACCATGGGTTACACAGTCACGCATGCAAACACAGTCACATTGACAAGCTGGAGATCAGTATGATGTAAGGCCTAGCCCGGCTACTCATCAACCTCCTCAAGTAAGACCATGGGTTACACAGTCACGCATGTAAACACAGTCACATTGACAAGCTGGAGATCAGTATGATGTAAGGCCTAGCCCGGCTACTCATCAACCTCCTCAAGTAAGACCATGGGTTACACAGTCACGCATGTAAACACAGTCACATTGACAAGCTGGAGATCAGTATGATGTAAGGCCTAGCCCGGCTACTCATCAACCTCCTCAAGTAAGACCATGGGTTACACAGTCACGCATGTAAACACACTCACATTGACAAGCTGGAGATCAGTATGATGTAAGGCCTAGCCCGGCTACTCATCAACCTCCTCAAGTAAGACCATGGGTTACACAGTCACGCATGTAAACACACTCACATTGACAAGCTGGAGATCAGTATGATGTAAGGCCTAGCCCGGCTACTCATCAACCTCCTCAAGTAAGACCATGGGTTACACAGTCACGCATGTAAACACACTCACATTGACAAGCTGGAGATCAGTATGATGTAAGGCCTAGCCCGGCTACTCATCAACCTCCTCAAGTAAGACCATGGGTTACACAGTCACGCATGCAAACACACTCACATTGACAAGCTGGAGATCAGTATGATGTAAGGCCTAGCCCGGCTACTCATCAACCTCCTCAAGTAAGACCATGGGTTACACAGTCACGCATGTAAACACACTCACATTGACAAGCTGGAGATCAGTATGATGTAAGGCCTAGCCCGGCTACTCATCAACCTCCTCAAGTAAGACCATGGGTTACACAGTCACGCATGCAAACACACTCACATTGACAAGCTGGAGATCAGTATGATGTAAGGCCTAGCCCGGCTACTCATCAACCTCCTCAAGTAAGACCATGGGTTACACAGTCACGCATGCAAACACACTCACATTGACAAGCTGGAGATCAGTATGATGTAAGGCCTAGCCCGGCTACTCATCAACCTCCTCAAGTAAGACCATGGGTTACACAGTCACGCATGCAAACACACTCACATTGACAAGCTGGAGATCAGTATGATGTAAGGCCTAGCCCGGCTACTCATCAACCTCCTCAAGTAAGACCATGGGTTACACAGTCACGCATGCAAACACACTCACATTGACAAGCTGGAGATCAGTATGATGTAAGGCCTAGCCCGGCTACTCATCAACCTCCTCAAGTAAGACCATGGGTTACACAGTCACGCATGTAAACACACTCACATTGACAAGCTGGAGATCAGTATGATGTAAGGCCTAGCCCGGCTACTCATCAACCTCCTCAAGTAAGACCATGGGTTACACAGTCACGCATGTAAACACACTCACATTGACAAGCTGGAGATCAGTATGATGTAAGGCCTAGCCCGGCTACTCATCAACCTCCTCAAGTAAGACCATGGGTTACACAGTCACGCATGCAAACACACTCACATTGACAAGCTGGAGATCAGTATGATGTAAGGCCTAGCCTGGCTACTCATCAACCTCCTCAAGTAAGACCATGGGTTACACAGTCACGCATGCAAACACACTCACATTGACAAGCTGGAGATCAGTATGATGTAAGGCCTAGCCCGGCTACTCATCAACCTCCTCAAGTAAGACCATGGGTTACACAGTCACGCATGTAAACACACTCACATTGACAAGCTGGAGATCAGTATGATGCAAGGCCTAGCCCGGCTACTCATCAACCTCCTCAAGTAAGACCATGGGTTACACAGTCACGCATGTAAACACACTCACATTGACAAGCTGGAGATCAGTATGATGTAAGGCCTAGCCCGGCTACTCATCAACCTCCTCAAGTAAGACCATGGGTTACACAGTCACGCATGTAAACACACTCACATTGACAAGCTGGAGATCAGTATGATGTAAGGCCTAGCCCGGCTACTCATCAACCTCCTCAAGTAAGACCATGGGTTACACAGTCACGCATGTAAACACACTCACATTGACAAGCTGGAGATCAGTATGATGCAAGGCCTAGCCCGGCTACTCATCAACCTCCTCAAGTAAGACCATGGGTTACACAGTCACGCATGTAAACACACTCACATTGACAAGCTGGAGATCAGTATGATGTAAGGCCTAGCCCGGCTACTCATCAACCTCCTCAAGTAAGACCATGGGTTACACAGTCACGCATGTAAACACACTCACATTGACAAGCTGGAGATCAGTATGATGTAAGGCCTAGCCCGGCTACTCATCAACCTCCTCAAGTAAGACCATGGGTTACACAGTCACGCATGTAAACACACTCACATTGACAAGCTGGAGATCAGTATGATGTAAGGCCTAGCCCGGCTACTCATCAACCTCCTCAAGTAAGACCATGGGTTACACAGTCACGCATGCAAACACACTCACATTGACAAGCTGGAGATCAGTATGATGTAAGGCCTAGCCCGGCTACTCATCAACCTCCTCAAGTAAGACCATGGGTTACACAGTCACGCATGTAAACACACTCACATTGACAAGCTGGAGATCAGTATGATGTAAGGCCTAGCCCGGCTACTCATCAACCTCCTCAAGTAAGACCATGGGTTACACAGTCACGCATGTAAACACACTCACATTGACAAGCTGGAGATCAGTATGATGTAAGGCCTAGCCCGGCTACTCATCAACCTCCTCAAGTAAGACCATGGGTTACACAGTCACGCATGCAAACACACTCACATTGACAAGCTGGAGATCAGTATGATGTAAGGCCTAGCCCGGCTACTCATCAACCTCCTCAAGTAAGACCATGGGTTACACAGTCACGCATGTAAACACACTCACATTGACAAGCTGGAGATCAGTATGATGCAAGGCCTAGCCCGGCTACTCATCAACCTCCTCAAGTAAGACCATGGGTTACACAGTCACGCATGCAAACACACTCACATTGACAAGCTGGAGATCAGTATGATGCAAGGCCTAGCCCGGCTACTCATCAACCTCCTCAAGTAAGACCATGGGTTACACAGTCACGCATGCAAACACACTCACATTGACAAGCTGGAGATCAGTATGATGTAAGGCCTAGCCCGGCTACTCATCAACCTCCTCAAGTAAGACCATGGGTTACACAGTCACGCATGCAAACACACTCACATTGACAAGCTGGAGATCAGTATGATGTAAGGCCTAGCCCGGCTACTCATCAACCTCCTCAAGTAAGACCATGGGTTACACAGTCACGCATGTAAACACACTCACATTGACAAGCTGGAGATCAGTATGATGTAAGGCCTAGCCCGGCTACTCATCAACCTCCTCAAGTAAGACCATGGGTTACACAGTCACGCATGTAAACACACTCACATTGACAAGCTGGAGATCAGTATGATGTAAGGCCTAGCCCGGCTACTCATCAACCTCCTCAAGTAAGACCATGGGTTACACAGTCACGCATGTAAACACACTCACATTGACAAGCTGGAGATCAGTATGATGTAAGGCCTAGCCCGGCTACTCATCAACCTCCTCAAGTAAGACCATGGGTTACACAGTCACGCATGCAAACACACTCACATTGACAAGCTGGAGATCAGTATGATGCAAGGCCTAGCCCGGCTACTCATCAACCTCCTCAAGTAAGACCATGGGTTACACAGTCACGCATGTAAACACACTCACATTGACAAGCTGGAGATCAGTATGATGTAAGGCCTAGCCCGGCTACTCATCAACCTCCTCAAGTAAGACCATGGGTTACACAGTCACGCATGTAAACACACTCACATTGACAAGCTGGAGATCAGTATGATGTAAGGCCTAGCCCGGCTACTCATCAACCTCCTCAAGTAAGACCATGGGTTACACAGTCACGCATGTAAACACACTCACATTGACAAGCTGGAGATCAGTATGATGTAAGGCCTAGCCCGGCTACTCATCAACCTCCTCAAGTAAGACCATGGGTTACACAGTCACGCATGTAAACACACTCACATTGACAAGCTGGAGATCAGTATGATGTAAGGCCTAGCCCGGCTACTCATCAACCTCCTCAAGTAAGACCATGGGTTACACAGTCACGCATGCAAACACACTCACATTGACAAGCTGGAGATCAGTATGATGCAAGGCCTAGCCTGGCTACTCATCAACCTCCTCAAGTAAGACCATGGGTTACACAGTCACGCATGCAAACACACTCACATCGACAAGCTGGAGATCAGTATGATGTAAGGCCTAGCCCGGCTACTCATCAACCTCCTCAAGTAAGACCATGGGTTACACAGTCACGCATGCAAACACACTCACATTGACAAGCTGGAGATCAGTATGATGTAAGGCCTAGCCCGGCTACTCATCAACCTCCTCAAGTAAGACCATGGGTTACACAGTCACGCATGCAAACACACTCACATTGACAAGCTGGAGATCAGTATGATGCAAGGCCTAGCCCGGCTACTCATCAACCTCCTCAAGTAAGACCATGGGTTACACAGTCACGCATGTAAACACACTCACATTGACAAGCTGGAGATCAGTATGATGTAAGGCCTAGCCCGGCTACTCATCAACCTCCTCAAGTAAGACCATGGGTTACACAGTCACGCATGTAAACACACTCACATTGACAAGCTGGAGATCAGTATGATGTAAGGCCTAGCCCGGCTACTCATCAACCTCCTCAAGTAAGACCATGGGTTACACAGTCACGCATGTAAACACACTCACATTGACAAGCTGGAGATCAGTATGATGCAAGGCCTAGCCCGGCTACTCATCAACCTCCTCAAGTAAGACCATGGGTTACACAGTCACGCATGCAAACACACTCACATTGACAAGCTGGAGATCAGTATGATGTAAGGCCTAGCCTGGCTACTCATCAACCTCCTCAAGTAAGACCATGGGTTACACAGTCACGCATGTAAACACACTCACATTGACAAGCTGGAGATCAGTATGATGCAAGGCCTAGCCCGGCTACTCATCAACCTCCTCAAGTAAGACCATGGGTTACACAGTCACGCATGTAAACACACTCACATTGACAAGCTGGAGATCAGTATGATGTAAGGCCTAGCCCGGCTACTCATCAACCTCCTCAAGTAAGACCATGGGTTACACAGTCACGCATGTAAACACACTCACATTGACAAGCTGGAGATCAGTATGATGTAAGGCCTAGCCCGGCTACTCATCAACCTCCTCAAGTAAGACCATGGGTTACACAGTCACGCATGTAAACACACTCACATTGACAAGCTGGAGATCAGTATGATGCAAGGCCTAGCCCGGCTACTCATCAACCTCCTCAAGTAAGACCATGGGTTACACAGTCACGCATGTAAACACACTCACATTGACAAGCTGGAGATCAGTATGATGCAAGGCCTAGCCCGGCTACTCATCAACCTCCTCAAGTAAGACCATGGGTTACACAGTCACGCATGCAAACACACTCACATTGACAAGCTGGAGATCAGTATGATGTAAGGCCTAGCCCGGCTACTCATCAACCTCCTCAAGTAAGACCATGGGTTACACAGTCACGCATGTAAACACACTCACATTGACAAGCTGGAGATCAGTATGATGTAAGGCCTAGCCCGGCTACTCATCAACCTCCTCAAGTAAGACCATGGGTTACACAGTCACGCATGCAAACACACTCACATTGACAAGCTGGAGATCAGTATGATGCAAGGCCTAGCCCGGCTACTCATCAACCTCCTCAAGTAAGACCATGGGTTACACAGTCACGCATGTAAACACACTCACATTGACAAGCTGGAGATCAGTATGATGTAAGGCCTAGCCCGGCTACTCATCAACCTCCTCAAGTAAGACCATGGGTTACACAGTCACGCATGTAAACACACTCACATTGACAAGCTGGAGATCAGTATGATGTAAGGCCTAGCCCGGCTACTCATCAACCTCCTCAAGTAAGACCATGGGTTACACAGTCACGCATGTAAACACACTCACATTGACAAGCTGGAGATCAGTATGATGTAAGGCCTAGCCCGGCTACTCATCAACCTCCTCAAGTAAGACCATGGGTTACACAGTCACGCATGTAAACACACTCACATTGACAAGCTGGAGATCAGTATGATGCAAGGCCTAGCCCGGCTACTCATCAACCTCCTCAAGTAAGACCATGGGTTACACAGTCACGCATGCAAACACACTCACATTGACAAGCTGGAGATCAGTATGATGCAAGGCCTAGCCCGGCTACTCATCAACCTCCTCAAGTAAGACCATGGGTTACACAGTCACGCATGTAAACACACTCACATTGACAAGCTGGAGATCAGTATGATGTAAGGCCTAGCCCGGCTACTCATCAACCTCCTCAAGTAAGACCATGGGTTACACAGTCACGCATGCAAACACACTCACATTGACAAGCTGGAGATCAGTATGATGTAAGGCCTAGCCCGGCTACTCATCAACCTCCTCAAGTAAGACCATGGGTTACACAGTCACGCATGTAAACACACTCACATTGACAAGCTGGAGATCAGTATGATGCAAGGCCTAGCCCGGCTACTCATCAACCTCCTCAAGTAAGACCATGGGTTACACAGTCACGCATGTAAACACACTCACATTGACAAGCTGGAGATCAGTATGATGTAAGGCCTAGCCCGGCTACTCATCAACCTCCTCAAGTAAGACCATGGGTTACACAGTCACGCATGTAAACACACTCACATTGACAAGCTGGAGATCAGTATGATGTAAGGCCTAGCCCGGCTACTCATCAACCTCCTCAAGTAAGACCATGGGTTACACAGTCACGCATGTAAACACACTCACATTGACAAGCTGGAGATCAGTATGATGCAAGGCCTAGCCCGGCTACTCATCAACCTCCTCAAGTAAGACCATGGGTTACACAGTCACGCATGCAAACACACTCACATTGACAAGCTGGAGATCAGTATGATGTAAGGCCTAGCCTGGCTACTCATCAACCTCCTCAAGTAAGACCATGGGTTACACAGTCACGCATGTAAACACACTCACATTGACAAGCTGGAGATCAGTATGATGTAAGGCCTAGCCCGGCTACTCATCAACCTCCTCAAGTAAGACCATGGGTTACACAGTCACGCATGTAAACACACTCACATTGACAAGCTGGAGATCAGTATGATGTAAGGCCTAGCCCGGCTACTCATCAACCTCCTCAAGTAAGACCATGGGTTACACAGTCACGCATGCAAACACACTCACATTGACAAGCTGGAGATCAGTATGATGCAAGGCCTAGCCCGGCTACTCATCAACCTCCTCAAGTAAGACCATGGGTTACACAGTCACGCATGTAAACACACTCACATTGACAAGCTGGAGATCAGTATGATGTAAGGCCTAGCCCGGCTACTCATCAACCTCCTCAAGTAAGACCATGGGTTACACAGTCACGCATGCAAACACACTCACATTGACAAGCTGGAGATCAGTATGATGCAAGGCCTAGCCCGGCTACTCATCAACCTCCTCAAGTAAGACCATGGGTTACACAGTCACGCATGTAAACACACTCACATTGACAAGCTGGAGATCAGTATGATGTAAGGCCTAGCCCGGCTACTCATCAACCTCCTCAAGTAAGACCATGGGTTACACAGTCACGCATGTAAACACACTCACATTGACAAGCTGGAGATCAGTATGATGTAAGGCCTAGCCCGGCTACTCATCAACCTCCTCAAGTAAGACCATGGGTTACACAGTCACGCATGTAAACACACTCACATTGACAAGCTGGAGATCAGTATGATGCAAGGCCTAGCCCGGCTACTCATCAACCTCCTCAAGTAAGACCATGGGTTACACAGTCACGCATGTAAACACACTCACATTGACAAGCTGGAGATCAGTATGATGCAAGGCCTAGCCCGGCTACTCATCAACCTCCTCAAGTAAGACCATGGGTTACACAGTCACGCATGCAAACACACTCACATTGACAAGCTGGAGATCAGTATGATGTAAGGCCTAGCCCGGCTACTCATCAACCTCCTCAAGTAAGACCATGGGTTACACAGTCACGCATGTAAACACACTCACATTGACAAGCTGGAGATCAGTATGATGTAAGGCCTAGCCCGGCTACTCATCAACCTCCTCAAGTAAGACCATGGGTTACACAGTCACGCATGCAAACACACTCACATTGACAAGCTGGAGATCAGTATGATGTAAGGCCTAGCCCGGCTACTCATCAACCTCCTCAAGTAAGACCATGGGTTACACAGTCACGCATGTAAACACACTCACATTGACAAGCTGGAGATCAGTATGATGTAAGGCCTAGCCCGGCTACTCATCAACCTCCTCAAGTAAGACCATGGGTTACACAGTCACGCATGCAAACACACTCACATTGACAAGCTGGAGATCAGTATGATGCAAGGCCTAGCCCGGCTACTCATCAACCTCCTCAAGACCATGGGTTACACAGTCACACATGTAAACACACTCACATTGACAAGCTGGAGATCAGTATGATGCAAGGCCTAGCCCGGCTACTCATCAACCTCCTCAAGTAAGACCATGGGTTACACAGTCACACATGTAAACACACTCACATTGACAAGCTGGAGATCAGTATGATGCAAGGCCTAGCCCGGCTACTCATCAACCTCCTCAAGTAAGACCATGGGTTACACAGTCACGCATGCAAACACACTCACATTGACAAGCTGGAGATCAGTATGATGTAAGGCCTAGCCCGGCTACTCATCAACCTCCTCAAGTAAGACCATGGGTTACACAGTCACGCATGTAAACACACTCACATTGACAAGCTGGAGATCAGTATGATGCAAGGCCTAGCCCGGCTACTCATCAACCTCCTCAAGTAAGACCATGGGTTACACAGTCACGCATGCAAACACACTCACATTGACAAGCTGGAGATCAGTATGATGCAAGGCCTAGCCCGGCTACTCATCAACCTCCTCAAGTAAGACCATGGGTTACACAGTCACGCATGCAAACACACTCACATTGACAAGCTGGAGATCAGTATGATGCAAGGCCTAGCCCGGCTACTCATCAACCTCCTCAAGTAAGACCATGGGTTACACAGTCACGCATGTAAACACACTCACATTGACAAGCTGGAGATCAGTATGATGCAAGGCCTAGCCCGGCTACTCTGGATCAGTATGATGTAAGGCCTACTATCAACCTCCTCAAGTAAGACCATGGGTTACACAGTCACGCATGTAAACACACTCACATTGACAAGCTGGAGATCAGTATGATGTAAGGCCTAGCCCGGCTACTCATCAACCTCCTCAAGTAAGACCATGGGTTACACAGTCACGCATGTAAACACACTCACATTGACAAGCTGGAGATCAGTATGATGTAAGGCCTAGCCCGGCTACTCATCAACCTCCTCAAGTAAGACCATGGGTTACACAGTCACGCATGCAAACACACTCACATTGACAAGCTGGAGATCAGTATGATGTAAGGCCTAGCCCGGCTACTCATCAACCTCCTCAAGTAAGACCATGGGTTACACAGTCACGCATGTAAACACACTCACATTGACAAGCTGGAGATCAGTATGATGCAAGGCCTAGCCCGGCTACTCATCAACCTCCTCAAGTAAGACCATGGGTTACACAGTCACGCATGTAAACACACTCACATTGACAAGCTGGAGATCAGTATGATGTAAGGCCTAGCCCGGCTACTCATCAACCTCCTCAAGTAAGACCATGGGTTACACAGTCACGCATGCAAACACACTCACATTGACAAGCTGGAGATCAGTATGATGTAAGGCCTAGCCCGGCTACTCATCAACCTCCTCAAGTAAGACCATGGGTTACACAGTCACGCATGTAAACACACTCACATTGACAAGCTGGAGATCAGTATGATGTAAGGCCTAGCCCGGCTACTCATCAACCTCCTCAAGTAAGACCATGGGTTACACAGTCACGCATGTAAACACACTCACATTGACAAGCTGGAGATCAGTATGATGCAAGGCCTAGCCCGGCTACTCATCAACCTCCTCAAGTAAGACCATGGGTTACACAGTCACACATGCAAACACACTCACATTGACAAGCTGGAGATCAGTATGATGCAAGGCCTAGCCCGGCTACTCATCAACCTCCTCAAGTAAGACCATGGGTTACACAGTCACGCATGCAAACACACTCACATTGACAAGCTGGAGATCAGTATGATGTAAGGCCTAGCCCGGCTACTCATCAACCTCCTCAAGTAAGACCATGGGTTACACAGTCACGCATGCAAACACACTCACATTGACAAGCTGGAGATCAGTATGATGCAAGGCCTAGCCCGGCTACTCATCAACCTCCTCAAGTAAGACCATGGGTTACACAGTCACGCATGTAAACACACTCACATTGACAAGCTGGAGATCAGTATGATGTAAGGCCTAGCCCGGCTACTCATCAACCTCCTCAAGTAAGACCATGGGTTACACAGTCACGCATGTAAACACACTCACATTGACAAGCTGGAGATCAGCGTGAAAGCTGGTCCTTCTGCTCATCAACCTCCTAATGTAAGCAACACACACACACACACCCATCAACAATCTTGAGACCAGTATGATGCAATGCTTCGTCCACCTCATCAGTTAATGTCACATAATGTCACTCGAATCAGCCTTTGATCATGTCCGGCACCTGCTCGCCTGTCCAGCATCACTACTCTGTACGGTTCTGACTTAGAATACGTGGACAACTACAAATACCTAGGTGTCTGGTTAGACTGTAAACTCTCCTTCCAGACTCAAATTAAGCATCTCCAATCCAAAATTAAATCTAGAATTGGCTTCCTATATCGCAACAAAGCATCCTTCACTCATGCTGCCAAACATACCCTCGTAAAACTGACCATCCTACCGATCCTCAACTTCGGTGATGTCATCTATAAAATAGCCTCCAACACTCTACTCAACAAACTGGATGCAGTCTATCACAGTGCCATCTGTTTTGTCACCAAAGCCCCATACACTACCCACCATTGCGACCTGTACGCTCTCGTTGGTTGGCCCTCGCTTCATACGCGTCGCCAAACCCACTGGCTACAGGTTATCTACAAGTCTCTGCTAGGTAAAGCCCCGCCTTATCTCAGCTCACTAGTCACGATAGCAGCACCCACTCGTAGCACACACTCCAGCAGGTACAGTGGGGCAAAAAAGTATTTAGTCAGCCACCAATTGTGCAAGTTCTCCCACTTAAAAAGATGAGAGGCCTGTAATTTTCATCATAGGTACACTTCAACTATGACCGATAAATGAGGGAAAAAAATCCAGAAAATCACATTGTAGGATTTTTAATGAATTTACACTGCACCTGTACATAGCCCATCTATCTACCTACCTCATCCCCATACAGTATTTATTTATTTATTTATCTTGCTCCTTTGCACCCCAGTATCTCTACTTGCACATTCATCTTCTGCACATCTACCATTCCAGTGTTTAATTGCTATATTGTAATTACTTTGCCACCATTGCCTATTTATTGCCTTAACACCCTTATCTTACCTCATTTGCACTCACTGTATATAGACTTTTTGTTTTCTTTTGTTCTACTGTATTATTGACCATAGCAGCACCCACTATTTATTCCATGTGTAACTCTGTGTTGTATGTCGAATTGCAATGCTTTATCTTGGCCAGGTCACAGTTGCAAATGAGAACTTGTTCTCAACTAGCCTACCTGGTTAAATAAAGATGAAATAAATAAAAAATCTGCTTCTTTTCGGGTCTATTGTTTCTCTCCTAATTGTATGAGAATCTTGAGTGTGACTCATGTTTCACAGTTGAAATACTCTCCATAAATTGAACCCTCTGACCACATAATTGCGTGAGAAGCTTTTTGAGGCAAGGGTGACATGATTTTTTCAATTAAGTCTTTAACATATTTTACCCCACCTACTCTATTTCTAACAGAAAAACAGAGTTGCTGTCGCGTGAGGACCTGGAGTTGCCTTGGAGACCACTGTACGAGCTGCAAGACAGGATCCTCTACTCAAAGACCGAACACCTGGGCCTCAACTGGTTCCCCAAGTATGTCCCTCTTCTCTTTTACCAGAATGGTTAAAAACATGCTGTCTTTTTTTTAAAGAACTCCACATATTGAAACCAACCCATCCATTATAGGTTCTTCCCATTTTGAGCCTTCCCTCTATAAGCAGGAAGGTGGTGGGGCCCCGCTTCTACGTTTGTGTTTGTTACGGAGCTCACTTCCTAATCTCTAGTGGTGGTATAAATGAATTTATTGTGAAATGTAGCTGTCTTTGTGTCAGTTAATCCGTTGGAGGTTTGTTGGTACTGCCTACTGCCACGGTTCTGGCTAATACAGTTCCACACCGTTCATTCAGTTTCCCTTTGCCTCCTTGATGCATCCTTTCATAAGGCGTCAGCATGCTTCAGTTTGGCTGGCTGCTAGCTGAAGCTGTCTGGGCGACCCAAACGAGTAGCTTGCGGACTCCCTTAAGACATTCGCTTGAAAAAACAACTTATCGAAGTCCAAAACTAACAAAAACGTCACAATGTTATGATAATATATGCACAACCTCTTCCAGACTGTTTTGGCTGGGAAGTATGCTGATGCCTTTACATGTGAAGATTGTTATCCCTGCCCATTTTTGTAGGCTAGGCTCATTTCTGAAAGTTGTCAAATCTGTACCAACACACCCCCAGGTTGCATATAGCCAAGGACCCCCATCCCACCCCTTTTCTCCCAGCAAGCAGTGCGAGGTGCTCTTGTATAGTGCTATGGAAACATTGTGTTACAACAAAGCCTTGCTAGCACATAATGGGCTTTCACAAAGGGAAGCAAGTTACCCGGTTTATTGATACTATGATATGAATAAAGGAGCAGTGAAAAAACTAAACAAATGAGAAAATGTGTAATGACGCTGTGGTACAAAAAAAGGTGTTAGAATTTGATATTGAAATGGATTGGCTTTTCATAGTGTGAATCTGAATGTGTTTTTATGCCTTTGTTTCCTCTCACATTCAGTTCTCTACGGCCTCGTGCTTCCTCTAAACACGTAATGATAAAATTGTTTCAGAGGTGGTAAGGACAACGCTTCTCTTTTGTGATAAAAAATAAAATGTATTTCATCCTTTTATTCAGGCACTCTTTGGTTTTTATTTGTCTATGTTGCATGTTGAAAACCAAAAAGCACACTGGACACCCCCACGCAGCTGGTTTGACATAAAATCAACTACAAATCAACCTAAAACCAAAAAGCAATGTTAACATTTCACTCATATTGGAGACTGTCGCACTGCATCTAACTGGACTATATCCCCCATACCCATTCTTTGTCAAGTCCCATATGATTTGGTGGTTTGACCTGCTTTGTCAGCACTAGAGGTTTTGCAGCAGTACCCACTAGAGTAGGCCACAAGAATTGTTTTACAAGAATACATTCTGAATTCACCTGTTTAAAAACGGCCATGATGGACAACTTTTTCGTGATGCTGAAGATCACAGATTTGTGCAACAACAAAGAAAATGCTTCCTTATAATGCACATTGTTAGAGAAAAGTTTCAAATTTGGCCTAAATCACGCTACCAGATAATACATTTTACCTTGTTTCTTTGCACTGATCTGTGCTCTTTTGTGCCACAACTGTTGTCCCATATTTCTGAGTGAGAGTCATGGTAAGGGTAGTTTGAAGCTCTTGTATCTTGTTCCTCCTGGTATACTGGTATAAGATGGGGGTGATTATCACATGTTTCACCCAAGTATTCAAAAGGTCATTGGGTTTGGGGTTCCCCAGGGTTGAGTGTTGGAGCTGTTGGTGTTCTGGTCATGCTACTTTGTATTTGTAATTCAGAGCATGAGTTTGGGGATTGTCAGTGTGGTCAGTCTGTGGGAAGTAGACCTATAAGAGAACTATAGTTGGGTCCCAAAAATCTCTCCTTCCTCCTGAAGTGTGCACTCTTTCACTACTCTGTACAAATGTATAAACATTTGTGAACAAGTGCACATTTCTGGAGAAAAAAAAGAGATTGGGCTATTGGGACGCACCCCAACTCACTCAAGCCGTGAGTTGAAAAGCCAGGAGCCCTTGGCAGAAGTCGCTCATCTGTATAGTTCCTATTAGTCTATTGAATTAAAGCAATGCAGTACGGTTGATTTGAAAGAGACTTGAACGAGTTTGAGTTTAGTGCGTGGTTGAATGGGATATACGAGGCAGTTACAACGCATGACTGAGCTCGGTGTGTGAGTGGTGGAAAGGCAGGGTGTTTGAGTGATGGTAGGAGGTTTGAGGGTGTTTGAGCTCAGGTTGTGCGGGTGATGGTAGGAGGTTTGAGGGTGTTTGAGCTCAGGTTGTGTGGGTGATGGTAGGAGGTTTGAGGGTGTGTGAGTGATGGCAGGAGGTTTGAGGGTGTCTGAGCTCAGGTTGTGTGAGTGGGGGCAAGGCAGGGGGATTGAGGGTGTTTGAACTCAGGGTGTGTGAGTGGCGGGAAGGCAGTGAGATTGAGGGTGTTTGAACTCAGGGTGTGTGATTGGTGTGAAGGCAGGGGGATTGAGGGTGTGTGATGGCAGGAGGTTTGAGGGTGTTTGAGCTCAGGTTATGTGATTGGCGTGAAGGCAGGGGGATTGAGGGTGTTTGAGCTCAGGTTATGTGATTGGCATGAAGGCAGGGAGATTGAGGGTGTTTGAACTCAGGGTGTGTGAGTGGCGGGAAGGCAGTGAGATTGAGGGTGTTTGAGCTCAGGGTGTGTGATTGGCGGGAAGGCAGGGGGATTGAGGGTGTTTGAACTCAGGGTGTGTGAGTGGCGGGAAGGCAGTGAGATTGAGGGTGTTTGAGCTCAGGGTGTGTGATTGGTGTGAAGGCAGGGGGATTGAGGGTGTTTGAGCTCAGGTTGTGTGAGTGGGGGCAAGGCAGGGGGATTGAGGGTGTTTGAGCTCAGGTTATGTGATTGGCGTGAAGGCAGGGGGATTGAGGGTGTTTGAGCTCAGGTTATGTGATTGGCGTGAAGGCAGGGAGATTGAGGGTGTTTGAACTCAGGGTGTGTGAGTGGCGGGAAGGCAGTGAGATTGAGGGTGTTTGAGCTCAGGGTGTGTGATTGGCGGGAAGGCAGGGGGATTGAGGGTGTTTGAACTCAGGGTGTGTGAGTGGCGGGAAGGCAGTGAGATTGAGGGTGTTTGAGCTCAGGGTGTGTGATTGGTGTGAAGGCAGGGGGATTGAGGGTGTTTGAGCTCAGGGTGTGTGATTGGTGTGAAGGCAGGGGGATTGAGGGTGTTTGAGCTCAGGGTGTGTGAGTGGCGGGAAGGCATGGGGATTGAGGGTGTTTGAGCTCAACGGCTGCGGTTATATTGGTCTCAGATAAATCTTTTGACACTTATATGACACTGAGTTGAGTGACCAACCTTTTCAAGCTGTTCATAATGATGGTAACATTCAGAAATAGGCCCAACCGTTACCAAACCAAAGCCTGTAACAGCAGTCAGCAATACTACAGTGTAGCCTGGTGTTGGTTGTATTATTTAGGCAACAAACGGAAGAAAATTGACTGAATGGGAGGGACTACTTGAAGTTGTCCAATAAGAAACGTTAATTTCTGTTTTTTTCTTTGCATGCCCTGAGTACAGCCCAGATATGTTTACTGTTTAGTCAGGCTAGGTGATTTAAAAAGCCTAAAACAATAAGCACCCTCCATTTAACACCCTCAAGATCAGCGTTCATTACAAGTATTAACGGCTAGACCGACTATTTGCATAAAGCCTCAGTCCCAGTAATTTTCTCTCCAAGACAATACCATAATCCCAATAAAAAAGCCCCATTCTGATTATTGTGAATGAACAGAGTACATCTGTTAAATGATTTACCATTCATGTTCTACTGTTACACTGCTGGCCCAGGGCCACCCAGGACAAAAGTAGAACGGCCCTGGAATAGTCCCATTGTTGTAGTCATTGACTTTAGTTCTGTTTATGTTTCTATAGTGCTTTTGTCACGCTATTCCAGTTTGTATGTCCCTAATTTCCTTGCTGTTTCTATGTACACACATGGTCCTCACATCCCTTACTTTTGATCAGTGCTTGAGTTGAGCCAGTCCAGACACTTGTCTCTCTACTGCTTGATTACAGACCACTCTTTCAGAGTACTCACTCTAAAATATGAACACTGCTGTATCTTAAAATGAGCCCCACAGCTCAAGTGAGTACCCAAGCCAGCACCTTTCTCATTACATTTCAGGCACTGCTTTTGATGAGCATGTACTAAATGTGGAATTTCAATGTGAGTGATTTGGCTGTACCTGCATGCAGTCAGTCAACCTCATCATAATTGCATTGGTGTGTTCAGCGTGCTCGTTGTTTCATCAACAGCCACCTCTGTCTGTTCCGATGTCTCAACACCACTCTCTCTCTCGTTTCTCTCTCTCTCGTTTCTCTCTCTCTCGTTCCTCTTCTCTCTCTCTCTCTCTCTCTCTCTCTCGTTCCTCTTCTCTCTCTCTCTCTCTCTCTCGTTCCTCTTCTCTCTCTCTCTCTCGTTCCTCTTCTCTCTCTCGTTCCTCTTCTCTCTTGTCTTTTCTCTTTCTCCCCCAGCTCGGTGGAAAATGTTCTGAAGACACTTGTGAAAAGCTGCAGACCGTAAGTATATATTTTTAAACCTCTATATGAAATATACTGTATGTCTTTTTAAAGAATTCAGTTGCTAAGCTCATTGTTGCATTTACTCTTGGGACACTTTTGGTGAACACTGGTGTATCATCTGAAGAGTTATTGTATCATTACAACATGGCCTGTTATCCATCTGTTCTTACTTCAGAACTCCTGCCATTGAATGAAGTAGAGATGCACACCAAGCCAAGGGACTACTCTGAATTAAATAAGAGACATTCTGTGAAACTGAACTGTCAGTAAGAAACCTCCTTTTTGGGACTTAGCCTAGGTCTGCTGACTGACAATTTGTCAAGGTCATGCTAGCTAGAACTCCCGTGTGGTCTAAGACATTGCATCGCAGTGCTACCGGTGCCACTAGAGACTCTGGGTTCGAGTCCAGGCTCTGTCGCAGCCGGCCGCGACCGGGAGACCCATTGGGCGGCGCACAATTGGCCCAGCGTCGTCTAGATTTGTGGAGGGTTTGGCCGGCAGGGATGTCCTTGTCCCATCGCACACTAGTGACAACTGTGACGGTCCAGGCGCAGTGCACACTGACACGGTCGCCAAGTGTACGGCGTTTCCTCTGACACATTGGTGCGGCTGGCTTCCGGGTTAAGTGGGCATTGTGTCAAGAAGCAGCGCGGTTGTGTTTCGGAGGACACATGTCTCTCGACCTTCGCCTCTCCCGGGTTCGCAGCGATGAGAAGACAGTAACTACCAATTGGATTCCACGAAATTTGGGAGGAAAAAGGGGTGCTAGCTAGTTCCAGAACGACAGATTTGTACCTTGTCAGCTCGGGGATTTGAACTTGCAACCTTTCGGTTCCTAGTCCAACACTCTAACCACTAGGCTACCCTGCCGCCCATGCATAGATAATAAACAGCAAGTAGCAGGAGTGTAAAAACAAAGGGGGTGGGGGGTGTCGTCAATGTAAATAGTTTGGTGGCTATTTTATTAATTGTTCAGCGGTCTTATGGCTTGGGGGTTGAAGCTATTAAGGAGCCTTTTGGTCCTAGACTTGGTGCTCCGGTACTGCTTGCCGTGCGGTAGCAAAGAGAACAGTCTATGACTTGGGTGACTGGAATTTTTTGACAATTTTTGGGGGGGCTTTCCTCTGACACCGCCTAGTATATAGGTCCTGGATGGCAGGAAGCTTAGCCCCAGTGAATTACTGAGCCATACACACTACCCTCTAGCGCCTTACGGTTGGATGCTAGCAGTTGCCTTACCTGGCGGTGATGCAACCGGTCAGGATGGTGGAGCTGTAGAACGTTTTGAGGATCTGGGGACCCATGCCAAATCTTTTCGGTCTCCTGGGGGGGAGAAGGTGTTGTCGTGCCCTCTTCACAACTGTCTTGGTGTGTTTGGACCATGGTAGTTCGTTGGTGAGGTGGACACCAAGGAACTTGAAGCTCTCTACCCACTCCACTACAGCCCCGTCGATGTTAATGGGGGCCTGTTAGGCCTGCCTTTTCCTTTAGTCCACAATCAGCTCCTTTGTCTTGTTCACATTGAGGCAGAGGTTGTTGTCCTGGCACCACACTGCCAGGTCTCTGACCTCCTCCCTATAGGCTGTCTCATCATTGTTGGTGATCAGGCACACCACTGTTGTGTCGTCAGCAAACTTAATGATGGTGTTGGAGTCGCAGTCGTGCGTAAACAGGGAGTACAGGACGGGACTAAGCACGCACCCCTGAGGGGCACCAGTGTTGAGGATCAGCATGGCAGACGTGTTGTTGCCTACCCTCAGGAAGTCCAGGATCCAGTTGCGGAGGGAGGTGTTTAGTCCCAGAGTCCTTAGCTTAGTGATGAGCTTTGTGGACACTATGGTGTTGAACACTGAGCTGTAGTCGATGAACAGCATTCTCACATAGGTGTTCCTTTTGTCCAGGTGGGAAAGGGCAGTGTGGAGTGCAATTGAGACTGCGTCCTCTGTGGATCTGTTGGGGCGGTATGCGATTTGGAGTGGGTCTAGGGTATCTGGGATGATGCTGTTGATGTGAGCCATGACCAGCCTTTCAAAACACTTCATGGCTACAGACGTGAGTGCTACCGGGCGTTAGTCATTTAGGCAGGTAACCTTCGCTTCCCTGTGCACAGGGACTATTGTAACCACTCACAGGCAGGGTGGCACAGATTTGTGTGTGTGCCCGCGTGCAAGTGTCAAGAAGCTTAGTCACTCAGTTGAGTCCCTAGGTTACTTGCTTCTGTAGTGACTGAGACTTAATCCTATTATCCAATCTAATTTTGGCCTGGTAGAGTTTCCTGTTACTGTGAGCAGAGAAGTAGGGATTGAGAGAGGGGTGGAGGAGAGAGAGCCCTTTGGGGCTAGTCGTAATCAGCAGCAGTGAAGTAGGGACCGAGAGAGAGGTAGAGGAGAGCGAGAGATAAAGCCCTTTGGGCCAGGAGCACTCAGCAGCAGTGAAGTAGGGACCGAGAGATAAAGTA
Source organism: Oncorhynchus nerka (assembly GCF_034236695.1). Taxonomy (NCBI): domain Eukaryota; kingdom Metazoa; phylum Chordata; class Actinopteri; order Salmoniformes; family Salmonidae; genus Oncorhynchus; species Oncorhynchus nerka. The sequence continues at coordinate 926,625 of NC_088423.1, forward strand.
ATCCTTCTCCCCCCCCCCCCCCTTAAAAGACCTAGATGCACTATTGTAAAGTGGCTGTTCCACTGGATGTCATAAGGTGAAAGCACCAATTTGTAAGTCGCTCTGGATAAGAGCGTCTGCTAAATGACTTAAATGTAATGTAAATGAGAGAGACAGCCCTTTGGGGCCAGGAGCACTCAGCAGCAGAGTGGCCTAATGCAAGGCCTGTTAAGGAGTTTAATGAAGATCAATTGTAACTGCAAAGCGATGGGAAGGACATGAGAAGGGAATTGGATAGTAGTACATATTGTTATTTGGGGTTTTCTGGCCATTCAATTGAATTGGAATGTTTAGGTAGAAAGAACTGCAGTTGTTGGCCTATAGCTCCGTTTAAGCCATGCAAAACTGCTCTTCTACAGTCCAAGTGCTGATGCTGTTGTGTTCACACAAACCTGCTCACGATCTGATTACATTAGCTATACTGATGCTTTTTATATCAGCAAACGCCAGCTTAACTGCCATTGTTTCATATACACATTTTATTTGATTCCATTGCCATAGCTGCGAAACTAGAAATGATAATATAATTCATCTATTTCTGTCTGCCAACCAATGGTTTGTGGCCATGGTCAAGGCCTACGTGCAGCATTGCTCTTTGCATGTCTAGGAGTAGGATGCTTTGTCGTCAATTATTTATAAAATAGTACATAAATGATTTATATGATGAATGCCATTGTTTGTCCTTGGCGAGGGGTTAAACAGCTTTATTATGCTCATTTTAGATGCTTGTAGTATTATGGCTGATATACACCACACCAAACTACAGGCCTTTATGATGGCACTATAAATACAGGCCTTTATGATGGCACTATAAATACAGGCCTTTATGATGGCACTATAAATACAGGCCTTTATGATGGCACTATAAATACAGACCTTTATGATGGCACTATAAATACAGGCCTTTATGATGGCACTATAAATACAGGCCTTTATGATGGCACTATAAATACAGGCCTTTATGATGGCACTATAAATACAGGCCTTTATGATGGCACTATAAATAGGCCTTTATGATGGCACTATAAATACAGGCCTTTATGATGGCACTATAAATACAGGCCTTTATGATGGCACTATAAATACAGGCCTTTATGATGGCACTATAAATACAGGCCTTTATGATGGCACTATAAATACAGGCCTTTATGATGGCACTATAAATACAGGCCTTTATGATGGCACTATAAATACAGATGGTACTTTATGATGGCACTATAAATACAGGCCTTTATGATGGCATATAAATAACTATAAATACAGGCCTTTATGATGGCACTATAAATACAGGCCTTTATGATGGCACTATAAATACAGGCCTTTATGATGGCACTATAAATACAGGCCTTTATGATGGCACTATAAATACAGGATGGCACTATAAATACAGGCCTTTATGATGGCACTATAAATACAGGCCTTTATGAACTATAAATACAGGCCTTTATGATGGCACTATAAATACAGGCCTTTATGATGGCACTATAAATACAGGCCTTTATGATGGCACTATAAATACAGGCCTTTATGATGGCACTATAAATACAGGCCTTTATGATGGCACTATAAATACAGGCCTTTATGATGGCACTATAAATACAGGCCTATGAAATAAATACAGGCCTTTATGATGGCACTATAAATACAGACCTTTATGATGGCACTATAAATACAGGCCTTTATGATGGCACTATAAATACAGGCCTTTATGATGGCACTATAAATACAGACCTTTATGATGGCACTATAAATACAGGCCTTTATGATGGCACTATGAATACAGACCTTTATGATGGCACTATAAATACAGGCCTTTATGATGGCACTATAAATACAGACCTTTATGATGGCACTATAAATACAGACCTTTATGATGGCACTATAAATACAGGCCTTTATGATGGCACTATAAATACAGGCCTTTATGATGGCACTATAAATACAGGCCTTTATGATGGCACTATAAATACAGACCTTTATGATGGCACTATAAATACAGACCTTTATGATGGCACTATGAATAGAGACCTTTATGATAGCACTATGAATACAGACATTTATGATGGCACTATGAATACAGGCCTTTATGATGGCACTATAAATACCTTTATGATGGCACTATTACAGACCTTTATGATGGCACTATAAATACAGGCCTTTATGATGGCACTATAAATACAGGCCTTTAATACTATAAATACAGGCCTTTATGATGGCACTATAAATACAGACCTTTATGATGGCACTATAAATACAGACCTTTATGATGGCACTATGAATAGAGACCTTTATGATAGCACTATGAATACAGACATTTATGATGGCACTATGAATACAGACCTTTATGATGGCACTATGAATACAGGCCTTTGATATTTTATTTTATTCTTCAGGTATTTTCCGGAGTCGGCCACCCAGGAGATGTTGGAGGAGTGGCGTCCACTGCTCTGTCCATTTGACGTGACCATGCAGAGAGCAATAGGATACTTAGAGCTCTTCCTCCCCACCACCCTACCCCCAGAGCTGCACCACAAGGGCTTCAAGTGAGAACACACACCTCTGCCACCTCCCCATAGGGTTGCATAATTACAGAAACTCCCAAAGTGCACAGGTTTTTCAGAAATCCCAGTTGAGGGATTCCCTTCCAGCTTTTTCCCTTCTGATTACAGGAACGTTTCTGGAATATTTCAACCTTACGACATCCCAAAACTTGGATTTAAATCACCATTTCAATTTTATTCTCTTAAAAAAATATATATATAAACACTGTGTAAATGCCACAGTTGAGATGTGTGTGGGTGTGTGCAGTATGCTTCAGCTATGAGATGTGTGTGGGTGTGTGCAGTATGCTTCAGCTATGAGATGTGTGTGGGTGTGTGCAGTATGCTTCAGCTATGAGATGTGTGTGTGCAGTATGCTTCAGCTATGAGGTGTGTGTGTGCAGTATGCTTCAGCTATGAGGTGTGTGTGGGTGTGTGCAGTATGCTTCAGCTATGAGGTGTGTGTGTGTGCAGTATGCTTCAGCTATGAGATGTGGGTGTGCAGTATGCTTCAGCTATGAGATGTGTGTGTGCAGTATGCTTCAGCTATGAGATGTGTGTGTGCAGTATGCTTCAGCTATGAGATGTGGGTGTGTGCAGTATGCTTCAGCTATGAGATGTGTGTGTGCAGTATGCTTCAGCTATGAGATGTGTGTGTGCAGTATGCTTCAGCTATGAGATGTGTGTGTGCAGTATGCTTCAGCTATGAGGTGTGTGTGTGCAGTATGCTTCAGCTATGAGATGTGTGTGGGTGTGTGCAGTATGCTTCAGCTATGAGATGTGTGTGGGTGTGTGCAGTATGCTTCAGCTATGAGATGTGTGTGGGTGTGTACAGTATGATTCAACTATGAGATGTGTGTGGGTGTGTGCAGTATGCTTCAGCTATGAGATGTGTGTGGGTGTGTGCAGTATGCTTCAGCTATGAGATGTGTGTGTGCAGTATGCTTCAGCTATGAGGTGTGTGTGTGTACAGTATGCTTCAACTATGAGATGTGTGTGGGTGTGTGCAGTATGCTTCAGCTATGAGATGTGTGTGGGTGTGTACAGTATGATTCAACTATGAGATGTGTGTGGGTGTGTGCAGTATGCTTCAGCTATGAGATGTGTGTGCAGTATGCTTCAGCTATGAGATGTGTGTGTGCAGTATGCTTCAGCTATGAGGTGTGTGTGTGTGCAGTATGCTTCAGCTATGAGGTGTGTGTGTGCAGTATGCTTCAGCTATGAGATGTGTGTGGGTGTGTGCAGTATGCTTCAGCTATGAGATGTGTGTGGGTGTGTGCAGTATGCTTCAGCTATGAGATGTGTGGGTGTGTGCAGTATGCTTCAGCTATGAGATGTGTGTGCAGTATGCTTCAGTATGTATGAGAGTTTGTTTTCTGATCACCAGGTTGTGGTTTGATGAGCTCATCAGCTTGTGGGTGGCAGTACAGAACCTTCCAGGTTGGGAGGTGGTAAGTTGGACAACATTCACTTGATTGACATACTGGTGTGTGGTAGTATTAGCCGAATGCCAGATCTGTTTGTGCTGTTTTGACAAGTTGGCACAAACGGATCTGTAACCAGGCTATTGTAGTACAGTTTCCAACATTCTTTTTGATAGACAGAACCTTTAACTATTCGCTAGATTTTCCTCAATTAAAGTTTTCCTTATTCATTTGTTTTTTTCCCCACAGCATCTTGTCAACCTGTTTGCCCGCTTGGCCAACGACAACATTGGCTACATTGACTGGGACCCATATATACCCAAGGTATGGACACTCCTCCATCAATAACATTTGTCTCGCTGTGCCTATAGAAACTACCCCATTACTCGACCCCAATGGTCTCTTCTAGCAGGTCCCAATTCACTCCCTGCCGTTATTCCCTTGGTCTTAACACTTTGATGTTTACTGATCTATAAGGTGTAAGCAATACAGATATGCATAACGTTGAAGGGTTTGGGCCAAGTGAGCCATTTGGGAGTGTCAAGTGTTTTTGCAACATGCTGAAATCTTACCCTCTGCATTTGACCTGTGACCTTAGTTGTGGTGTGCATGTCATAGCAGACCAGACAGTCACTGAAAGTGCTGCCTGTTAGTGGCTCTAACTACTGTATCACAGTTCCCTGTTGGTCTTCCTGGTGGGCAGCATGTCTTTCACCATGTTTTTATATGTTATTGCCCAACATGCCCTGATCTCAAATGTGATGTAATGAAATGGATGAAAATTATTTAAAAATCCCACAAAAATATGAAATCCTGTGATCAGAAAAAGTAATTGGATGACTGGACAATAGGGTATTCATCATCTTCACATGGATTGCTCCTTTTTGATTCCAGATCTTCACCAGAGTGCTGCGGAGTCTGAACCTCCCAGTGGGGACCAGTCAGATGCTGGTTCCCAGATACCTGACAAACGCCTACGATGTCGTACACGTGGTCCTCTGGGTCTCCGCTTTACTGGTCAGTCACTCTTCACAATCAGTGTTGCTCAATCAATGCTTTTTTTATGGCTCTTCAAGATTATTTCAATGTTTTCACAGTAATCATACAATAAAATGATCACAACACAATAATACTCTGGAATAAGTGTAGTGCTGTTCTGTTGGATACTGCTGTTTCCGGTAGACCTCCAGTCATTGGGCTAACGCTAGTTAGCATTGGCTCACGATGGAATGATAGTTGTGTTAATGGAATAATCCATTTTGTGTTTCATCTTGTTAAGCATCTGTTGTTTGTATGATGGCAGGGAGGCCCCAGTAAACAAGCCCAGGCACAGCTCCGTGGCCTTTTCAACAGCATCACGTCTTTCTTCCACCCATCCAACCATGGACGCTGGCTGGTGAGTCACTGCAACGCTCACTCCTTCAATGTTTACCCAGACGGGCATCTCACAAACCTTTCGTTGCACTGGCATACCTGCACACTCAAATCACAGTCTTAGTGACTAGCTCTTTGAATGTGCCCCACATTCCCCTTCTCCTTGCTCCAGAAGCTTCCATAGGCCTCCTGGCAGTTCCCTCTCCAACCCTCCAAGCCCAGGGGTTTGTGTACATACCGTTCGTTCAGAAAAATTGCCCTGATGACACATAAGAGAGTGGCAGCTGCCAGCAGTGCTATAAAAGGTCAGCCACATATCCGGGGCTCATGCCATTCTTTTCTAGAAACATCCAACCTGCGTCATCATACCAGAGCCTCAGGCTGCAAGCTGTGTCTTCACAGTCATACACAATCCTTTATTTATGGCAGAGGGACTCAGACCTTGGTTCAATTACCATTACCAATACTTAACCTGGGATTCATTGAGCTTGCTTGACGCAATGGAATAGAATGGTCACAAAAATGCACATCCTGCACTCCAGGCAGACTAAAGCAAACGCTAAAAGTTTTTGAACCCAGGTCTGGAGGTAGAGTTGTGACCCCATTATGTTTCTGGTAAACCCCATCAACTTGTGAGATGTTCTCCTGGTTTGTTTTCAGTGTAGGGGAATGGAAACAGACAATCCCACGCTCTTGTGATCTGTGTCCAATATAAAAGTACCATGCATCCTGAGTTGGCTAAAGTAAGATGGTAATGTAGTCCTCATCGCTATAGTGACAGTAATGTACCTGCAATGTAGTGACAGTAATGTACCTGTAATGCAGTCCTCGTCGCTATAGTGACTGTAATGCAGTCCTCGTCGCTATAGTGACTGTAATGCAGTCCTCATCGCTATAGTGACAGTAATGTACCTGTAATGTAGTCCTCATCGCTATAGTGACAGTAATGTACCTGTAATATAGTCCTCGTCGCTATAGTGACTGTAATGCAGTCCTTGTCACTATAGTGACAGTAATGTACCTGTAATGTAGTCCTCGTCGCTATAGTGACAGTAATGTACCTGTAATGTAGTCCTCGTCGCTATAGTGACTGTAATGCAGTCATCGTCGCTATAGTGACAGTAATGTACCTGTAATGTAGTCCTCGTGGCTATAGTGACTGTAATGCAGTCCTCGTCGCTATAGTAACAGTAATGTACCTGTAATGTAGTCCTCGTCGCTATAGTGACAGTAATGTACCTGTAATGTAGTCCTCGTCGCTATAGTGCCAGTAATGTACCTGTAATGTGGTCCTCGTCGCTATAGTGACAGTAATGTACCTGTAATGTAGTCCTCGTCGCTATGGCGACAGTAATGTACCTGTAATGTAGTCATCATCGCTATAGTGACAGTAATGTAGTCCCCGTCGCTATAGTGACAGTAATGTACCTGTAATGTGGTCCTCGTCGCTTTGGCGACAGTAATGTACCTGTAATGTAGTCCTCGTCGCTATGGCGACAGTAATGTACCTGTAATGTAGTCATCATCGCTATAGTGACAGTAATGTAGTCCCCGTCGCTATAGTGGCAATAATGTACATGTAATGTAGTCCTCGTCGCTATAGTGCCAGTAATGTACCTGTAATGTAGTCCTCGTCGCTATGGCGACAGTAATGTACCTGTAATGTAGTCCCCGTCGCTATAGTGACAATAATGTACCTGTAATGTGGTCCTCGTCGCTATAGTGACAGTAATGTACCTGTAATGTAGTCATCATCGCTATAGTGACAGTAATGTAGTCCCCGTCGCTATAGTGACAATAATGTACATGTAATGTAGTCCTCGTCGCTATAGTGACCTGTAAAGTAGTCATCATCGATTTAGTGACATAGAAAGACACGTATATATTTTTGGGAATTCATCAAATGCCTTTGGCCAGCCCCTGACATTCCCAAGATATGTTATTCTGTCACCCAATAAGGGAACTGAATCTGGGACGGAGATATTTCAGTCTTTATTGAGAATGTGTGGGTTCAACTCACCTGAGATAAACCTGTGCAAAATCAATAATTGACCTGAATCTATACTTAGGAAAGTTTCTGTGCAAGTCAGTCTCTCCATGCCCCTTAGTAGCTGTTGGTTTAGTGGCGTGGGGAGACGGACACAAGGTCCTGCTGTTCTAAAAGGGTATTGGTTCCCTGACAGGGTATTGGTTCTAAAGCCATGCTGTCCTGACAGGGTATTGGTTCTAAAGACATGCACTCCTGACAGGGTATTGGTTCTAAAGCCATGCTGTCCTGACAGGGTATTGGTTCTAAAGCCATGCTATCCTGACAGGGTATTAGTTCTAAAGCCATGCTGTCCTGACAGGGTATTGGTTCTAAAGCCATGCTGTCCTGACAGGGTATTGGTTCTAAAGCCATGCACTCCTGACAGGGTATTGGTTCTAAAGCCATGCTGTCCTGACAGGGTATTGGTTCTAAAGCCATGCTGTCCTGACAGGGTATTGGTTCTAAAGCCATGCTGTCCTGACAGGGTATTGGTTCTAAAGCCATGCTGTCCTGACAGGGTATTGGTTCTAAAGCCATGCTGTCCTGACAGGGTATTGGTTCTAAAGCCATGCTGTCCTGACAGGGTATTGGTTCTAAAGCCATGCTGTCCTGACAGGGTATTGGTTCTAAAGCCATGCTGTGCTCAATTTCAGTGTACTTACTGAGATGAAATGTAATTTTCCTCAACCCTGTTAGGCACGCTGTCTGACACCCCTGTGTAACGTACCTGTCTGTCTTTGTCCTCATATCTGCCTCCCGTCCAGCTTCTCTCTAACCCTGTATCTGTCCCTCACACCTGTCTCTCTGTCCCTCATGAGCTTAGATGGTTCTCGAATTAATCTGGTCTCTGCATATAAATACTTAGGGATTACTGGATGATAAACAGCCTTTTAAAATGCATGTTGATGAACTTTGTTAACGGCTAAAAATCAAGCTAGGCTTCCTCTATAGAAACAGGACATGTTTGTCCTCTACAAATAGAAGACAAATTGTGCAAAGCTAATTTTATGTCTGTTATAGATTATGGGGATATTATTTACATGCTACGGCATCAACACTTAAATCCCTGGATGCTACTTATCATTGTTCACTTCGGTTTATTACAGGTGCTAGCTACAGAACTCACCATGAGTTTTATATCAAAATGTGGGTTGGACTTCGATGTCCATGAGACGAGAACAACATGCTCTCGTGTTTGTCTATAAAGCACTTCTGAATAAACGTCCTTCTTATTTATCATCACTCATCAATATTAGAATTAGAATTCGTAAAACCAGGTCTCAAACATGGATTACACTTGAGGCCCATGTGGTTTCCACAGAGTTGGGTATGGCTGCCTTTTCCTGTTACGCTCCTTGCCTATGGAATAGCCTGCAGACTAAACTTCAACTTGGGACTCTTGTCGCCCATTTTAAACATTTATTGGAGGATTTTTATTATTGTATTGCTTGTAACTATTTTGGGTAATGCAAGTTGTGCTGTTAGTAGAATAACCTGTGTGTAAATGTAATAATCTGTTGCTGTATTTTCTGTGTTATCTGTGATCTTTTGTTTGTCTGGTGTAGTTTCTTAATCATTGTACCTAAACTGTATGTGTAAACATGTATACGCAGGGCCCAGCTGTAAAAGAGACCGTGGTCTCAGTCTGTGTTCCTTGTTGAAATAAGGTAAAATAATGTCATCAAAACTGTCTCTCGAGTCCTCACCTATCTCCTGTACTGATACAAGTCTCTCTAGTCCTCACACCTATCTATGTCCCCAGATGAAGTTGATGAAGCTGCTGCAGCGCCTCCCGGCCAGCGTGGTAAGACGGCTCCACCGCGAGCGCTACCGGAAGCCCACGTGGCTCACTCCTGTACCGGACAGCCACAAGTTGACGGAGGCAGACATCACGGCGTTCGTGGAGAGTATGATGCAGCCGGTGCTGCTGGCCATGTTCAGTAAGACGGGCAGTCTGGATGCTGCTCAGGCCTTGCAGAACCTGGCCCTCATGAGACCTGAACTTGTCATACCACCAGTGCTGGAAAAGTGAGTGAAATCAAGCAGTTAGTCAGAAGTGAATGGGCAGTGTTTCCTCTGTCGTTGTTTAGGTGGGGCGATGTAGCCAAAATCCCAGTAGATCTGTAGATCTGTTGTCTTAGGGTTGGGCGATGTAGCCAAAATATATCACAATATTTTTTTGACAGTATGGTGGTATTTTACATTGGTGTAAAGTACTTAAGTAAAAAATAATTTGAAGTACTACTCAAGTCATTTTTTGGGGTATCTGTACTTTACTATTTATATTTTTGACAACTTTTACTTTTACTTCACTACATGATGCACTTTTTACTCCCAAAATGTTCCCTGACAACCAAAAGTACTTGTTACATTTTGAATGCTAAGCAGGACAGGGAAATGATCCAATTCACACACCTATCAAAATATCAGAGGCAGTAGGTATGACCAATAATGTTCTAGCAGACCCACTAAACACAAATGCTTCGTTAGTAAATTATTTCTGACTGATGGAGTGTGCCCCTAAATTTTAAAGACAGGAAAATGGTGCCTTCCGGTTTGCTTGATATAGGGAATTAGAAATGATTTATACTTTTACTTTTGATACTTAAATATATTTAAACCAAATACTTTTAGACTTTCACTCAAGTAGTATTTTAGTGGGTGACTTTCACTTTTACTTGGGTCATTTTCTATTAAGGTATCTTTACTTTTACTCAAGTATGACAATTGGGTACCTTTTCCACCACTGGTATTTTATGTTTATGAAAAATCTTAAGTTAATCATTTTCTAAGTAGTGAATGACCCTAGGATGGCAAGTGAATCCTAAGTGGCTTTAGCAGGCTTTCTCCATGCTGATGGATTTCTCCTCAACCAAGCTAGGACAAACCTGACAGCAAAGTAGTCCCATAAGTTAAACTTTTTATTTATTATATTGTTATAGACTATTAAAAAGATCCATACCAGTATACCTTAAGATAGGATATAATTTATCTGGTCTTCCTCTATAGAACCTACCCTGCTATGGAGACCCTGACAGAACCCCACCAGCTGACTGCCACCCTGAGCTGTATGATCGGCGTGGCTCGCAGCCTGGTGTCTGGGGGACAGCGCTTCCCTGAGGGCCCCACACACATGCTGCCCCTCCTCATGAGGGCTCTGCCCGGTGTTGACCCCAATGACTTCAGCAAGTGCATGGTGGGTAATAGAGTTCATATATAATAAGCTCTTGTAGGCCTCCCACCCTCCTCCTACACTGGGGTTGCTTGGGTAAAGATATTGTCATCAATTTGGAAGTTGTTTCTGTGTGTGTTGCAAGGCTAAGTGTGCTCTCCCTCCTTTCTTGCAGATAACATTCCAATTCATTGCTACGTTTGTTACTCTTGTGCCTTTGGTGGACTGTTCCTCTGCTGTTCATGAAAGGAGCGACCTGACAGAGGTGGAGAGAGAGATGTGCTCAGCCTCGGCAGAGTTTGAGGACTTTGTTCTTCAGTTCATGGACAGGTATGAGTATGGAGGAAGTCAATATAGGACTATAGGGTTGCAAAGGATTGGAAACTTTACGGTAAATTTCTGGAATTTTCCATGGGAAGTTAAGCCCTGGAATTTGGGGAATTTTGCTTAAATTCATCAATAAAGTTAGCTTATAACAGTGAACCTTGTTTTGTGGGATACGCATACGGCAATTCAAGGTCTTGTGGCACATTTTGGTTAATCTATCCCCAATTCAATGGAATTGCAACCCTTTGCATGCACAGTGCATTCTTCCATCACATGTGCAGCTGATTCTCAAGATCTTGCACACTAAAGAGATGCTATTGAGCCCACACTGCTACACTGAGCCAAGGACTACATGCTTTCTGGTAAGTTTTGATTACAGTACTAGGTGGGGTGAATATATTTTATGACATATGATGTTTTTGTTAAGAAGAAAATAGTAGCCTACATCAAAGTGTGTTTAAATTATTTCTAACTTAACAATTTATGATAGTTGTGATACATTTATGATACATGTTATCTTACAAAGGAGTTGTTTAATCTAACTGGTTAAGTATTGATCTGTACATGGAATTGTATATCTATATATTTTTTTACAATATATTTTCTTATCTTTACAGAAAAATGCCACGGGCACTATCTGATGTGTGGAGATATTTCACTGCAGCTAATGTAGAAGGAAAAGCTGTGTACATTTGCAAAATACAGAATTATCTGGCCAATTTTAGAAAGTTCCCTCAGCGCTCACAACAAGCAACCTCTGACAAAAGTCCTTCTACTTCTATTCGAGGTGAAAATGATGAATCAGACACCTTATCGATAGCAACAGCTCATGGTCGTCCTGGAATCAGACGTTTTTTGACTCAATGGAGGAACGTAGTCAGAGAAATGCTGATGAATGTCTTGCTCGAGCTGTGTATGCAACTGGTTCACGTCTGATGCTCGGAGGCAATCACCCCTCCAACCAGACATGCTTTATCTACTGATTTGCTGGATGAGGAGTTCAAGTGAAGGTCAAGCAAATCATAGAGAACGCAGACTGTATTCCAATCATCTCTAATGGGTGGTTGAATGTTTGTGGGCAAGGAATAATTAACTACATCATCTCCACCCCTCAACCAGTATTCTACAAGAGTACAGACACAGGGGACAACACGCACACACCAGTCTCTACATTGCAGATGAGCTGAAGGCAGTCATCAATGACCTTGGACCACAGAAGGTATTTGCACTGGTGACAGACAATGCAGCGAACATGAAGGCTGTTTGGTCTAAAGTGGAGGATCCTACCCTCACATCACACCCATTGGCTGTGCTGCTCATGCATTGAATTGCTCCTCAAGGACATCATGGCACTGAAAACAATGGATACACTCTACAAGAGAGTCAATGAAATGGTAGGTATGTGAAGGGTCATCAAGTTATAGCAGCAATCTACCTCAACAAGCAAAGTGAGAAGAATAAGATCCCCACATTGAAGCTGCCGAGCAACACCCGTTGGGATGGTGTTATCATCATGTTTGACAGTCTCCTGGAGGGGAAGGAGTCTCTCCAAGAAATGGCCATATCACAGTCTACCGATATGGACAGACCCATCAAGAGGATCCTCCTGGATGATGTGTTTTGTGAGAGTGGTAAGCAGCCTGAAACTCCTGAAATCTATAGCAGTAGCCATTGCACGGATTGAGGGAGACAATGCCATCCTGTCTGATGTTCAAACTCTGCTTGCAGATGTAAGAGAAGAAATCTGTACTGCCCTGCCCACTTCACTGTTGCTCCAAGCAGAGGAAACTGCAGTTCTGAAGACTTCTGCTTGAAGTCTGCTTGAAGCCCACACACGCCGCAGCGTACATGTTGGACCCCAAGTATGCTGGCAAGAGCACCCTGTCTGGTGCAGAGATCAACTAAGCCTATGGTGTCATCACTACCGTGTCTCGCCACCTTGGCCTGGAGGAGGGCACGATTCCTGGCAGTCTGGCGAAGTAACTGGTCCTTGTTTGGGAACACAATCACCAAAGCACGCAACAGGCTGACCAATACAAGGGTTGAAAAATTGGTGGCCATCTGGGCAAATTGAGGCTTTTTGAGCCTGACAACGAGCCACCCTCAACAAGCTTGGAAAGTGACAGTGAAGATGAGGCCTCAGTCTAATTTTCAAGAGGTGGACATTGAGGAGGCCCAGGGACAAGACATGGATGCCTGAGAAGAAGACAACCAAAGCTTTAGTTTCTAGACTATTATTTTACAGATGTATGTTGAAAATGGTTTTGGGAGATGGATCATTGGGGATCAATGCAATGGATCTTTCAATATCCCTTTCTTTTGTTGTTCAGTGAAATCATCCCATGTGAAGAGTCAACTAATTTAATTAAAGTTCAAATCATTACTAAATGTTTGTTTTTTTCTGTTGGAAGGATTTAGTCATTTGCTACTACTTATGATCAGGTAAAATGGTATTGTTTCAGTCTCCATATGATATGGTCAATTTATCCAATGCAACAAAAATCTACATTTAAATGGTATTAATATAAATTTGCATATATTTCTGTTAATTCCCATATAAACTCAGCAAAAAAAGAAACGTCCTCTCACTGTCAACTGTGTTTATTTTCAGCAAACTTAACATGTGTAAATATTTGTATGAACATAACAAGATTCAACAACTGAGACATGAACTGAACAAGTTCTACAGACATGTGACTAACAGAAATGGAAGAATGTGTCCCTGATTAAAGGGGGATCAAAATCAAAAGTAACAGTCAGTATCTGGTGTGGCCACCAGCTGCATTAATTACTGCAGTGCATCTCCTCCTCATGGACTGCACCAGATTTGCCAGTTCTTGCTGTGAGATGTTACCCCACTCTTACACCGTTCCACAGGTGCATGTTCATTAATTGTTTATGGTTCATTGAACAAGCATGGGAAACAGTGTTTAAACCCTTTACAATGAAGATCTGTGAAGTTATTTGGATTTTTACGAATAATCTTTGAAAGACAGGGTCCTGAAAAAGGGACGTTTCTTTTTTTTGCTGAGTTTATTTCCCATATATTCCCATTTCCAGCTCTGAATATTCCACAAAATGTGCAAATCTAGTCTGCGCGTGCGGGGGTGTCTGCGGTCTGGTCTGGTCTGCGCTAAGAAGAAATGGGATTCTTGAAAATAATGTTTTAGGATTTCTTCTTGGAAATGTACTTGGCTAACAAACATTTAACTATAGCAAGAAAATGAATTAATCCCACATTATCTAGCTAGCTAGTTAACAATATATTACAATATTATAGAATTATTAAATAGCTAGTGTTAGCGCATCAATTCTCAAAGAAGAACTTGGCTGATGTTAACGTCGTTGGCTATAATGTTGTTACACAATTTACCGGTTGCCCAGTCCCTCTACCACCGCCTCTCCTATCATGGACGACACCTTCTCCAGCTGGTCCATATGAATGGTCTCTCAGCTCCCTTCTTTTTAGCAGCCCACTTGATGTCAGACCACTATTTTTACGGTGGCGTCACTGTCCCTTGCCATACCCCCGCCGGCAGACACTGTCCCTTGCCATACCCCCGCCGGCAGACACTGTCCCTTGCCATACCCCCGCCGGCAGACACTGTCCCTTGCCATACCCCCGCCGGCAGACACTGTCCCTTGCCATACCCCCGCCGGCAGACACTGTCCCTTGCCATACCCCCGCCGGCAGACACTGTCCCTTGCCTCAGCCAGTCTCACCCATCCTCTCTCTCTGCCGTGACCCTTCAGTTTTCAAGTCTCCCAACAGCAACCTTTTCCTGGCTGCTATTTCCTCCACCATCACTTCAAACTCTTGTTTGCTGAAGTTTTATTGTGCTTTCCTTGGTTATCCATTTTAGTTTTTGATATAGCTAGTCTGATGGCTATAATGTGTGAACAAATAACGTTTTTTTTTGTTTATGAAGGGTTCGCAAGCCAACTACAAAAACAAATATTGAGACATGGTGCAGATAAATGTAATAAAATGGAAACATGGCTTTATTATAGTGGGCCAAATCCTATCATCCCTGTCACATCGGCTTATTTATTGGTTACAAGCACGTCACTAATGTCAATGCAACATAAGAAGATATTTATAAAGTTCATAAGAAAACATTGAATTCCTAAGAACATTTTGGCCAATTGAACTTACGAGTTATCTTATGAACCTCTTCTTTTTTTTCTCTTAAACTTCTTACGTTTTTTTGTAAGTAATGTTTTGTGAATCTGCCCACAGGTGTTTTGCCCTGATAGACAGCAGTACTCTAGAGCAGACCAGAGAGGAGACCGAGACCGAGAAGATGACCCATCTGGAGAGCCTGGTGGAGCTGGGACTATCTTCTACCTTCAGCACCATCCTCACACAGTGCTCTATAGACATCTTCAAGGTAGGCCACAACTCACTGTGCACCTACGCCTTTCTCACTGTGTGTGTCCTTTAAAGTACCACCATGTGGAAAAGGTCAAGGGGTCTGAATACTTTCCCCACGCCACTGTACATGCATGTGATGATGTGAATATATCCTTTGGTTCATTTGTGTTGTTCAGGTGGCTCTGGAGAAGGTCTTCATCTTTGCCACCACCAACATCTTTGAGACTCGTGTGGCTGGCAGGATGGTGGCTGACATGTGCAGAGCAGCCTCCAAGGTTCACCCTGCACAGTCTTTAAAGCTTTTGGTACCACACTGCTGCAATGCCATAAACCAGCTCACTGTCAGTAAGTGCTCACTAAGCTGGACATGTGTTCTGGATGTGTTCTGTTGGAGTGGAGGGCTATAAAACCAATCTGGACTTGGTCTTAATTTGAGACTGTTGTTGATTCAGATATGGTGGGGTTAGAGTCGGGGAGAAGTGGGAATCAATGGATCGTTGTTCTGTGTTGGTCTCGGAGTATCTCACTCTGTTTCTTGGTTGTTGACTTCCAGATGAGGAGGTGTTGAGTGAGGAGGAACTGGATAAGGAGTTACTATGGAACCTTCAGCTACTGTCAGAGGTGAGGTCATCATCCTGCATCCATACTGACTGATACATTCCCTTGTTCCCTTCACCTCTCAGTAGACTAGACACCAAACAGGAAAACACTTTTGAAACGGGGGAGTTACTTACCTAAAGCTCATTTTTTATTTTCTGTTGCAAATGTTTTCAAACGTCTTCCTTTGTGTGCCTTAATGAACAGAACACAGGGTGGGCCTGTATGTTCTCTCCTAACCCTCCTTCCCTCCTGTTGTCTCCTTGTCCTCCCCAGGTGACTCGTGTGGACGGGGACAAGATCCTCCCCTACAGCACCCAGCTGGTTCAGATCCTGCAGCTGACCCTCCACCTGAAGTGTAAACAGGGCTACACCCTGGCCTGTAACCTGCTGCATCATATCCTGAGGTCTACAGCTCTCATCTACCCCACAGAGTACTGCAGTGTACCAGGAAGCTTTCAGCAGCCCACACAGGACTACCTGCCCATCAAGGTATGTACAGGGTTAGAGGTACTAAGTTTGGTGTTAGGGGTTCTATAGCTCTCACCTTCCCCACAGAGAACTGCAGTGTACCAGGTGGCTTTCAACAGCCCATACAGGACTACCTACCCACAAGGTATCAAGTTCAGAACTTTACTTTTAGTTGTACATTCTCTAAATTGCTGCCTACCAAATTTCTACAACATTCTCTTTAGTGCGAATAACTTTTTATAACCCAGACAGACTCCAAACAATGCCGATTGTAGAGTGCTTCTGTCCATTTCTATCACAAATTGTGTTACTTTTATTACTTTTTACGTGATCTCTTCCTGATTGGTCTGATCACTCACCAGCCACTCTGGACCTTGTGATAGAAAGTGTGTAGGATGTTCACTCATGGCTCTACAATGTAGAGGATAAACAGGTCAATTCAAGAGGGTGCTATAAAATTTGTCAAAACATTTGTTTTCTTGGCCCTATGTCATTATAAATCACATTGAATTAATCTTTTGGATTTTTTTTCTACAATATTATAACCTTAATATACTTGTACTTGACATTGTTGATGAAATAAAAACATTAATTTGCTGTGACCATAGCTAGTTTAGACTCTGCTGCTTTCGGTTGAATCTCTTCCATATTTTGCGTTGGGAGGTGGTACCATTTGGAGGTGTTTCTGCTGGTTGGACCAATCAAAATAAGCTTGATCCTCTCATCATTTAATCTCCATATCCTTGACTTTCTTTGGCTATATTGGCGATAAATCTACATTGAGAGGGTCTGTTTCTATTGCGATTAGAGGGAAAGACCCATACATCATGAAAACAGGATCTGATTGTCTTAGTGGAGGAATTCATTGGAATTCGGTCTGTTAATTTTGTAAATAAATATATATTTAGTGCCTGTTTTGTATTCTGCGGATGTCATTTAGAAAAATACCATGTTTTCTTTCACTCACGAACCTGCAGCCACTAGTTAGCTTGTCAGTTGGTGTTGGAAGTTAGCGCCATTCTGCCACGAAGCAACGCCACAGAGTTCTATGAAGCAGAGACCACATTCCATTCCATCTATACATGCTACATTCTCAGAGTAAATCATCTATCTTTTGAACCATATATTATTTTAATTTTTACCTTTATTTAACTAGGCAAGTCAGTTAAGAACACATTCTTATTTTCAATGACGGCCTAGGAACAGTGGGTTAACTGCCTGTTCAGGGGCAGAAATATATGGTAGAGGCATGTGGTTTGGAATATTGTTTTTCGGGCGCAATTCTCTGTTGAATGGATATTTTGTATAAACCTTGAATGAATGAATAGTTGTATAGGTGAACACCCTATAGTGTGTCAAAGGAACCATGTCAGACTAGTAAAGAGGTCCAGGGCATAACATGCCTCTACCCTGTTAATCCATCAGACAGTTACACAACTCTCCTCTCTTTCTCCCTCCTGTCTCTCCGGCTTCCCGCAGCCCTCCTCCTGTCCACATAGTCAATGAGAAGGGCCCATGGAGATAGATTGAGGGTACACCTCCCATCTTTGCCTATAGGAAGTCCCTTTACATGTTGATATACCTCCATGGTGCCACTCATGCCATGACAGTGCGCCTTCTATCCCTCTCTATGGAAGGTCCTTGAGAGGGATTTAATCTCAGGAGAGGCATGATCTCTCCTTTCTCCTGAAGTGTGCACTTGTTCACTTCCCTTCATCGATATGAAAGGAAATAACTGCTCTTAAGAGAATCTGTCCTCACCTCCTGACCTCAACCCCTCTTTCATCAAATACACAATATCGATCTGTCTCCCCTGTATCAACACTTCATTCTCTTCTCCTCCATCAAACACCTTCCAAAGCCTTCTTCTTTCTTCTGAGAACCATTAACTTCTAACATAACCCAGTCTCTTTCATTTCCTATCTCAATGTTCAAAGTTTAGCACATCCCAACAGGGGCCTAGTTACAGTTTTGACTTAAATCACCTTGAAAATCTTAAAATGGCTGGCTAGCAATGATCAACAACGAACTTATCAAAGCTTGAATAATTTTTAAAAGAATGTGCAAATATTGTACAGCCCAGGTGTGCAAAGCTCGTAGACTTACCCAAAAAGACTCACAGCTGTAATCGCTGGCAAAGGTGATTCTCTAGCATGTATCGATCCAGTTTCCAAGTGCCTTTTGATGGTGTAGGAAACTACTCACTGACACCTTGGCTTTCTTTGCAATTTCTCTAAAGGAAAGACCTACACTTTTAAGGGTTTTAAACGGTCGGTCTGTCTGCCTTTGTTAATTGCCTTTTTCTCACCATTTTAATAGCAATATACTACTTCCTGCAGTACAATACTGTCCAAATAATGCTTGAGGTTGTAGTAACAGTCTGTTCCAACACTGCTTTTATACAGTGTTGTGGTAATTTCCTGTATTACTAAGTGAAAGGAGAGTTTACAAACCACACACAAGTCAGAGTTCTACTTTAAACTTCATATTTTAATAATATGAGCTTCACCATAGCCCCTTGACTCTCAGATCAATTCAGTGTCTATAAATGAATTCTGAGAGTGCTTACAAAATAATACTCCCATCTTTTATAGCCAAGATACACCCCTCTCAACTTACAATGACGAACCACAGATCTTAGAAACTTCACAAATGGCCTTGTGCCTGAAAGAGGAGTATCCCATAGCCAGATAGCGTTAGCTATAAATTATCGTTCAGTTTGCTCTCTAAGACGAGGTTCTACTTCTCATTCTTGGTACTTCCTATTACCAAAACATTACCTCATCCAATGGCATATATCAATTGTCAATTCTAGATACACCCATCTCAAATACACTCCCTCCTGGACAAGCTCACAGAGGGGAGTGACTGGCACACAGGCATTGTGGAGCCCTTCACATGGTTTAACTGATACATTGGAAGACACGGTTCAATTCTGACTTCTCCCTTTCTGATATTCTGCATATTACCAGACAGATAAAAGACAAGCCTGACCTCTCCCCTCTCTGGGCCCCAAGTGACTTTTTCCACATAAGCATATTTATGAAAGTAGATAAAACATCTTATTTATCAATGTTACCTAACTAATTCTGATTCTGCTACGACAACAGACAAGAGGGTTTGTAAGTAATCAACCAAAGTTTTGAGGCTTAATTTACTTCCATTGCTGCGGAACAGCTATAAGTTGTTAACCCATTACTTGTTCCCTGAAAAGGCCTTTTTTTGTAACTCTGAAAAATACATTATTTTTCAGTTTTTGGTAACCTAGATTCTTAAAAAAAAATATATATATATATATATATATATATACATATATATATATATATATATAATTTTTTACCTCTGGCAGTTTACTGCTTACCTTTACCATTTTCAGGTTATTCACTAGACTTGAACTGCTTAAATTTCAATAAAAACTGGGAAAATGGGGGTGTTCAAAAACTTTTGACCAGTAGTGTATATATTATTATATATTGATCTCAACCTTCTCCCCCTCTGTCCAGGACTGGGGTCGTCCGGGGGACCTGTGGAACCTTCACATCCAGTGGCACGTCCCCAGTGTGGAGGAGACCAGATTTGTGTTCTATGTTCTGGACCTGATCTTACAGCCAGAGCTGCTGCGACTGCAGAGATACGCCCAGGGGGAACGGGACATGACCAGGTGAGGGGGGGGCAGACTGTGTGAAGGCAGTAAGAGGGTCCTATTCATCAGTTATCAAACAGAAGAAAATGGACTGTAAGACTACCTAAACTTGTCCAATAAGAAACACACATTTTTGTTTTAATTTGCGAAACGTTTTGCTACGATATGCCCTAATGAATAGTTAGGACCCAGAGGATTGCCAGGTGAAGGCACATTAAACAGAGCACGACAAGTCTGGAGCAGACGGGTGCAGGTGTAGGATACTGTACATCAGTGGTCATCGTGATCTCCAAGGCATTCCTAGTCAATCACCAAACATTTCTGTAGAAAATCCAATGATAAAGGCTTGAGCTCCTTTTATGTTGGTTATGTTTGTGTGTTGCTCTGTTGACGGAGGTGCTCCTGATTCAGAAGCCCTGCTGCAGCTGGTAGGCAAAGTGTTCCCATTTTCAACCATTTCATTCCTCTGAAATGACAAACTCCGCCTACCCAGCAGACCTGGAGATCTGTGGCTAAATCAAGTGTGCTTACTGCTCTGGCCAATCGAATAGCTCAAATGCCTGCCTACAGCTTCCATGACCCCGGCTACAGCATTGTTTGATACAGGCCTACATGAGATTTAATCACTTTTAAAACTATGACCAGAGGGAGACTGTCAAAGAGCTGCTGTTTTTATGAGTGACTTTATTCATCACTGTCAACACTGTATTTAGTCAACACTATTACAAAACATAAAATGCGCTTCTCTCTACTTCCACTCGTGCTGCATCTGCAATGAATTAGTAGTCAAGTGTATCTATAGCCCTGCGTTTGAATTATTATCAGCAGCTCGTTGTCTATTTTAAGATAGAGGAATATTTAACTTTCTCTGGTCATAGGTGAGAGGCTGCTGCTCTCTCACTCCCTTCACTGAGACGAATGCCGTGTTCAAAACAATGGGGAATCTTTTGAACGGCCATCCAAGTCAGAAACTCTGGCATCTTTCTAAGGCTCTGACTTTCTGACCTGAAGATCACTGACGCCATTATTTGATCTGTTGTCTTGAAAGCACCATGACCATCAGATGCCGGTACCATCAGTCCTGTAAAATAAAAAAGCAAATTATTTCAATTTATGCTCAGCTGTGCCTCGCTAAAGGTACACCAACTGATCTAGTTTGTTATCAAAGCTTGAGTTTTGAAATATAACGTGGTCTGAGAAGAACAATATCACCAGGTCAGGCACATAGCCATTATTTTTTTGATAATGTATTAGGCCTCCTGCACAAACCTCATTCATACACAACTGGTTTTATTAGGTTAATAAATAAAAAAGTAATGTTTAAAAAGAATTCTGAGCGCTATATCTTGGCTTGCTTTGTGACTGCAAAAGTGCTCTACACTAATCTAAGAACAAACTAGTGTCCTGTTGTCCCACGTGTGCCATTTTCTTCCTGACAAGTTTAGGTGGTTTCACTCTGTTTCAAACGTTTTCTCTGCACTTGACACAACTCCGTTCTGCTTTATAATGTGTAGTCAGTGTTGTGGACCCTGCATGTAACTAATCCCATTTTCCAGGGATGACGTCCTACAGAGTTTGTCTATCGTACAGCACTGCCTTCTGGGAGCAGGAAGTCTGTTTCCACCGCTGCGAGGAGAGCCCATCCCAGAACTGTGAGTAGTACACAGTCAAGCTTAATAAATGAAATGTATTTATGAAGCCCTTTTTACATCAATAGTTGTCAGTGTTTTACTACAGTGTGTTTTAACTATGAAATCTCTCTTTCTCTGTCAGGGTTACTAGCATGGTGAATCTGGGTGAGACCAACCTCTTCACAGGAGTGTCCTATGGTGAGTTGCATGCTTTAGCTCATAGACATTATTCTGAGGCCTTGGTAACAGACAAAATGGTCCTTAAGCCTTCATAGTTTGCGGTATCACTCACTTGTTGAGGTTGACAGCAGTAACTATCCGTTGATTTTTATTGTTCCAGAGACATGTTTGCATGCATGTTGTTATGTAAAACCTCAACTCCCTCTCCTCCTCCAGATGTGTCCAGAGAGAACTACAGAGATGCTATCTGTAGAGTGATGAGGCAGTTGCTACGTGAGTAGTGTCTCCTCCCTCTCTCCTGTCTGTAACCACAACTCAACCCTAATAGTGTCCCCTTCCTCCCTCCTGTCTGTAACCACAACTCAACCCTAATAGTGTCTCCTCCCTCCCTCCTGTCTGTAACCACAACTCAACCCTAATAGTGTCTCCTCCCTCCCTCCTGTCTGTAACCACAACTCAACCCTAATAGTGTCTCCTCCCTCCCTCCTGTCTGTAACCACAACTCAACCCTAATAGTGTCCCCCCCCTCCCTCCTGTCTGTAACCACAACTCAACCCTAATAGTGTCTCCTCCCTCTCTCCTGTCTGTAACCACAACTCAACCCTAATAGTGTCTCCTCCCTCCCTCCTGTCTGTAACCACAACTCAACCCTAATAGTGTCCCCCCCCTCCCTCCTGTCTGTAACCACAACTCAACCCTAATAGTGTCTCCTCCCTCCCTCCTGTCTGTAACCACAACTCAACCCTAATAGTGTCTCCTCCCTCCCTCTCTCCTGTCTGTAACCACAACTCAACCCTAATAGTGTCCCCTCCCTCTTTCTCTCCTGTAACCACAACTCAACCCTAATAGTGTCTCCTCCCTCCCTCTCTCCTGTCTGTAACCACAACTCAACCCTAATAGTGTCTCCCCCCTCCCTCCTGTCTGTAACCACAACTCAACCCTAATAGTGTCTCCTCCCTTCCTCTCTCCTGTCTGTAACCACAACTCAACCCTAATAGTGTCTCCTCCCTCCCTCCCTCCTGTCTGTAACCACAACTCAACCCTAATAGTGTCCCCCCCCCTCCCTCCTGTCTGTAACCTCAACTCAACCCTAATAGTGTCTCCTCCCTCCCTCTCTCCTGTCTGTAACCACAACTCAACCCTAATAGTGTCTCCTCCCTCCCTCTCTCCTGTCTGTAACCACAACTCAACCCTAATAGTGTCTCCTCCCTCCCTCCTGTCTGTAACCACAACTCAACCCTAATAGTGTCTCCTCCCTCCCTCCTGTCTGTAACCACAACTCAACCCTAATAGTGTCTCCTCCCTCCCTCCTGTCTGTAACCACAACTCAACCCTAATAGTGTCCCCCCTCCCTCCTGTCTGTAACCACAACTCAACCCTAATAGTGTCTCCTCCTCTCTCCTGTCTGTAACCACAACTCAACCCTAATAGTGTCTCCTCCCTCCCTCCTGTCTGTAACCACAACTCAACCCTAATAGTGTCCCCCCTCCCTCCTGTCTGTAACCACAACTCAACCCTAATAGTGTCTCCTCCCTCCCTCCTGTCTGTAACCACAACTCAACCCTAATAGTGTCTCCTCCTCCCTCTCTCCTGTCTGTAACCACAACTCAACCCTAATAGTGTCCCCTCCCTCTTTCTCTCCTGTAACCACAACTCAACCCTAATAGTGTCTCCTCCCTCCCTCTCTCCTGTCTGTAACCACAACTCAACCCTAATAGTGTCTCCCCCCCTCCTGTCTGTAACCACAACTCAACCCTAATAGTGTCTCCTCCCTTCCTCTCTCCTGTCTGTAACCACAACTCAACCCTAATAGTGTCTCCTCCCTCCCTCCCTCCTGTCTGTAACCACAACTCAACCCTAATAGTGTCCCCCCTCCCTCCTGTCTGTAACCTCAACTCAACCCTAATAGTGTCTCCTCCCTCCCTCTCTCCTGTCTGTAACCACAACTCAACCCTAATAGTGTCTCCTCCCTCCCTCTCTCCTGTCTGTAACCACAACTCAACCCTAATAGTGTCTCCTCCCTCCCTCTCTCCTGTCTGTAACCACAACTCAACCCTAATAGTGCCCCCCTCCCTCCTGTCTGTAACCACAACTCAACCCTAATAGTGTCCCCTCCCTCCCTCCTGTCTGTAACCACAACTCAACCCTAATAGTGTCCCCCCCCCCTCCTGTCTGTAACCACAACTAAAGCTGTCCAGATGTAACTAACAGTGTAAAGTTGTCCAGGTGTAACTAACAGTGTAAAGTTGTCCAGGTGTAACTAACAGTGTAAAGTTGTCCAGGTGTAACTAACAGTGTAAAGCTGTCCAGGTGTAACTAACAGTGTAAAGTTGTCCAGGTGTAACTAACAGTGTAAAAACTAACAGTGTAAAGTTGTCCAGGTGTAACTAACAGTGTAAAGTTGTCCAGGTGTAACTAACAGTGTAAAGCTGTCCAGGTGTAACTAACAGTGTAAAGTTGTCCAGGTGTAACTAACAGTGTAAAGTTGTCCAGGTGTAACTAACAGTGTAAAGTTGTCCAGGTGTAACTAACAGTGTAAAGCTGTCCAGGTGTAACTAACAGTGTAAAGTTGTCCAGGTGTAACTAACAGTGTAAAGTTGTCCAGGTGTAACTAACAGTGTAAAGTTGTCCAGGTGTAACTAACAGTGTAAAGTTGTCCAGGTGTAACTAACAGTGTAATGCTGTCCAGGTGTAACTAACAGTGTAATGCTGTCCAGGTGTAACTAACAGTGTAATGCTGTCCAGGTGTAACTAACAGTGTAATGCTGTCCAGGTGTAACTAACAGTGTAAAGTTGTCCAGGTGTAACTAACAGTGTAATGCTGTCCAGGTGTAACTAACAGTGTAATGCTGTCCAGGTGTAACTAACAGTGTAATGCTGTCCAGGTGTAACTAACAGTGTAAAGTTGTCCAGGTGTAACTAACAGTGTAAAGTTGTCCAGGTGTAACTAACAGTGTAAAGCTGTCCAGATGTAACTAACAGTGTAAAGTTGTCCAGGTGTAACTAACAGTGTAAAGTTGTCCAGGTGTAACTAACAGTGTAAAGTTGTCCAGGTGTAACTAACAGTGTAAAGTTGTCCAGGTGTAACTAACAGTGTAAAGTTGTCCAGGTGTAACTAACAGTGTAAAGCTGTCCAGGTGTAACTAACAGTGTAAAGTTGTCCAGGTGTAACTAACAGTGTAAAGTTGTCCAGGTGTAACTAACAGTGTAAAGCTGTCCAGGTGTAACTAACAGTGTAAAGTTGTCCAGGTGTAACTAACAGTGTAATGCTGTCCAGGTGTAACTAACAGTGTAATGCTGTCCAGGTGTAACTAACAGTGTAATGCTGTCCAGGTGTAACTAACAGTGTAATGCTGTCCAGGTGTAACTAACAGTGTAAAGCTGTCCAGGTGTAACTAACAGTGTAATGCTGTCCAGGTGTAACTAACAGTGTAATGCTGTCCAGGTGTAACTAACAGTGTAATGCTGTCCAGGTGTAACTAACAGTGTAATGCTGTCCAGGTGTAACTAACAGTGTAATGCTGTCCAGGTGTAACTAACAGTGTAATGCTGTCCAGGTGTAACTAACAGTGTAATGCTGTCCAGGTGTAACTAACAGTGTAATGCTGTCCAGGTGTAACTAACAGTGTAATGCTGTCCAGGTGTAACTAACAGTGTAATGCTGTCCAGGTGTAACTAACAGTGTAATGCTGTCCAGGTGTAACTAACAGTGTAATGCTGTCCAGATGTAATGTTTTTTATTTATTTTTTATGTCTTTGTGTCTTATCACTGTCTTCACATGAAGAGCTAATATGTGAAATGGGATGCAACCAGTAAAGTTACATCTATATGACGATGATACAGTCATATATTCATGTGTTCCTTCTCTGGTTCAGGCTGTTGAAGAGCTCCTGACTGCTTTTTAGTCACTGCAGGACTCCCTTTTATGGTCTCAAACTGATTTAGAATGTACAAAAAACTACATTCATCACCTTTACCAGAGCTTGAACTCAGCCAGAGAAGGTTAGCATTGTTACATCTGGTGGCTTATCTGTTGAAAAAGTGTCATCTTACAAATGCCTAGGTGATGACAAGTTGTCATTTAAAGTTCATGTGGATAATCTTGTGACAAAGCTTAAATTGAAATTGGGTTTTTATTTTCGTAATAAGGCTTGCTTCCCACTTATGACTAGAAAGAAGCTTGTTCAGGCCACTTTTCTCTAATTGAGTAAAGGTGACTTGTTGTATATGTGTTCATCTACAAAGCCCTTTTGG
The DNA here is from genome assembly GCF_034236695.1 of Oncorhynchus nerka. Taxonomy (NCBI): domain Eukaryota; kingdom Metazoa; phylum Chordata; class Actinopteri; order Salmoniformes; family Salmonidae; genus Oncorhynchus; species Oncorhynchus nerka. The sequence continues at coordinate 952,682 of NC_088423.1, forward strand.
GTAAACTCCCTCTTTGCTTCTGTAGTCTGGTCTCCTTCACCCCCAGCAGTCACCATACCCAGTATGCTAGGTGGTTGCTACTTAGTCCCCAGGACATTGACAGTATTAGGCAAGACTGCCTTCTGTTCTTGTGCACCAGAGGCATGGAATAGTCTACAATCCATGCTTCATCTAGATATGTTAGTGCCACTGAATGCTGGATCATGTTGTATGTGTTAATTATGCAATGTATTGATTGTTTCTGCCTTCTTGGCCAGGTTTCCCTTGAAAAAGAGACTCTGGGTCTCAATGGGCTTTTCCTGGTTAAATATATATATATATTTTTTTAAGTTAAACAAAGACATCTAAAACCCACCCCTAAAAACCCACCCCTAAAACCGATATAGATAATTTCACTTCATGTCAACGTAACGGTTGGTTCTGTTTTATGTCCCCAGATCACATTCTGGAACACTCCGAGGACGACACAAAGTCTCTATTCTCCATCATCAAGATCATCAGTGACCTGCTACACTTCAAAGGCTCCCAAAAACACGAGTTTGACTCTCGCTGGAAGAGCTTCAACCTGGTCAAGAAGTCCATGGAGAACAGGGTGAGAGATATAACTAGAACGCCATACTGGAGCCGTGGTGGAACTTGTGTGATTGAATGACGTATTTCTCTTTAATAAATGAATGCTGGTCATGTAAGGCACCCACAGACCTATCTAACATATATTTGTAAGAGTTTAGTGTTGATTTCTGATCAGTACAAGGCCCTTGCCAAAAGTAGTGCATTACATAGGGAATAGGGCCCAGCCTTGGTCTAGAAAGTAGTTCATTACATAGGGAATAGGGCCCAGCCTTGGTCTAGACAGTAGTTCATTACATAGGGAATCAGGCCCAGCCTTGGTCTACACAGTAGTTCATTACATAGGGAATAGGTCCCAGCCTTGGTCTAGAAAGTAGTTAATTACATAGGGAATAGGGCCCAGCCTTGGTCTACACAGTAGTTCATTACATAGGGAATAGGTCCCAGCCTTGGTCTAGACAGTAGTTAATTACATAGGGAATAGGGCCCAGCCTTGGTCTAGAAAGTAGTTAATTACATAGGGAATAGGGCCCAGCCTTGGTCTAGACAGTAGTTCATTACATAGTAAATAGGGCCCAGCCTTGGTCTAGACAGTAGTTCATTACATAGGGAATCGGGCCCAGCCTTGGTCTACACAGTAGTTCATTACATAGGGAATAGGGCCCAGCCTTGGTCTAGACAGTAGTTAATTACATAGGGAATAGGTCCCAGCCTTGGTCTAGACAGTAGTTCATTACATAGGGAATAGGTCCCAGCCTTGGTCTAGACAGTAGTTCATTACATAGGGAATAGGTCCCAGCCTTGGTCTAGAAAGTAGTTAATTACATAGGGAATAGGGCCCAGCCTTGGTCTAGACAGTAGTTCATTACATAGTAAATAGGTCCCAGCCTTGGTCTACACAGTAGTTCATTACATAGGGAATAGAGCCCAGCCTTGGTCTAGACAGTAGTTCATTACATAGGGAATAGGTCCCAGCCTTGGTCTAGACAGTAGTTCATTACATAGGGAATAGGTCCCAGCCTTGGTCTAGACAGTAGTTCATTACATAGGGAATAGGTCCCAGCCTTGGTCTAGACAGTAGTTCATTACATAGGGAATAGGGCCCAGCCTTGGTCTAGACAGTAGTTACTAATTTCTTTCCTCCTGTTCCACCTAAAGCTTCATGGCAGGAAGCAGCACATCAGAGCCCTACTGATCGACAGAGTTATGCTACAGCATGAGGTAGGACCTCTGTCGGTCTCTCTGGCGCTCTCTATCTCGCTCTCTGTGTCTCTCTATCTCGCTCTCTGTCTCTCTCTATCTCGCTCTCTGTCTCTCTCTATCTCACTCTCTGTCTCGCTCTCTGGTGCTCTGTCTCGCTCTCTGTCTCGCTCTCTGTCTCGCTCTCTGTCTCGCTCTCTGTCTCGCTCTCTGTCTCGCTCTCTCTCTCGCTCTCTGTCTCGCTCTCTCTCTCGCTCTCTGTCTCGCTCTCTCTCTCGCTCTCTGTCTCGCTCTCTGGTGCTCTGTCTCGCTCTCTGGTGCTCTGTCTCGCTCTCTGGTGCTCTGTCTCGCTCTCTGTTTCGCTCTCTGGTGCTCTGTCTCGCTCTCTGTCTCGCTCTCTCTCTCGCTCTCGCTGTCTCGCTCTCTGGTGCTCTGTCTCGCTCTCTGTCTCGCTCTCTGGTGCTCTGTCTCGCTCTCTGTCTCGCTCTCTCTCTCGCTCTCTGTCTCGCTCTCTGGTGCTCTGTCTCGCTCTCTGTCTCACTCTCTGGTGCTCTGTCTCGCTCTCTCTCTCGCTCTCTGTCTCGCTCTCTGGTGCTCTGTCTCGCTCTCTGTCTCGCTCTCTCTCTCGCTCTCTGTCTCGCTCTCTGGTGCTCTGTCTCGCTCTCTGGTGCTCTGTCTCGCTCTCTATCTCGCTCTCTGTCTCTCTCGCTCTCTGTCTCTCTATCTCACTCTCTGTCTCGCTCTCTGGTGCTCTCGCTCGCTCTCTGTCTCGCTCTCTGTCTCGCTCTCTCTCTCGCTCTCTCTCTCGCTCTCTGTCTCGCTCTCTCTCTCGCTCTCTGGCGCTCTCGCTCTGTCTCTCTCGCTCTGTGTCTCTCTCGCTCTGTGTGTGTGTGTGCTATCCATTCTCAAGTGTCTGCTGCTGTCATGGAATAATCTGTCCGCGTTTCTATTACCCCTGGTAGTAACCCAGCTGCTGTTTAACTGTCATGTGTTTTGTGTTGTCCAGCTTCGTAAGCTAACAGTGGAGGGGTGTGAGTACAGGAGTATCCACCAGGAACTGATGAGGGATCTGCTGAGGCTATCCACCAGCACCTACAGTCAGGTTAGCCCAGTTCACTGTTTTAGAGTTCACTCCCCCACACGTTTGTTTTAGAGTTCACTCCCCCACACGTTTGTTTTAGAGTTCACTCCCCCACACGTTTGTTTTAGAGTTCACTCCCCACACGTTTGTTTTAGAGTTCACTCCCACACACGTTTGTTTTAGAGTTCACTCCCACACACGTTTGTTTTAGAGTTCACTCCCACACACGTTTGTTTTAGAGGTCAGGAAAGTAACCTCACACTCAATGTCAACAAAACAAAGGAGATGATCGTGGACTTCAGGAAACAGCAGAAGGAGCAGCCCCCTATCTACATTGACGGGACAGTAGTGGAGAGGGTGGAACGTTTTAAGTTCCTCGGCGTACACATCACGGACAAACTGAATTGGTCCACCCACACAGACAGCGTGGTGAAGAAGGCACAGCAGTGCCTCTTCAAGCTCAGAAGGCTGAAGAAAATTGGCTTGTCACCAAAAACACTCACAAACTTTTACAGATGCACAATCGAGAGCATCCTGTCGGGCTGTATCACCACCTGGTACAGCAGCTGCTCCGCCCACAACCGTAGGGCTCTCCAGAGGGTAGTGAGGTCTGCACAACGCATCACCGGGGGGGGGGGGCAAACTACCTGCCCTCCAGGACACCTACACCACCCGATGTCACAGGAAGGCCATAAAGATCATCAAGGACAACAACCACCCGAGCCACTGCCTGTTCACCCCGCTATCATCCAGAAGGCGAGGTCAGTACAGGTGCATCAAAGCTGGGACCGAGAGACTGAAAAACAGCTTCTATCTCAAGGCCGTCAGGCTGTTAAACAGCCACCACTAACATTGAGTGGCTGCTGCCAACATACTGACACAACTCCAGCACTTTAATAATGGAAAAATTGATGTAATCAATTTATCACGAGCCACTTTATATTATATAATATTTACTTACCCTACATTACTCATCTCATATGTATATACTGTACTCTATACCATCTACTGCATCTTGCCTTCTTTATATCATTAAATGCATCACTAGCCACTTTAAACAATGCCACTTTATATAATGTTCTCATACCCCACATTACTCATCTCATATGTATATACTGTACTCAATACCATCCACTGCATCTTGCCTATGCCGTTCAGCCATCACTCATTCATATATTTTTATGTAAATATTCGTATTAATTCCTTTACACTTGTGTGTATAAGGTAGTTGTGAAATTGTTAGGTTATACTACTTGTTAGATATTACTGCATTGTCGGAACTAGAAGCACAAGCATTTCGCTACATTTGCATTAACACCTGTGTATGTGACAAATACATTTGATTTGATTTTAATAGTTATTGCTTAAGCTATGTGAATTGAGGGAGTCTACCTGAAGAGCTATATTTGACATAATTGACACTTAAATGAAGAAGAGGAGTTTTGCAGCAGATAATGCTGCTGTCATGTAAGGTCTGGGTTTTAGGGGTGGCAGCACTTCTGAAGACCCGAAATGAAAATGTGTACTTGGTTGCCATTTGATACACATAGCTGCAGAGAGGGTGTCGAGGCAGCTCAGTCTTAATACTGAAGACTTTCTCTTAACCATTGTTTACTATCTCGACAAGTGTAGCAAGAGGAAGGCTTCTCTGGGTGACCTACAGATCCTGTGTGACACTGATGTCAGGAAGATTTTGAAGCTGGTATCTGCAAGATGGTTGTCCCTTGGCCAGTGTATCAACCGCCTTCTGGAGCAATGGGATCCCCTCGCAGTGTTCTTTGCCGATGAGGTATCGGGAAAGAAGACCACTGTTCTCCCAAGCTCCACCACAACAGCCACATCCTCCTCCTCGTCATCACTTGAGCCCTCTGCTAGGCAGCCCAAGAGCCCAGCTCAAGCCCCAACCTGGCTCTGCAAAGCCCCAGCCTGGCTCTGCAAAGCCCCAGCCTGGCTCTACAAATCCCCCGCCTGGCTCTACAAATCCCCCGCCTGGTCTTCTGAACCTCCACCTGGCTCCTCCGAGCCCCCACCTGGCTCCTCCGAGCCCCCACCTGGCTCCTCCGAACCTCCACCTGGCTCCTCCGAGCCCCCACCTGAATCGTCCGAGCCCTCACCTTGCTCCTTTGGAAGCAAAGTCACGCCATCCTCCATCAAATGTGGACCTGCTGACGAAATCTTCGACCTGACTCTGTTCAAGCTAAGGGATATCGGGGACAAAGTGGCAGAAAAGAAAGTAAAAGAAGGACCAAAAGATCTTACCAAACCTGAGAAAGTCTTGAAATTTCTCACAGATCCTGTATCAAAAAACTAAGCATACTTTTTACAGAGAGCCATGCCAATTTTTTGATGTCGGAAATCTGATTCTACAACGAGAGGGCATATACCCAAAATACCTCTGTTTGTTGGTCACGTTATGTTGAGAAATCCACCAGACATAGCGGCCACGACAACACCAAAAAAAAATCCAAATGATATCCATAATATTGACAGAAACATGGCAAACGTTTTTTATAATCAATCCTCAAGGTGTTTTTCAAATATCTATTTGATTATATATCAACCGGGACAATTGACTTTTCAGTAGGAGCGAGAGGAAAAATGACTACCTTTATCTTTTACGCAAGAATCACTCTGAGAGCCCTCAGCTGGCCACTTACGCAATGTAGTCATTTACGCTCATTCTTCAACATAAAGGCGTGAAACTACGTTGCTGTAGACACCTTAGGGAATACATAGAAAAAGGAATCTGGTTGATATCCCTTTCAATGGCCAATAGGGGTGCATAGAAACACAACGGTTTCAAAATAAGGGGCACTTCCTGATTGGATTTTCCTCAGGGTTTCGCCTGCAATATCAGTTCTGTTATACTCGCAGACAATATTTTGACAGTTTTGGAAACTTTAGAGTGTTTTCTATCCTAAGCTGTCAATTATATGCATATTCTAGCATTCTGTCCTGAGAAATAGGCGGTTTACTTTGGGAATGTTATTTTTCCAAAAATAAAAATAGCGCCCCCTAGTTTCAAGAGGTTAATAATACACTCAGTTTCCCTCCATCATAATGCATACAAAATGAATCCCATACGTTACTAATAAACTTTTCCAAACAAGTCAAACTACGTTTATAACCAAACTTTAGGTATCCTAATTTGCAAATAAACAATAACATTTAAGATGGAGAATAGTATGTTCATTACCGGAGATAAATAAGAAAGAATGCGCTTTCCTCCACAAACTTGGAAACACTACAGCCAAAATGGGAGCCACCTAGAAAAACTACAATTTCTGGGTAATTTTTCCCAAAACCAGCCTGAAACTCTTTCTAAAGACTGTTGACATCTAGTGGAAGCCATAGGAACTGCAATCTGGGAGGACTTGGCCATATTATTAAAATACTAGCCATTGAAAATAGTGGTAAGCTGAATTGTTTTTTGGGGGGATGGTTTGTCCTCTGGGTTTCGCCTGCCATATCAGTTCTGTTATATTCACAGACATTATATTTTAACAGTTTTACAAACTTTAGAGTGTTTTCTATCCAAATCTACCAATTCTATGCATATCCTAGCTTCTGGGCCTGAGTAACAGGCAGTTTACTTTGGAAACGCTTTGCATCCGGATGTCAAAATACTGCCCTCTACCCCAGAGAGGTTAACAAGACATTTGTGGAGTGGTTGAAAAACAAGTTTTATTGACTCCAACCAAAGTGTTTGTTATCTTCCAACTTCAACTATACCAGGCAAATCTGTCTAGGGAAATTATTTCCTGAACATTTGAAGGTCTCCAGGTGATTTGTTCTCACCCACTGTTTCCTATAATAGCTTTTTGTTTTTTATTATGGGTAATGTTTATTTGATACTGATGCTGTTCAAACATTTGTTCTTATCATATCAGAGTTGAATAAATAATAATAGCGTATAAGACTTTTGTACATTTTGTACCTAAACCTAAACAAATCATTTATTTGTTTAATAAAATAAAAAAAGCTCCAGAATAACGGCCTTTTGTGTTCTTTCTAATTGCATCTTGTTAGTGACTTTTACCATATGTTTAAATGGAATGCTGTCAAGAAAGAAAGTATTCCATCGATTTTATAAGCCTGATTTGGTACAATTCTATAATTGCGATCAGACTCACAAACAGCGCATGCCACACGCTTCTGGTACTCTGAAAAGTGGGACAGGGTTGACAGGTCTGTAAATGGCATATATAATATCATATATTGTACCTCAAAACATATTGGAGGATTTTAAGTTTGAACAATGGCTTTTCTCTTGTTTTTTGAGGAAGTGGCGAGGATAGAGGATGCAAGGAATCAAGGAAAATGTATTAAGAAAGAAACCCCATTTGAGTGTCTCTCCCCCCATGTGTGCTCCTCCAGGTGCGTAGCCGGGCTCAGAGTGTGCTGTTCACGGCTCTGGGAACCTATAACTTCTGCTGCAGGGACGTGATCCCCCGTGTGCTGGAGTTCCTGGAACCAGACCGCTCTGACGTCACACAGCAGCAGTTCAAAGTAGGACTGTCTCTGTCCTGTCTCGCTCTCTGTCCTGTCTCGCTCTCTGTCCTGTCTCTCTCTCTGTCCTGTCTCTCTCTCTGTCCTGTCTCGCTCTCTGTCCTGTCTCGCTCTCTGTCCTGTTTCTCCAATACTCTTATTCTGTACACACACACACACACACACACACACACACACACACGGTCTAGGCTGGTTATTGCAAATTGATTGATCAATTAATTGATTAATTGTTGACCAATCGATTGATTGAGTCATTTATTGATCAATCAGCTCACTAAATTATTGTTTGACTGACTTATTGAATGAATGTGAATGAAAATACTTATTTTCCACCATAATTTGGAAATAAATTCATTAAAAATCCTACAATGTCATTTTCTGGATTTTTTTTCTCATTTTGTCTGTCATAGTTGAAGTGTACCTATGATGAAAATTACAGGCCTCTCATCTTGGGAGAACTTGCACAATTGGTGGCTGACTAAATACTTTTTTGCCCCACTGTAAATGGAGAAAATGTAAAATAACTGATCCCTCTTCCTTCTATTTCCCCATCCTTCATTGTCTTTATCCTTCCTCATCTCTCTCTCTGCTCTCCCTCCTCTCGCTCTCTCTCTCGCTCTCTCTCTCCTCTCGCTCTCTCTCTCCTCTCCGGGCGCTCTCTCTCTCATCTTCGGGCGCTCTCTGTCTCCTCTCCGGGCGCTCTCTCTCTCATCTTCGGGCGCTCTCTCTCCTCTTCGGGCGCTCTCTCTCTCCTCTTCGGGCGCTCTCTCTCTCCTCTTCGGGCGCTCTCTCTCTCCTCTTCGGGCGCTCTCTCTCTCCTCTTCGGGCGCTCTCTCTCTCCTCTCCGGGCGCTCTCTCTCCTCTCCGGGCGCTCTCTCTCCTCTCCGGGCGCTCTCTCTCTCCTCTCCGGGCGCTCTCTCTCTCCTCTCCGGGCGCTCTCTCTCTCCTCTTCGGGCGCTCTCTCTCTCCTCTCCGGGCGCTCTCTCTCTCCTCTCCGGGCGCTCTCTCTCTCCTCTCCGGGCGCGCTCTCTCTCCTCTCGCGCTCTCTCGCGTTCTCTCTCCTCTCGCGCTCTCTCTCCTCTCGCTCGCGATCTCTCTCTCTAGGGTGCCTTATACTGTCTCTTGGGGAACCACAGTGGGGTGTGCCTGGCCAACCTGCACGACTGGGACTGCATCACCCTGACCTGGCCTGCCATCGTCCGCTCAGGACTCAGCTCAGCTATGTCCCTGGAGAAGCCCTCCATCGTCCGCCTGTTCGACGACCTCGCTGACAAGATCCACCGCCAGTACGAGACCATCGGCATAGACTTTGCTGTAAGAGTCTCTTCCTGCCTTTCCATTGGTCAAAATTATCATTACAACCATCTGGGTTTTAATGACACCATGTCAACTTGATCTGATTGTAAAGTGAAAGTAATAACGTCATGACATCAGTACTGCAGCTCCAGACCTCGTCCTATATAACATGTATAATAATATATGATTAAACCTCTTAACTGTAATGTAGATCCCATCAGAATGCCGTGCGGTGGCGGTGCAGCTCCAGACCTCTGGTGTTCCTCTGCCCCCGGAACCTGTCCCCTCAGACCAAGAAGAAGCAGAGGGCCTCAGGAAGCAGGAGGAGAAGAACTTAGACTCTGAACAGTGAGTACATATCTATTTTATCAGACAGCAAGAAGAGTGCTGGACACTGCTAATGAATAAACACTACAATACTGTTGTTGGACTGTGCACAAAATCATCAACTTGCATTTGTATTGGTGTATTATTACACTAGCAAAGGTCTACCAGTTCCCATTGTTAAACTAATCCCTCAGTTATGTCTACAGTATAATGTCCACACACTTTCCAAACTACTACTGTGCTGTCTCCCTCAGGAAATATGACAAGCTGGTTGGTGAACTTCTGGACCGCCTCAATGACAGAAACATGTAGGTTCACACCATCCCAATGACAGAAACATGTAGGTTAACATCATCCCAATGACAGAAACATGTAGGTTAACATCATCCCAATGACAGAAACATGTAGGTTCACATCATCCCAATGACAGAAACATGTAGGTTAACATCATCCCAATGACAGAAACATGTAGGTTAACACCATCCCAATGACAGAAACATGTAGGTTAACACCATCCCAATGACAGAAACATGTAGGTTAACATCATCCCAATGACAGAAACATGTAGGTTAACATCATCCCAATGACAGAAACATGTAGGTTAACATCATCCCAATGACAGAAACATGTAGGTTAACATCATCCCAATGACAGAAACATGTAGGTTAACATCATCCCAATGACAGAAACATGTAGGTTAACACCATCCCAATGACAGAAACATGTAGGTTAACACCATCCCAATGACAGAAACATGTAGGTTAACACCATCCCAATGACAGAAACATGTAGGTTAACACCATCCCAATGACAGAAACATGTAGGTTAACACCATCCCAATGACAGAAACATGTAGGTTAACACCATCCCAATGACAGAAACATGTAGGTTAACACCATCCCAATGACAGAAACATGTAGGTTAACATCATCCCAATGACAGAAACATGTAGGTTAACATCATCCCAATGACAAAAACATGTAGGTTCACACCATCCCAATGACAGAAACATGTAGGTTAACATCATCCCAATGACAGAAACATGTAGGTTAACATCATCCCAATGACCGAAACATGTAGGTTAACATCATCCCAATGACAGAAACATGTAGGTTCACACCATCCCAATGACAGAAACATGTAGGTTCACACCATCCCAATGACAGAAACATGTAGGTTAACATCATCCCAATGACATGTAGGTTAACATCATCCCAATGACAGAAACATGTAGGTTAACATCATCCCAATGACAGAAACATGTAGGTTAACATCATCCCAATGACAGAAACATGTAGGTTAACACCATCCCAATGACAGAAACATGTAGGTTAACATCATCCCAATGACAGAAACATGTAGGTTAACATCATCCCAATGACAGAAACATGTAGGTTCACATCATCCCAATGACAGAAACATGTAGGTTAACACCATCCCAATGACAGAAACATGTAGGTTAACATCATCCCAATGACAGAAACATGCAGGTTAACATCATCCCAATGACAGAAACATGCAGGTTCACCTCATCCCAATGACAGAAAAATGCAGGTTCACCTCATCCCTATGACAGAAACATGTAGGTTCACCTCATCCCTATGACAGAAACGTGCAGGTTCACCTCGTCCCGATGACTGAGGCGTGCAGGTTCACCTCGTCCCGATGACTGAGGCGTGCAGGTTCACCTCGTCCCGATGACTGAGGCGTGCAGGTTCACCTCGTCCCGATGACTGAGGCGTGCAGGTTCACCTGGTCCCGATGACTGAGGCGTGCAGGTTCACCTGGTCCCGATGACTGAGGCGTGCAGGTTCACCTGGTCCCGATGACTGAGGCGTGCAGGTTCACCTGGTCCCGATGACTGAGGCGTGCAGGTTCACCTCGTCCCGATGACTGAGGCGTGCAGGTTCACCTGGTCCCGATGACTGAGGCGTGCAGGTTCACCTGGTCCCGATGACTGAGGCGTGCAGGTTCACTTGGTCCCGATGACTGAGGCGTGCAGGTTCACCTGGTCCCGATGACTGAGGCGTGCAGGGTCACCTCGTGCAGGTTCACCTCCCGATGACTGAGGCGAGCAGGTTCACCTCGTCCCGATGACTGAGGCGTGCAGGTTCACCTCGTCCCGATGACTGAGGCGTGCAGGTTCACCTCGTCCCGATGACTGAGGCGTGCAGGTTCACCTCGTCCCGATGACTGAGGCGTGCAGGTTCACCTCGTCCCGATGACTGAGGCGTGCAGGTTCACCTCGTCCCGATGACTGAGGCGTGCAGGTTCACCTCGTCCCGATGACTGAGGCGTGCAGGTTCACCTCGTCCCGATGACTGAGGCGTGCAGGTTCACCTCGTCCCGATGACTGAGGCGTGCAGGTTCACCTCGTCCCGATGACTGAGGCGTGCAGGTTCACCTCGTCCCGATGACTGAGGCGTGCAGGTTCACCTCGTCCCGATGACTGAGGCGTGCAGGTTCACCTCGTCCCGATGACAGAAACGTGCAGGTTCACCTCGTCCCGATGACTGAGGCGTGCAGGTTCACCTCGTCCCGATGACTGAGGCGTGCAGGTTCACCTCGTCCCGATGACTGAGGCGTGCAGGTTCACCTCGTCCCGATGACTGAGGCGTGCGTGCAGGTTCACCTCGTCCCGATGACTGAGGCGTGCGTGCAGGTTCACCTCGTCCCGATGACTGAGGCGTGCGTGCAGGTTCACCTCGTCCCGATGACTGAGGCGTGCGTGCAGGTTCACCTCGTCCCGATGACTGAGGCGTGCGTGCAGGTTCACCTCGTCCCGATGACTGAGGCGTGCGTGCAGGTTCACCTCGTCCCGATGACAGAAACGTGCAGGTTCACCTCGTCCCGATGACTGAGGCGTGCAGGTTCACCTCGTCCCGATGACTGAGGCGTGCAGGTTCACCTCGTCCCGATGACTGAGGCGTGCGTGCAGGTTCACTTCGTCCCGATGACTGAGGCGTGCGTGCAGGTTCACCTCGTCCCGATGACAGACGTTACAATAATATCCTGTTGGCTCTATTTCTTACATTTCTATCTTCAACATTTAAAATTCCACGAAATACCAAAATGTCTGTTTCTATTGGACGACTTCAGGCAGTACCTCTGTTTCAAAACTTTTCCACCTCCTGAACACACCTGCTTTATGTTGCAGGCCCTGGAAGTTTGAGCACATTGCCATTGGCTTCATGTCTCTGTTACTGAGGGATGACCACCCCCTCCCCTCCCCCGCTGTCCTTTTCTTCGTCAAGAGCCTCAACCATGACTCCCTCCTGGTCCGCAAGGTGGGCACTGCCACAGCAACCACTCTGTCCGTACACTCTGTCCGTACACTCTGTCCGTGCACACTCTGTCCGTGCACACTCTGTCCGTGCACACTCTGTCCGTGCACACTCTGTCCGTGCACACTCTGTCCGTGCACACTCTGTCCGTACACACTCTGTCCGTACACACTCTGTCCGTACACACTCTGTCCGTACACACTCTGTCCGTACACTCTGTCCGTACACTCTGTCCGTACACTCTGTCCGTGCACACTCTGTCCGTGCACACTCTGTCCGTGCACACTCTGTCCGTGCACACTCTGTCCGTGCACACTCTGTCCGTACACTCTGTCCGTACACACTCTGTCCGTACACACTCTGTCCGTACACACTCTGTCCGTACACACTCTGTCCGTACACTCTGTCCGTACACACTCTGTCCGTGCACACTCTGTCCGTGCACACTCTGTCCGTGCACACTCTGTCCGTACACTCTGTCCGTGCACACTCTGTCCGTGCACACTCTGTCCGTGCACACTCTGTCCGTGCACACTCTGTCCGTGCACACTCTGTCCGTACACTCTGTCCGTACACTCTGTCCGTGCACACTCTGTCCGTGCACACTCTGTCCGTACACTCTGTCCGTGCACACTCTGTCCATACAAACTCTGTCCATACACACGTAGAATCACTCAGACACCCAGTCATGCGTTCAGTTTCATTCACTACATTGAGATAAAGTAAAAGAGATCTCTTCAAGATGGCAGCAGTCAACAACGTTTCACACACAAATACACTTATCTTCATACATGTATATTCTCACCTCTGCTGAGGACTTTAATCATTATGGTATTTCATTGTAAGATAGAAACATCTTTATACATGTATTTATTTCCCCACTAGGTGGCGATATCAGCTGTTGCAGGGATCATGAAGCAACTCAAGAGGCCACACAGAAAAGTACCAGTCAGCCCCAACACGCTCTGTAAGTAACCTGCACTTTGTCTCCTCACCAGTCCTTTTACCTGGGTTTAAATAATATTTGTTTTGAGCTGCGGTTGATTGTGTTTGCTCTGGCGCTGTGGAACCAAAGGAATAGTCCCAAAATTGCAAACCCTGTCCACCTGGAACTCCAGGCAGGCTGAATCAAAGCATTTGAAAGAAAACAAATAATATTTGACCCCAGGTCATATTTATAACAGGAGAGTTCGCACAAGGTGCTTAAAGTACTTGAATTTGGCACTCTGAAATTCAAGTACCGGAATACCTTGATAATCAGACCTTTTGTTGGTACTTGAAAAGTACTTGAGTTAAAATGAGGTGAGAACAGATCATTTTCAAATATATTTATGAAAAATATTAGAAAAATGTATTGGTCTTGCAAATGAATTTCCAGGCAGACTAGCGAGTTGTATTTCCCCACGTGTTTAGCTCTGTGTTTGCCAGGCGGGCTCGCTCATTACACCCACAATGCCACTCAGCCAGGCCAAACCAAACATCCACAGCTGAAATGGACAATGTAGATTCAATTCTGCCTTGAACAATTCTGGAATCTTTTATTTCAGCTCATAAAACATTGGACCAACACTTTACATGTTGTGTTGATAATTCTGTTCAGTGTAGTTTACTCACCACTACATCACTGGACGCCTCCAACCCACTCCTTGTAAAGTGCAAAAAATGAGTCAAAGTTTGTCATTGGGTGAATAAGCCCTGAAGAGCCACATGAAGGGGGAATGACAACGCTGCATTCTGCGCTAGTGCTTGTTCTACATTGTGACTTTTTCTGCAACAACCTCCAGAGCTTCACAGGGAACCCGCGATTTTTTGCTTTATCAAGTGGCAGCCGTGCTCCTGCCATTCTGGTTGTCATTCATGTGCCGTTTTCTTCACACAGCCCACCTGCTCTTCTCCTGACCGGCAACACTAAAGCTGCCAGTCTAAAGCACAGTCATTAAGCTGGAATTGTGTAGTAATGTGAATAGGAAATGTGTGTTCACCAGTAGGCATATCCCAAAACTCTGCTCATCAATACTTAAATTACATCGTCATTAGTGCTGACTTACCACTCATGTATGTAGTAATTAACTGAAACAACGTATTATTGCATAGAACTTGTTCGGTAGTTACGAGGTTGTAGCGATATACTGCCATCTGGTGGCGACTAGAAACAATCACATAATATTCATGACTACGAATTGATGATCCTAAAGATAAATGTTAGTGCTTGAAAAAGTACTTAAGTCCTTGAATTTAACTTGCCACTGCCTGTGAGAACCCTGTAACATATACATGCAGCTTATCTCACCACCTCTCTCTCTCTACCAAGTGGTCTGATTGCAGGGAACAGGCCTGATAACCAGTGGCTCCAGTATAACAGTAACCTTATGGTCATCTCTCTTCCCTCTCTCCTTCTTCCTCCTCTTCCCTCTACCAGGTGGTATGAAAGAGCTGGCTGGTTTGATAGCAGGGGACAGGCCTGATAACCAGTGGCTCCAGTATAACAGTAGCAGTCTGCCTCGTACCCAGCAGGACTGGGAGGGCTGTACGTTTGTAGAGAAGACCCACTGGGGATACTACAGCTGGCCACAGAAACTCATGATGTACGCTCCTGAGGAGCAGCCCAAACAAGGACTGACCAGGGAGGAGATGACAGAGGTGAGGAGATGACACACACACACACAATGGCCACAGTCCGGTGCTCTACCCTTGTTCCCGAAGTGTGCACTCCTACACTCCCCCCTCATGGATGTAAAATGAATTTATTAGTGTAAGGAATATGGTGGAAACTCCCTCCAGCCATGCACGCTTCCAATGCTTTTGAAATGCATGAGTGGGAGTGACAACGGCACACTTCTGGCTGAAGGGTAGAGAATCAGAATGCTTTCTCTCACTCTTGGAAAATGTATGTAACATCCTCTGCTGTAAAAGGTGATATCTCATGTCCACTGTTATAACTGTTTTGTTTCTTCCCTCCAGCGAGAGCAGATCATCTATGACCACTTCTCAGATCCAGGATTCATCAACCAACTGATTGAGTTCCTCTCTCTGGAGGACCGCAAGGGCAAGGACAAGTTCAGTCCCCGCAGGTTCTGCCTTTTCAAGGTGAGGGAGGCACAGATCAGGATTTAACACTCACCCAATCTCAAAGGTCTTTCCTGAACCCTTATTAATACCTTGATTCCTCTCTTCAAATGGTCTCCTTGCTTCCCTCTGACTTTTTCAAATGTAGACTGGGTGAGCATGACAGATAGAAGCTACGTAAACGAGGGAAGACTTCTGAGGATGAACCTAGACAGTTTTTGTAGGCTAAGAATATGGTTGGAATGGTGCTGCAATGGACAGCTGTCGCTTTACAGGCTCCTGACCAAGTCTGCTATTTTGGGTGTTTCTCTTTCTTTCACTGATCTTAACTTTTATTTATGCATAATGTTTCTTCCATCATTTCCTATGACCAAAAATAACTTCTGGACATCAGAACAGCGATCAATAACCTCAATTTTGATCATACTTCTACTTCAACGAGTCGGTGTGGCGCTGACCACTGACTCTCAGAAGAGAAAGAGACGGCGTGAGACCCTGACGAAACTACTTCGGCGACTATATAAACCGCCTATACACTCCGTTCTATTGGCGAATGTACAATCACAGGAGAACAGACTGGACAAGCGCCATTCGAGACTACCCTATCAACGGGACCTGAAGAACTGTAATGTCCTATGTTTCTCTGCGTCTTGGCTGAACAAGGACAGGGATAATAATATACATCTAGCTGTATTTTATGTATCTGACATAACGGGGGGAGGTGTGTGTCTCATGGTTAACAACAGCTGGTGCGCGATCTCTAATATTAAGGAAGTCTCGAGGCTCTGCTCGCTTGAATACCTTAATACCTTAGATGTAGACCATAGTTTTACCAAAATAGTTTTTATAAATGTTTTGTAGCTGTCTATTTACCACAACAAACCAAGACTACACTCAATGAGCTGCATAAGGCCATAAGCAAACAAGAAAATGCTCATCTAGAGGCGGCGCTCTGATTGGCCTGTGATTTTAATGTAGGCAAACTGAACTCCGTCTTATCCTCATTTCTACCAGCATGTCACTTGTGCAACTCGACGAAAATAAACTCTAGATCACCTTTACTCCACACACAGAAATTCATACAAAGTTCTCCCTCGCCCTCCAGTTGGTTAATCCGACCACAACTCTATCCTCCTGATTCCTGCTTACAAGCAAAAACTCAAACAGGAAGTACCAGTGACGCGCCCAATACGGAAGTGGTCTTATGAAGCGGATGCTTAGCTACAGGACTGTTTTGCTACCACAGACTGGAATATGTTCCGTTATTCATCCGATGACATTGAGGAGTTTACCACATCAGTCACCAGCTTTATTAATAAGTGCATCTATGACATCGTCCCCACAGTGAACATACATCCATGGATTACAGGCAATATCCGCACTGAGCTAAAGGCTAGAGCCGGGCGCTTTCAAGAAGTGGGACACTTATCCGGAAGCTTATGAGAACTCCCTCAATGACTTCTGACGAGCCATCAAACAGGCAAAGCATCCCCACTGCCCTCTCCCACCTGGACAACAGGAACATGCTGTGAGTATGCTGTTCATTGACTACAGCTCAGCGTTCAACAACATAGTGCCCTCAAGCTCATCACTAAGCTAAGGACCCTGGGACTGAACACCTTCTACAACTGGATCTGATGAGACAGCCTATAAGTAGGACGGCAGAGAACTGGAAGTGTGGTGCCAGGACAACAACCTCTCCTCAACGTCAGCAAGACAAACAGGCTCCACACCAACCAACACTGAAAAGGTTTGGCTTGGGTCCTCCCGGACCTCTATACCAGGCGGTGTTAGAGGAAGGCCCAAAGAATTGTCAGACACCCAAGTCATAGACTGTTTTTTCTGCTACCGCATGGCAAACTGTACAGATGCACCAAGCCTGGAACCAACAGGACCCTGAACAGCTTCTACCCCCAAGCACCAGTTAGCCTTGAGCTAGGCCCATATACCAGCTAATTCTATGGCTACAATACCTCTTGCCAATTGGTCTGGACCCTTTGTTGTCGACGCGGAGACCCGCCGATCTATCACGACTGGTCTGCCGAAGTGGTTGCACCGGGCTTTTCCATTGCGATGTTGCCGAAGACCCATCTTCTTCCCCCGGCCCGCTAGCATTCTAAGCACTGTCTCCCCCACTCGCCTAACGTAGTACTGACTACTGAATGGCTCTGTGACTCGCCTACTGCTGTTCTTTAGACCCTATGATTACTCGGCTACACAGCTGATGCCCCCGGAACTGTTTCAATAACACGGCTGGGGCCGTTTATCTGTCGGCCCCAGCCTCAAACTCCGGTCCTGTATGTACCTAACTGACCCGCTCCGCCCATTCATCGCCATTTACCCCATTTCACGACTGCATTATGTCTCTCTCTGTCAATATGCCTTGTCTTGGCTAATCCTTATTGTTTTATTTCACTGTAGAGCCTTCAGTCCCACTTACCTTGCCTTAGCTTTTTGTCCCACCCTCCACACACGTAGAGACGAAACCTCTCTCATCGTCACTCAACGCTTAGGTTTACCTCCACTGTACCCACATCCTACCGTACCCTTGTCTGTACATTATGCCTTGAATCTATTCTACCACGCCCCGAAATCTGCTCCTTTTATTCTCTGTTCCCAACGTACTCGACAACCAGTTCTTATAGCCATACCCTTATCCTACTCCTCCTCTGTTCCTCTGGTGATGTAGAGGTTAACCCAGGCACTGTAGATCCCAGTACCACACCTATTCCCCAGGCGCTATCATTTGTTGACTTCTGTAACCGTAAAAGCTTTGGTTTCATGCAACATCAGAAGCCTCCTCCCTAAGTTTGTTTGCACACTCCGCCAACTCTGATGTCCTAGCCGTGTCTGAATCCTGGCTTAAGAAGGCCTCAAAAAATTATGAAATGTTCATCCCAAACTACAATATTTTCCGCCAAGATAGAACTGCCGCGGGGGCGGGGGCGCAATCTACTACAGAGACAGCCTGCAGAGTTCTGTCATGCTATCCAGGTCTGTGCCCAAACAGTTTGAGCTTCTACTTCTAAAAATCCACCTTTCCAGAAATAAGTCTCTCACTGTTACCGCTTGCTGTAGACCCCCCTCAGCCTCCAGTTGTGCCCTGGACTCCATATGCAAATTGATTGCCCCTCATTTATCTTCAGAGTTCGTACTGTTAGGTGACCTAAACTGGGATATTCTTAACACCCAGGCCGCCCTACAATCTAAGCTAGATACCCTCAATCTCACACAAATTAGCAAGGAACCTACCAGGTACAACCCCAAATCCGTAAACACGAGGCACCCTCATATATATCATCCTGATCAACATGCCCTCTAAATACACCTCTGCTGTCTTCAACCAGGATCTCAGCGATCACTGCCTCATTGCCTGCGTCCGTAATGGGTCCGCTGTCAAACGACCACCCCTCATCACTGTCAAATGCTCCCTAAAACACTTCGGGTAGTAGGCCTTTTTAATCGACCTGGCCCTGGTATCCTGGAAGGATACTGACCTCATCCCGTCAGTAGAGGATGCCTGGTTATTCTTTAAATGTGATTTCCTCACCATCTTAACCTGTCTAGGACAGAAACGGAACCCCTCGCCAACAGCCAATGAAATTGCAGGGCGCCAAATACAAATCAACAGAAATCTCATAAATCAAATTTCACCATTTTAATGATCAAATTCTCGTTAATCCAGCCACAGTGTCTTGATTTAAAAAAATGTTTTACAGCGAAAGCTCCACAAACTATTATGTTAGGTCACCACCAAGCCGCAGAAACACCCAGCCATTTTTCCAGCCAAAGAGAGGAGTCACGAAAAGCACAAATGGAGATAAAATGAATCACTAACCTTTGATGATCTTCATCAGATGGCACTTATAGGACTTCATGTTACACAATACATGTATGTTTTGTTCGATAAAGTGCATATTTATATCCAAAAATCGTATTTTACATTGGTATGTTATGTTCAGTAGTTCAGAAACATGCTATGATTTTGCAGAGAGCCACATGAATTCACAGAAATACTCATTATAAATTTCGATGCAAATTCAAGTTTTATGCATGGAACTTTAGATACACTTCTCCTTAACTTTGGGATAGGGGGCAGCATTTTCACTTTTGGATGAATAGCGTGCCCAGAGTGAATGGCCTCTTACTCAGTCCCAGATGCTAATAAATTAATATTATTATTAGTATTAAATAGAAAACACTGAAGTTTCTAAAACTGTTTGAATGATGTCTGTGAGTATAACAGAACTCATATGGCAGGCAAAAACCTGAGAAAAAATCCAACCAGGAAGTGGGAAATCTGAGGTTTGTCGTTTTTTAACTCAGCCCCTATCGAATTCACAGTGGGACATGGGTTATTTTGCACTTCCTAAGGCTTCCACTAGATGTCAACTGTCTTTAGAACGTTTCAGGCTTCTACTGTGAAGTGGGAGCGAATGAGAGCTGTTTGACTAAGGGGTCTGGCAGCAGCCTCGTTCTCAGTCACGCGCATTTCACATGAGAGGTATCTCTTGTTCCATTGCTTTTCTACAGACAATGGAATTCTCCGGTTGGAACATTATTGAACATTTATGATAAAAACATCCTAAAGATTTATTCTATACTTAGTTTGACAAGTTTCTTCGACCTGTTATATAACTTTTTGAACTTTTCGTCCGACTGGACCTGAACACGCTTTTGGCTTTGTTTACCAAACACCCTAACAAAAGAACCTATATAGACATAAATTATGGACATTATCGAACAAAACAAACATTTATTGTGGAACTGCGAGTGCATTCTGATGAAGATCATCAAAGGTAAGTGAATATTTATAATGCTATTTATGACTAATGTTTACTGAGCAACATGGCGGATATTTCTATTGGCTAGTTTGGGCTCTACCGTACCCTTGTTTTTTTATTTTTTTTTATCTGACACAGCGGTTGCATTAAATAAGCATGCCCCTTCAAAAAATGTAGAACTAAGAGCAGATATAGCCCTTGGTTCACTCCAGACTTGACTGCCCTTGACCAGCACAAAAACATCCTGTGGTGTACTGCATTAGCATCGAATAGCCCCCGTGATATGCAACTTTTCAGGGAAGTTAGGAACCAATATACACATGCAGTTGGAAAGCAAAGGCTAGCTTTTTCAAAGATAAATTTGCATCCTGTAGCATGAATTCCCAAACGTTCTGGGACACTGTAAAATCCATGTAGAATAAGAGCACCTCCTCCCAGCTGCCCACTGCACCGAGGCTAGGAAATACTGTCACCACTGATAAATCCACGATAATCAAGAATTTCAATAATTATTTTTCTACGGCTGGCCTTGCTTTCCACCTGGCTACCCCGACCACGGCCAACAGCTCTGCACCCCCCGCAGCAAATTGCCCAAGCCCCCCCGCTTCTGCTTCACCCAAATCCAGATAGCTGATCGTCTGAAAGAGCTGCAAATTCTGGACCCCTACAAATCAGCCGGGCTAGACAATCTGTACCCTCTCTTTCTAAAAGTATCTGTCGCAATTGTTGCAAACCCTATTGCTAGCCTGTTCAACCTCTTTCATATCGTCTGCGTTCCCTAAAGATTGGAAAGTTGCCGCGGTCATCCCCTCTTCAAATGGGGAGACACTCCAGACACAAATTATTACAGACCTATATCCATCCTGCCCTGCCTTTCTAAAGTCTTCGAAAGCCAAGTTAATAAACAGATCACCGACCATTTCGAATCCCACCGTACCTTTTCCGCTATGCAATCTGGTTTCCGAGTTGGCCATGGGTGCACCTCAGCCATGCCCAAGGTCCTAAACAATATCATAACTACCATGGATAAAAGACAGTACTGTGCAGCTGTCTTCATCGACCTGGCCAAGGCTTTCGACTCTGTCAATCACCGCATTCTTATTCTCAAGTGACTGCCTCACCAACTACTTGTCAGAGTTAAGTGTGTCAAATCAGAGGGCCTGTTGTCTGGACCTCTGGCAGCCTCTATGGGGATGCCACAGGGTTTAATTCTCTGGGCGACTTTTTCTCTGTATATATCAATGATGTCGCTGTTGCTGCTGGTGATTCTCTGATCCACCTTTACGCAGACAACACCATCATGTATACTTCTGGCCCTTCTTTGGACACTGTGTTAACAAACCTCCAGATGAGATTCAACGCCATACAACTGCTCTTAAATGCTAGTAAAACTAAATATTTGCTTTTCAACCGATCACTGCCCGCACCTGCCCGACTAGCATCACTACTTTGGACGGTTCTGACTTAGAATATGTGGACAACTACAAATACCTTGGTGTCTGGTTAGACTATAAACTCTCCTTCCAGACTCACATTAAGCATCTCCAATCCAAAACTCAATCTAGAATCAGCTTCCTATTTTGCTACAAAGCCTCCTTCACTCATGCTGCCAAACATACCCCCGTAAAACTGACTATCCTGCCGATCCTTGACTTCGGTGATGTCATTTACACAATAGACTCCAACACTCTACTCAGCAAATTGGATGCAGTCTATCACAGTGCCATCCGTTTTGTCACCAAAGCCCCATTTACTACCTCCCACTGTGACCTGTATGCTCTCGTTGGCTGGCCCTCGCTTCATATTCGTCGCCAAACCCACTGGCTCCAGGTCATATATAAATAAGTCTTTCCTAGGTAAAGCCCCACCTTATCTCAACTCACTGGTCACCAGAGCAAGACCCACCGTGGCGCACGCTCCAGCAGGTATATTTCGCTGGTCATCCCCAAAGCCAACTCCTCTTTTGGCCGCCTTTCCTTCCAATTCTCTGACTGGAACGAATTGCAAAAATCACTGAAGCTGGAGTCTTATATCTCCCTCACTAACTTTAAGCATCAGCTGTCAGAGCAGCTTACCGATCACTGTACCAGTACACAGCCCATCTGTAAATAGCCCACCCAACTACCTAATTCCCCAAATTATTTATTTTTTCTCTTTTTGCACCCCAGTATCTCTACTTGCACATCATCATCTGTACATCTATCACTACAGTGTTAATGCAAATTGTAATTATTTCGCTACTATGGCCTATTTATTGCCTTACCTCCCTAATCTTACTACATTTGCACACACTGTATATAGATTTTTCTATTGTGGTTTGTTTCAATTGTGTTATTGACTGTACATTTGTTTATCCCATGTGTTAATATTAATAATCAATTGTTTTTAGCTCGTACATGTTTACATCGACTTAGTACTGGTACTCCCTGTATATAGACAAGTTATTACCTCGTAACACCTGCACATTGACTTAGTACGGGTACTCCCTGTATATAGACAAGTTATTACCTCGTAACACCTGCACATTGACTTAGTACTGGTACTCCCTGTATATAGACAAGTTATTACCTCGTAACACCTGCACATTGACTTAGTACGGGTACTCCCTGTATATAGACAAGTTATTACCTCGTAACACCTGCACATTGACTTAGTACTGGTTCTCCCTGTATATAGACAAGTTATTACCTCGTAACACCTGCACATTGACTTAGTACTGGTACTCCCTGTATATAGACAAGTTATTACCTCGTAACACCTGCACATTGACTTAGTACTGGTTCTCCCTGTATATAGACAAGTTATTACCTCGTAACACCTGCACATTGACTTAGTACTGGTTCTCCCTGTATATAGACAAGTTATTACCTCGTAACACCTGCACATTGACTTAGTACTGGTACTCCCTGTATATAGACAAGTTATTACCTCGTAACACCTGCACATTGACTTAGTACTGGTACTCCCTGTATATAGACAAGTTATTACCTCGTAACACCTGCACATTGACTTAGTACTGGTACTCCCTGTATATAGACAAGTTATTACCTCGTAACACCTGCACATTGACTCTGTACTGGTAACTGGTAATCCAAAATCCCCAGTTTTCTAGAAAACACGTCTGGAAGTTTCCTGGAATAAGCAGGAAATCCAGAATCCTCCAACCAGGATTTCTGATATGGCAACCCTAGTTAAGGGCTTCCCTAACTCTGTTTTATTCCTCTCCACTATCCCTCAGGGCCTGTTCCGGAACTTCAACGATGCCTTCCTGCCCCTGTTGAAACCACACATGGAGCGTCTGGTGGCCGACACACATGAGAGCAAACAGCGCTGTGTAGCAGAGATCACCTCTGGACTGATCAGAGGCAGCAAGCACTGGAGCTATGGCAAGGTAGGGGAGAGGAAAGAACACACTGGAGCTATGGCAAGGTAGGGGAGAGGAAGGAACACACTGGAGCTATGGCAAGGTAGGGGAGAGGAAGGAATACACTGGAGCTATGGCAAGGTAGGGGAGAGGAAGGAACACACTGGACCTATGGCAAGGTAGGGGAGAGGAAGGAACACACTGGAGCTATGGCAAGGTAGGGGAGAGGAAGGAATACACTGGAGCTATGGCAAGGTAGGGGAGAGGAAGGAACACACTGGACCTATGGCAAGGTAGGGGAGAGGAAGGAACACACTGGAGCTATGGCAAGGTAGGGGAGAGGAAGGAATACACTGGAGCTATGGCAAGGTAGGGGAGAGGAAGGAACACACTGGACCTATGGCAAGGTAGGGGAGAGGAAGGAACACACTGGAGCTATGGCAAGGTAGGGGAGAGGAAGGAACACACTGGAGCTATGGCAAGGTAGGGGAGAGGAAAGAACACACTGGAGCTATGGCAAGGTAGGGGAGAGGAAGGAATACACTGGAGCTATGGCAAGGTAGGGGAGAGGAAGGAACACACTGGACCTATGGCAAGGTAGGGGAGAGGAAGGAACACACTGGACCAAGGTATGGCTATGGCAGGTAGGGGAGAGGAAGGAACACACTGGAGCTATGGCAAGGTAGGGGAGAGGAAGGAACACACTGGAGCTATGGCAAGGTAGGGGAGAGGAAGGAACACACTGGAGCTATGGCAAGGTAGGGGAGAGGAAGGAATACACTGGAGCTATGGCAAGGTAGGGAGAGGAAGGAACACACTGGAGCTATGGCAAGGTAGGGGAGAGGAAGGAACACACTGGAGCTATGGCAAGGTAGGGAGAGGAAAGAACACACTGGAGCTATGGCAAGGTAGGGGAGAGGAAGGAACACACTGGAGCTATGGCAAGGTAGGGGAGAGGAAGGAACACACTGGAGCTATGGCAAGGTAGGGGAGAGGAAAGAACACACTGGAGCTATGGCAAGGTAGGGGAGAGGAACACACTGGAGCTATGGCAAGGTAGGGGAGGGAAGGAATACACTGGAGCTATGGCAAGGTAGGGGAGAGGAAGGAACACACTGGACCTATGGCAAGGTAGGGGAGAGGAAGGAACACACTGGAGCTATGGCAAGGTAGGGGAGAGGAAAGAACACACTGGAGCTATGGCAAGGTAGGGGAGAGGAAGGAACACACTGGAGCTATGGCAAGGTAGGGGAGAGGAAGGAACACACTGGAGCTATGGCAAGGTAGGGGAGAGGAAAGAACACACTGGAGCTATGGCAAGGTAGGGGAGAGGAAAGAACACACTGGAGCTATGGCAAGGTAGGGGAGAGGAAGGAATACACTGGACCTATGGCAAGGTAGGGGAGAGGAAAGAACACACTGGAGCTATGGCAAGGTAGGGGAGAGGAAGGAACACACTGGAGCTATGGCAAGGTAGGGGAGAGGAAGGAACACACTGGAGCTATGGCAAGGTAGGGGAGAGAGACATACGCTGTGGTCACACCATGCTTATAATCAGTACTGCCGGTCCTCGTTGCAAATAAGCATTTGTTCTTAACTGACTTACCTAGATAAATAAAAGTTGAATATTTGTTAAGTCCTTGACCTTTGACCTATGTTCCCCTCCCAGGTGGAGAGTCTGTGGGAGCTGCTGTGTCCTCTGATCCGTACAGCTCTGAACAACATCACTGTAGAAACATACGCTGACTGGGGCACCTGCATCGCCACAGCCTGTGTAAGCTGCTAGCCCTCCCATCCCTCTCATTCAGCAGTCCATTTCTTTCAGGTTCTTTCTCAATTGGTAGTTCCTCTAGTCCCAAATGCATCATCTCTCCTTGTTTCCTTCCCTGCTTCCATGCTGTTGACATTTGACCTTGTTATTGTACAGGAGAACAGATGTTGACTTTAGGTTGGTTGTGTTGTACAGGAGAGCAGAGACCCCAGGAAACTCCACTGGTTGTTTGAAATGCTGATGGAATCTCCAGTCAACGGGGAGGGGGGATCCTTCGTAGATGCCTGGTAAGGAAACACTTTGCCTCCTTTAATTCTCATCCTATTAGTGTCTTGGTGTTTCTGTGGACGGGTGTATTTATTCTGCTCCATATGTGCCCAGATGACTAGTCCTGCATGGAAGAGATGAGCTGTGTTCGAATACTCGTACTACCTTTACTTTTTGTGATGTAAATTGAGTGTGTAGTATGCTTATTGGCCATAGTATGGATATAGTTGGTGTGCCAAAAGTTCCCGGATGTCGTACTAAATTCGCCAAAATATGAAGTATACAAGCAGTGGACACTATTTCCGTGATTTGAGAGCACAATACAATGAATACAATCATAATAATAATAATACAATTCTTCAGAGAATGGGCGTGGCTTCACAACGGTTTCAGATTTCAAGAAAATGGCGGCGAATATGCAGCCGATTTGAGCCGAAGTCCGACTAGAGCAGATACAATTTCATTGCTTTAACTAATTATGACAAATGTTAAGATATTTTGAGCAATGTAATAAAATAATGACTTTTCAAATAAGTTACGCTGACTGACAATTTGTTAGCTGCGCTTTCCTTACGAACCACAAGAAGTCGTAAAAAGTCTAGCTAGTCATTTGTTATGCTAACAAGCTAGCAAGAGGTTGCATAGCAACAGCATCAACTTCCGGTAGACAGGCGAAGTACGCTCAACTGAAAGGATACCGTTCGTTTACAGTATGCTAAAATGAACTAATAGTATGTAGTGTATATACCCATTAAGTATGTAGTAAACAGTATGTTAGTATGGGTATTCAAACACAGCTATGGAGTCTGGGTCGATGATGGTTTGTTTGTCTGTAAAATGTTTGTCTGTGAGTCAAGAATAATAATGAGTGCCTTGGTCCTCCTTTCTTTTTGATTATATTTTATTGTTCTCTCCTGTCCAGTCTTCTGTGTACTCTGCAGGGAGGCCTGACTTAGCGTTAGGTGTGTGTATAACTCTCCTCTCTCCTGTCCAGTCTTCTGTGTACTCTGCAGGGAGGCCTGACTTAGCGTTAGGGTTAGGTGTGTGTATAACTCTCCTCCCTCCTGTCCAGTCTTCTGTGTATTCTGCAGGGAGGCCTGACTTAGCGTTAGGGTTAGGTGTGTGTATAACTCCTCTCTCCTGTCCAGTCTTCTGTGTACTCTGCAGGGAGGCCTGACTTAGGGTTAGGTGTGTGTATAACTCCTCTCTCCTGTCCAGTCTTCTGTGTACTCTGCAGGGAGGCCTGACTTAGCGTTAGGGTTAGGTGTGTGTATAACTCTCCTCTCTCCTGTCCAGTCTTCTGTGTACTCTGCAGGGAGGCCTGACTTAGCGTTAGGGTTAGGTGTGTGTATAACTCTCCTCTCTCCTGTCCAGTCTTCTGTGTACTCTGCAGGGAGGCCTGACTTAGCGTTAGGGTTAGGTGTGTGTATAACTCTCCTCTCTCCTGTCCAATCATCTGTATATTCTGCAGGGAAGCCTGACTCAGCAGGAGGGTTAGGTGTGTGTGTGTATAACTCTCCTCTCCTGTCCAGTCTTCTTGTATATTCTGACAGGGGTTAAGCCTGAGTCTTCTGGCAGGAGGGTTAGGTGTTGGGTGTGTGTATAACTCCTCTCTCCTGTCCAGTCTTCTGTGTACTCTGCAGGGAGGCCTGACTTAGCGTTAGGGTTAGGTGTGTGTATAACTCCTCTCCTGTCCAGTCTTCTTGTACTCTAGGGAGGCCTGACTTAGCGTTAGGGTTAGGTGTGTGTATAACTCTCCTCTCTCCTGTCCAGTCTTCTGTGTATTCTGCAGGGAGGCCTGAGTCTTCAGCAGGAGGGTTAGGTTAGTGTGTGTATAACTCTCTCTCTCCTGTCCAGTCTTCTGTGTAACTCTCCCTGACTTACAGTTAGTTTGTATATTCTGTCAGTCTTCTGTGTAAGGGAGGCCTGACTTAGCGGGGTTAGGAGGGTTAGGTGTGTGTTAGGTGTGTGTATAACTCTCCTGTCTCAGTCCAGTCTTTGTATATTCTGCAGGGGTGCCTGACTCTGTGTATTCTGCAGGAGGGTTAGGTGTGTGTGTGTATAACTCTCCTGTACAGTCGTTTGTATATTCTGCAGGGAAGCCTGACTCGGCAGGAGGGTTAGGTGTGTGTGTGTATAACTCTCCTGTACAGTCGTTTGTATATTCTGCAGGGAAGCCTGACTCGGCAGGAGGGTTAGGTGTGTGTGTGTATAACTCTCCTGTACAGTCGTTTGTATATTCTGCAGGGAAGCCTGACTCGGCAGGAGGGTTAGGTGTGTGTGTGTATAACTCTCCTGTACAGTCGTTTGTATATTCTGCAGGGAAGCCTGACTCGGCAGGAGGGTTAGGTGTGTGTGTATAACTCTCCTGTACAGTCGTTTGTATATTCTGCAGGGAAGCCTGACTTGGCAGGAGGGTTAGGTGTGTGTGTGTATAACTCTCCTGTACAGTCGTTTGTATATTCTGCAGGGAAGCCTGACTCGGCAGGAGGGTTAGGTGTGTGTGTGTATAACTCTCCTGTACAGTCGTTTGTATATTCTGCAGGGAAGCCTGACTAAGCAGGAGGGTTAGGTGTGTGTATAACTCTCCTCCAGTCGTTTGTATATTCTGCCCTGACCCAGTTAGGTGTGTGTGTGTATAACTCTCCTGTACAGTGTGCTGCAGGGGGCCTGACTCAACAGGAGGGTTAGGAGGGTCTCTCCTGTACAGTGAGCGGCAGGAGGGTTAGGTGTGTGTGTGTATAACTCTCACAGACTGACTGCAGGAGGGTTAGGTGCCCAAACTCACACAGGTCTGTATAAGGGAAGCCTGACCGGAGCGTTAGGTGTGTGTGTGAAGGTAGGAGTCGTTTGTATATTCTGCGGGAAGCCTGACACAGGAGGGTTACACAAACATTTTCATTGCTGACCCTCTTGTCCATAGCTTACTGCCACTTACCACATCAGTCATAGTTCATTCAGCTAGGTATCTAACCACACGTCAGTCATAGTTCATTCAGCTAGGTATCTAACCACACATCAGTCATAGTTCATTCAGCTAGGTATCTAACCACACGTCAGTCATAGTTCATTCAGCTAGGTATCTAACCACACGTCAGTCATAGTTCATTCAGCTAGGTATCTAACCACACGTCAGTCATAGTTCATTCAGCTAGGTATCTAACCACACGTCAGTCATAGTTCATTCAGCTAGGTATCTAACCACACGTCAGTCATAGTTCATTCAGCTAGGTATCTAACCACACGTCAGTCATAGTTCATTCAGCTAGGTATCTAACCACACGTCAGTCATAGTTCATTCAGCTAGGTATCTAACCACACGTCAGTCATAGTTCATTCAGCTAGGTATCTAACCACACGTCAGTCATAGTTCATTCAGCTAGGTATCTAACCACACGTCAGTCATAGTTCATTCAGCTAGGTATCTAACCACACGTCAGTCATAGTTCATTCAGCTAGGTATCTAACCACACGTCAGTCATAGTTCATTCAGCTAGGTATCTAACCACACATCAGTCATAGTTCATTCAGCTAGGTATCTAACCACACGCCAGTCATAGTTCATTCAGCTAGGTATCTAACCACACGTCAGTCATAGTTCATTCAGCTAGGTATCTAACCACACGTCAGTCATAGTTCATTCAGCTAGGTCAGCTAGGTAACCACACGTCAGTCATAGTTCATTCAGCTAGGTATCTAACCACACGTCAGTCATAGTTCATTCAGCTAGGTATCTAACCACACGTCAGTCATAGTTCATTCAGCTAGGTATCTAACCACACGTCAGTCATAGTTCATTCAGCTAGGTATCTAACCACACGTCAGTCATAGTTCATTCAGCTAGGTATCTAACCACACATCAGTCATAGTTCATTCAGCTAGGTATCTAACCACACGTCAGTCATAGTTCATTCAGCTAGGTATCTAACCACACGTCAGTCATAGTTCATTCAGCTAGGTATCTAACCACACGTCAGTCATAGTTCATTCAGCTAGGTATCTAACCACACGTCAGTCATAGTTCATTCAGCTAGGTATCTAACCACACGTCAGTCATAGTTCATTCAGCTAGGTATCTAACCACACGTCAGTCATAGTTCATTCAGCTAGGTATCTAACCACACATCAGTCATAGTAGGTAAATATTTGTCCATAACTTTTCAAACAGGTTGGCAAAGAGATCACCTTATGTTTTTTATTTATTTATGTTAAACCAGGTAGAATTGTTGATTTTATCATTCATGAGAGTACTGAAAGAGGTAGAGACCAGCAAACTGTCGAAAAAGAGGAATACATCAAAAATGTTGGCCTAAATGCAAAAATCTAGATTCATGAATTAACTAAACTAAAGGTGTTAATCTCCCTCTGCCTCCTCTTTCGCTCTCTTTCCTCTCTCTTCTCCAGCGTCCTCACCTACATCTTCATGATAGACGTCAACCTGCCGTACACCCAGCCCACGGCCTCGCCCCACATCAAGGAGTTCACAGAGCGCATACTGCTGCGCCTCAAACCCCTGACGGAGGGGGACGAGGAGATCCAGAACCACGTGGTAGAGGAGAACGATGTGGGGGAGCAGGATGAGAGGACACAGGCCATCAAACTACTGAAGACAGGTACGACCCCTAACCCATCAAACTACTGAAAACGGGTACGATCCGTAACCCATCAAACTACTGAAGACAGGTATGACCCCTAACCCATCAAACACTGAAAACAGGTATGACCCCTAACCCATCAAACTACTGAAAACAGGTACGACCCCTAACCCATCAAACTACTGAAAACAGGTACGACCCCTAACCCATCAAACTACTGAAAAAAGGTACGACCCCTAACCCATCAAACTACTGAAAACGGGTACGACCCCTAACCCATCAAACTACTGAAAACGGGTACGACCCCTAACCCATCAAACTACAAAAGGCCGGTACGACCCCTAACCCATCAAACTACAAAAAGCCGGTACGACCCATTTACATTTTACATTTAAGTCATTTAGCAGACGCTCTTATCCAGAGCGACTTACAAATTGGTGCGTTCACCTTATGACATCCAGTGGAACAGCCACTTTACAATAGTGCATCTAAATCTTTTAAGGGGGGGGTGAGAAGGATTACTTTATCCTATCCTAGGTATTCCTTAAAGAGGTGGGGTTTCAGGTGTCTCCGGAAGGTGGTGATTGACTCCGCTGTCCTGGCGTCATGAGGGAGTTTGTTCCACCATTGGGGGGCCAGAGCAGCGAACAGTTTTGACTGGGCTGAGCGGGAACTGTACTTCCTCAGTGGTAGGGAGGCGAGCAGGCCAGAGGTGGATGAACGCAGTGCCCTTGTTTGGGTGTAGGGCCTGATCAGAGCCTGGCGGTACTGAGGTGCCGTTCCCCTCACAGCTCCGTAGGCAAGCACCATGGTCTTGTAGCGGATGCGAGCTTCAACTGGAAGCCAGTGGAGGGAGCGGAGGAGCGGGGTGACGTGAGAGAACTTGGGAAGGTTGAACACCAGACGGGCTGCAGCGTTCTGGATGAGTTGTAGGGGTTTAATTGCACAGGCAGGGAGCCCAGCCAACAGCGAGTTGCAGTAATCCAGACGGGAGATGACAAGTGCCTGGATTAGGACCTGCGCCGCTTCCTGTGTGAGGCAGGGTCATACTCTGCAGATGTTGTAGAGCATGAACCTACAGGAACGGGCCACCGCCTTGATGTTAGTTGAGAACGACAGGGTGTTGTCCAGGATCACGCCAAGGTTCTTAGCGCTCTGGGAGGAGGACACAATGGAGTTGTCAACCGTGATGGCGAGATCATGGAACGGGCAGTCCTTCCCGGGAGGAAGAGCAGCTCCGTCTTGCCGAGGTTCAGCTTGAGGTGGTGATCCGTCATCCACACTGATATGTCTGCCAGACATGCAGAGATGCGATTCGCCACCTGGTCATCAGAAGGGGGAAAGGAGAAGATTAATTGTGTGTCGTCTGCATAGCAATGATAGGAGAGACCATGTGAGGTTATGACAGAGCCAAGTGACTTGGTGTATAACGAGAATAGGAGAGGGCCTAGAACAGAGCCCTGGGGGACGCCAGTGGTGAGAGCGCGTGGTGAGGAGACAGATTCTCGCCACGCCACCTGGTAGGAGCGACCTGTCAGGTAGGACGCAATCCAAGCGTGGGCCGCGCCGGAGATGCCCAACTCGGAGAGGGTGGAGAGGAGGATCTGATGGTTCACAGTATCGAAGGCAGCCGATAGGTCTAGAAGGATGAGAGCAGAGGAGAGAGAGTTAGCTTTAGCAGTGCGGAGCGCCTCCGTGATACAGAGAAGAGCAGTCTCGGTTGAATGACTAGTCTTGAAACCTGACTGATTTGGATCAAGAAGGTCATTCTGAGAGAGATAGCGGGAGAGCTGGCCAAGGACGGCACGTTCAAGAGTTTTGGAGAGAAAAGAAAGAAGGGATACTGGTCTGTAGTTGTTGACATCGGAGGGATCGAGTGTAGGTTTTTTCAGAAGGGGTGCAACTCTCGCTCTCTTGAAGACGGAAGGGACGTAGCCAGCGGTCAGGGATGAGTTGATGAGCGAGGTGAGGTAAGGGAGAAGGTCTCCGGAAATGGTCTGGAGAAGAGAGGAGGGGATAGGGTCAAGCGGGCAGGTTGTTGGGCGGCCGGCCGTCACAAGACGCGAGATTTCATCTGGAGAGAGAGGGGAGAAAGAGGTCAGAGCACAGGGTAGGGCAGTGTAAGCAGAACCAGCGGTGTCGTTTTACTTAGCAAACGAGGATCGGATGTCGTCGACCTTCTTTTCAAAATGGTTGACGAAGTCATCTGCAGAGAGGAGGAGGGGGGGGGTGGAGGATTCAGGAGGGAGGAGAAGGTGGCAAAGAGCTTCCTAGGGTTAGAGGCAGATGCTTGGAATTTAGAGTGGTAGAAAGTGGCTTTAGCAGCAGAGACAGAAGAGGAAAATGTAGAGAGGAGGGAGTGAAAGGATGCCAGGTCCGCAGGGAGGCGAGTTTTCCTCCATTTCCGCTCGGCTGCCCGGAGCCCTGTTCTGTGAGCTCGCAATGAGTCGTCGAGCCACGGAGCGGGAGGGGAGGACCGAGCCGGCCTGGAGGATAGGGGACATAGAGAGTCAAGGGATGCAGAAAGGGAGGAGAGGAGGGTTGAGGAGGCAGAATCAGGAGATAGGTTGGAGAAGGTTTGAGCAGAGGGAAGAGATGATAGGATGGAAGAGGAGAGAGTAGCGGGGAGAGAGAGCGAAGGTTGGGACGGCGCGATACCATCCGAGTAGGGGCAGTGTGGGAAGTGTTGGATGAGAGCGAGAGGGAAAAGGATACAAGGTAGTGGTCGGAGACTTGGAGGGGAGTTGCAATGAGGTTAGTGGAAGAACAGCATCTAGTAAAGATGAGGTCGAGCGTATTGCCTGCCTTGTGAGTAGGGGGAAGGTGAGAGGGTGAGGTCAAAAGAGGAGAGGAGTGGAAAGAAGGAGGCAGAGAGGAATGAGTCAAAGGTAGACGTGGGGAGGTTAAAGTCGCCCAGAACTGAGAGAGGTGAGCCGTCCTCAGGAAAGGAGCTTATCAAGGCATCAAGCTCATTGATGAACTCTCCCAGGGAACCTGGAGGGCGATAAATGATAAGGATGTTAAGCTTGAAAGGGCTGGTAACTGTGACAGCATGGAATTCAAAGGAGGCGATAGACAGATGGGTAAGGGGAGAAAGAGAGAATGACCACTTGGGAGAGATGAGGATCCCGGTGCCACCACCCCGCTGACCAGAAGCTCTCGGGGTGTGCGAGAACACGTGGGCGGACGAAGAGAGAACAGTAGGAGTAGCAGTGTTATCTGTGGTGACCCCTAACCCATCAAACTACAAAAGGCCGGTACGACCCCTAATCCAGGCCATCAAACTACTAAAGACCAGTATGACCCCTAACCCAGGTATGACCCCTAACCCAGTCCGTCAAACTACTGAAGACAGGTCAGGGATAGAGTTGATGGAGTTAATAAACCCAGGTGTAAAGCCAAGAGAGAAGAGTCCTGGCTCACTGGATCACTGCACGATGCAGATTTCAGTAATTCAATGTGCCAAACGTTTAGTTATGAAGACCTTCGTCAGAGCATACGATGTAAAAAGGTTATGTATGTGTTTCCAGTACTCAAGTGGCTGATGGCCAGTGCTGGACGCTCCTTCTCCACGGCCGTTCCAGAGCAGCTCCAGTTGCTACCCCTGCTGTTCAAGGTAGGTGGGTCAAGGAAGGAAGAAACCTTGAGAGGAACCAGACTGATGGGAGGTCTATCATCCTCTGGCTGAATGCTAACAACCCTCATCTGTCTCCTCTTGTAGATCGCTCCGGTGGAGAATGATGACAGTTATGATGAGCTGAAGAGGGATGCAAAGACCTGTCTGTCTCTGATGTCCCAGGGACTACTCTACACAGAGCAGATACCACTGGTCCTGCTGGCCCTGCAAGAGGTGTGTACACACACACACAAAAACAGGCCAGACTCATCTACAACCACTTTCTCCATTCACTGCAATCTCCAAAGAGAAAAGGGTTAAAAAACATGTCAAGACTCTGGTTCTAACAACTCTCTGAGCCTCTGCAAAATGTTTGTTAGAAGTTACTGTAAGGTTTGTGGTACACGCTGGATGGTGTTCTCTTGGGACTATGTTACAGTAGTTTGTGGTACACGCTGGATGGTGTTCTCTTGGGATTATGTTACAGTAGTTTGTGGTACACGCTGGATGGTGTTCTCTTGGGATTATGTTACTGTAGTTTGTGGTACACGCTGGATGGTGTTCTCTTGGGATTATGTTATAGTAGTTTGTGGTACATGCTGGATGGTGTTCTCTTGGGATTATGTTACTGTAGTTTGTGGTACACGCTGGATGGTGTTCTCTTGGGATTATGTTACTGTAGTTTGTGGTACACGCTGGATGGTGTTCTCTTGGGATTATGTTACAGTAGTTTGTGGTACATGCTGGATGGTGTTCTCTTGTGATTATGTTACTGTAGTTGGTGGTACACGCTGGATGGTGTTCTCTTGGGATTATGTTACAGTAGTTTGTGGTACATGCTGGATGGTGTTCTCTTGGGATTATGTTACAGTAGTTTGTGGTACACGCTGGATGGTGTTCTCTTGGGATTATGTTACAGTAGTTTGTGGTACACGCTGGATGGTGTTACTGTAGTTTGTGGCACACGCTGGATGGTGTTACAGTAGTTTGTGGCACACGCTGGATGGTGTTCTCTTGGGATTATGTTACAGTAGTTTGTGGTACACGCTGGATGGTGTTCTCTTGGGACTATGTTACAGTAGTTTGTGGTACACGCTGGATGGTGCTCTCTTGGGACTATGTTACAGTAGTTTGTGGTACACGCTGGATGGTGTTCTCTTGGGATTATGTTACTGTAGTTTGTGGTACACGCTGGATGGTGTTCTCTTGGGACTATGTTACAGTAGTTTGTGGTACACGCTGGATGGTGTTCTCTTTGGATTATGTTACTGTAGTTTGTGGTACACGCTGGATGGTGTTCTCTTGGGATTATGTTACTGTAGTTTGTGGTACACGCTGGATGGTGTTCTCTTGGGATTATGTTACTGTAGTTTGTGGTACACGCTGGATGGTGTTACTGTAGTTTGTGGTACACGCTGGATGGTGTTCTCTTGGGATTATGTTACAGTAGTTTGTGGTACACGCTGGATGGTGTTCTCTTGGGATTATGTTACTGTAGTTTGTGGTACACGCTGGATGGTGTTCTCTTGGGACTATGTTACAGTAGTTTGTGGTACACGCTGGATGGTGTTCTCTTTGGATTATGTTACTGTAGTTTGTGGTACACGCTGGATGGTGTTCTCTTGGGATTATGTTACTGTAGTTTGTGGTACACGCTGGATGGTGTTACTTTAGTTTGTGGTACACGCTGGATGGTGTTCTCTTGGGATTATGTTACTGTAGTTTGTGGTACACGCTGGATGGTGTTCTCTTGGGACTATGTTACAGTAGTTTGTGGTACATGCTGGATGGTGTTACTGTAGTTTGTGGTACACGCTGGATGGTGTTCTCTTGGGACTATGTTACAGTAGTTTGTGGTACACGCTGGATGGTGTTTTCTTGGGATTATGTTACTGTAGTTTGTGGTACACGCTGGATGGTGTTCTCTTGGGACTATGTTACAGTAGTTTGTGGTACACGCTGGATGGTGTTCTCTTGGGATTATGTTACTGTAGTTTGTGGTACACGCTGGATGGTGTTCTCTTGGGATTATGTTACTGTAGTTTGTGGTACACGCTGGATGGTGTTCTCTTGGGATTATGTTACAGTAGTTTGTGGTACACGCTGGATGGTGCTCTCTTGGGATTATGTTACAGTAGTTTGTGGTACACGCTGGATGGTGTTCTCTTGGGATTATGTTACAGTAGTTTGTGGTACACGCTGGATGGTGTTTTCTTGGGATTATGTTAGTGTAGTTTGTGGTACATGCTGGATGGTGTTACAGTAGTCTGGTACATGATGGATGGTGTTACAGTAGTTTGTGGTACATGCTGGATTATGTTACAGTAGTTTGTGGTACATGCCGGAGTATGTTACAGTAGTTTGTGGTACACGATGGATGGTGTTACAGTAGTTTGTGGTACATTCTGGATGGTGGTACAGTAGTTTGTGGTACATGCCAGATTATGTTACCATAGTTTGTGGTACATGCTGGATTATGCTACCGTGGTTTGTGGTACATGCTGGATGGTGGTACAGTAGTTTGTGGTACATGCTGGATTATGTTACAGCAGTTCGTGGCATGCTCGCTACACGGTGCTGACGTCCCTACAGATCATTACTGTCGTGATATTAACATAGTTCCGTTATATTCCAGATAGCGGGTAGCAGTTCCTGGCATGCTCGCTACACGGTGCTGACGTACCTACAGATCATTACTGTCATGATATTAACATAGTTCCGTTATATTCCAGATAGCGGGTAGCAGTTCGTGGCATGCTCGCTACACGGTGCTGACGTACCTACAGATCATTACCGTCATGATATTAACATAGTTCCGTTATATTCCAGATAGCGGGTAGCAGTTCGTGGCATGCTCGCTACACGGTGCTGACGTACCTACAGATCATTACCGTCATGATATTAACATAGTTCCGTTATATTCCAGATAGCGGGTAGCAGTTCGTGGCATGCTCGCTACACGGTGCTGACGTACCTACAGATCATGGTCTTCTACAACCTGTTCACCTTTATGAGCGACCAGGGAGCTGTCAACGACGTCAGAGCACTGGTCATACGCCTGCTGGAGGACGAGCAGCTGGAGGTAACGCACACACATACACACACACACACATATACACACACACACACACACACATATATATCCTGTATCTATATATATATAGGTGTCTATCCTGGACATGCTGTTTTCGACCCTTTCTCTCTCGCTCCCCGCTGTCTCGACCTCTGAATGCTCAGCTATGAAAAGCCAACTGATATTTACTCCTGAGCTGATGAACTGTTCCACCCTCTACAACCACTGTGATTATTATTTCACCCTGCTGGTCATCTATGAATATTTGAACATCTTGAAGAACAATCTGGCCTTCATCGCCATGTACTCTTATCTCCACCGGCACAACCAGAAGAGGACTGGCCACCCCTCAGAGCCTGGTTCCTCTCTAGGTTTCTTCCTAGGTTCTTGCCTTTCTAGGTAGTTGTTCCTTCTGTTTTTTGCACTTAGTCACATCTGCTGATGTAAAAAGCATTTTATAAATACATTTGAGAGGATGATCATAGTACACAACAGACTGAAGGACAGGTGGTGTCATGACTGAAGAAGACAGAATGGTAGATAGTTAGGTCTGGAGGTTACAGATCACATTGAAGAAGACAGAATGGTAGATAGTTAGGTCTGGAGGTTACAGATCACATTGAAGAAGACAGAATGGTAGATAGTTAGGTCTGGAGGTTACAGATCACATTGAATAAGAC
Organism: Oncorhynchus nerka; assembly: GCF_034236695.1. Lineage (NCBI taxonomy): Eukaryota > Metazoa > Chordata > Actinopteri > Salmoniformes > Salmonidae > Oncorhynchus > Oncorhynchus nerka. The sequence goes on from NC_088423.1 coordinate 990,165, forward strand.
ATAATGGTAGATAGGTAGGTCTGGAGGTTACAGATCACATTGAATAAGTCATAATGGTAGATAGGTAGGTCTGGAGGTTACAGATCACATTGAAGAAGTCATAATGGGGTGTGTGTGTGTGTGATCACAGGCCCTGTCTTCCAGCACTCTTCCTCCTTATTCTCCCCCTTGTTGCTATGGAAACCACAGATGGCAGGAGTATTCTGTTGCTATGGGGATGGTGATGTTGCCTCTTCTGTATTTCTTTTCAGACAAAATACCCCAGTACACTTGTCCTCTAGTCTAATGACCTGTCCTCTAGTCTAATGACCTGCCCTCTGGAGGTTACTAATGACCTTGAAGAAGACAGAATAATGACCTGTCCTCTAGTATAATGAAGAAGACTAGTGGTAATGACCTGTCCTCTAGTCTAATGACCAGAATGCCCTAGTTAGTCTGGATGACCTGTCCTTGAAGTCTAATGACCTAGTCCTCTGGAGTTAATGACCATTGAAGAAGACTCTAGTCTAATGACCTGTCCTCTAGTCTAATCACCTGCCCTCTAGTCTAATGACCTGCCCTCTAGTCTAATCACCTGCCTTCTAGTCTAATGACCAGCCCTCTAGTCTAATGACCTCTCCTCTAGTCTAATGAAACCACAGATGGCAGGATTATTCTGTTGCTAATGACCTGCCCTCTTCTGTGACCTCCCTTAGACAAAATAATGACCTGTCCTCTAGTCTAATGACCTGCCCTCTAGTCTAATGACCTGCCCTCTAGTCTAATGACCTGTCCTCTAGTCTAATGACCTGTCCTCTAGTCTAATGACCTGCCCTCTAGTCTAATGACCTGTCCTCTAGTCTAATGACCTGCCCTCTAGTCTAATGACCTGCCCTCTAGTCTAATGACCTGCCCTCTAGTCTAATGACCTGCCCTCTAGTCTAATGACCTGTCCTCTAGTCTAATGACCTGCCCTCTAGTCTAATGACCTGCCCTCTAGTCTAATGACCTGTCCTCTAGTCTAATGACCTGCCCTCTAGTCTAATGACCTGTCCTCTAGTCTAATGACCTGTCCTCTAGTATAATGACCTGTCCTCTAGTCTAATGACCTGTCCTCTAGTCTAATCACCTGCCCTCTAGTCTAATGACCTGCCCTCTAGTCTAATCACCTGCCTTCTAGTCTAATGACCTGCCCTCTAGTCTAATGACCTGTCCTCTAGTCTAATGACCTGCCCTCTAGTCTAATGACCTGCCCTCTAGTCTAATGACCTGCCCTCTAGTCTAATCACCTGCCTTCTAGTCTAATGACCCGTCCTCTAGTCTAATGACCCGCCCTCTAGTCTAATGACCCGTCCTCTAGTCTAATGACCCGCCCTCTAGTCTAATGACCTGTCTTCTAGTCTAATGACCCGTCCTCTAGTCTAATGACCTGTCCTCTAGTCTAATGACTTGTCCTCTAGTCTAATGACCTGTCCTCTAGTCTAATGACCTGTCCTCTAGTCTAATGACCTGTCCTCTAGTCTAATGACCTGCCCTCTAGTCTAATGACCTGCCCTCTAGTCTAATGACCTGCCCTCTAGTCTAATGACCTGCCCTCTAGTCTAATGACCTAGTCTACTCACCTGCCCTCTAGTCTAATGACCTGCCCTCTAGTCTAATGACCTGTCCTCTAGTCTAATGACCTGCCCTCTAGTCTAATGACCTGCCCTCTAGTCTAATGACCTGCCCTCTAGTCTAATCACCTGCCTTCTAGTCTAATCACCTGCCTTCTAGTCTAATGACCTGCCCTCTAGTCTAATGACCTGCCCTCTAGTCTAATGACCTGCCCTCTAGTCTAATGACCTAGTCTAATGACCTGCCCTCTAGTCTAATGACCTGCCCTCTAGTCTAATGACCTAGTCTAATGACCTGCCCTCTAGTCTAATGACCTGCCCTCTAGTCTAATGACCTGCCCTCTAGTCTAATGACCTGCCCTCTAGTCTAATGACCTGCCCTCTAGTCTAATGACCTGCCCTCCAGTCTAATGACCTAGTCTAATGACCTGCCCTCTATGTATAGTCTCACCTGCCCTCTATATATATATATATATAGATGACCTAGATCATATAGATAGTTGTGGAATGTGTTGGGGGACGGGAGCAGAGCACGGTGTTGATACAGGAAAGATATATATATGTGTGTGTATATATGTGTATATGTACGTATATATATACGGGAGCAGAGCACCGTGTTGATACAGGAAAGACGGATAGCTGTGGACCCTACTAGAGAAATGTGAAGTTTGAAGTACATGTTTGGTGATTCTTAATGGGAAAACTGATAGCATTCAAATGAGTAGCTTTAAGGGTAAAAAAAAAAATAACTGTGGGCCACATTAGTGTTGTAAACTTTTTGTCCATATCGCCCAACTTGTGTGTGTAGGAGCTGTTATTTCTTCATAATTATTGACTGCAGATGTAGGTGTTTCTTCCTCCCCAGTCCACTGTACAGTACGTAGCCTAGCTACAGAACCTGAGCCTTTGCTTTGTGCTCTCAAGGGTGAGACTGAGTCAATCGGTGAAATCTACACTCCCTGTTCTTTCTTTCTGCTCTCTCTCACTGTTCTCTCTTTCTCTCTCACTGTTCTCTCTCTCTCACTCTTTCTCTCTCACTGTTCTCTCTCTTTCTCTCTCTCACTGTTCTCTCTCTCACACTCTTTCTCTCTCACTGTTCTCTCTCTTTCTCTCTCACTGTTCTCTTTCTCTCTCTCACTGTTCTCTCACTGTTCTCTCTATTTCTCTCTCTCACTGTTCTCTCTATTTCTCTCTCTCACTGTTCTCTCTATTTCTCTCTCACTGTTCTCTCTCTCTCTCACTGTTCTCTCTCACTGTTCTCTCTCACTGTTCTCTCTCTCAATTCAATTCAAGGGGCTTTATTGGCATGGGAAACGTGTTAACATTACCAAAGCAAGTGAGGTAGATCATATATAAAGTGAAATAAACAATAAAAATTAACAGTAAACATTACACATACAGAAGTTTCAAAACAATAAAGACATTACAAATGTCATATATATATATATATACAGTGTTTTAACAATGTACAATAAATAAGCATAAATATGGGTTGTATTTACAATGGTGTTTGTTCTTCACTGGTTGCCCTTTTCTCGTGGCAACAGGTCACAAATCTTGCTGCTGTGATGGCACACTGTGGAATTTCACCCAGTAGATATGGGAGTTTATCAAAATTGGATTTGTTTTCGAATTCTTTGTGGATCTCTCTCTCTCCCTGTTCGCCCGCTCGCTCCCTCTCCCTGTTCGCCCGCTCGCTCCCTCTCCCTGTTCGCCCGCTCGCTCCCTCTCCCTGTTCGCCCGCTCGCTCCCTCTCCCTGTTCGCCCGCTCCCTCCCTCTCCCTGTTCGCTCGCTCCCTCCCTCTCTCTATTCGCTCCCTCCCTCTCCCTGTTCGCTCGCTCGCTCCCTCTCCCTGTTCGCTCGCTCCCTCTCCCTGTTCGCTCGCTATCTCCCTCCTCTCTCCCTGTTCGCTCCCTTTCCCCGCTCGCTCGCACCCTCTCCCCGCTCGCTCGCACCCTCTCTCCCTCTCCGCCCGCTCTCTCTCTCCCTGCTCGCTCGCTCGCTCCGTCTCCCCCTCTCCCTGCTCGCTCCCTCTCCCCCTCCCCTGCTCGCTCGCTCTCCCCGCTCACTCTCTCTCCCTGCTCTCTCCTGCTTGCTCCCTCCTCTCTCCCCTCTCCCTGCTCGCTCCCTCTCCCCCTCTCCCTACTCTCTCCCCTGCTCGCTCTCTCTCCCCCTCTCCCTGCCTGCTCGCTCTCCCTGCTCGCTCGCTCTCCCTGCTCGCTCTCTCTCTCCCTGCTCAGTCCATCCCTCTCCCTGCTCGCTCTCTCTCTCCCTGCTCACTCCCTCCCTCTCCCTCCTCTCTCTCTCTCTCCTCGCTCTCTCTCTCTCTCCTCGCTCTCTCTCTCCCTCCTCGCTCTCTCTCTCCCTGCTTGCTCGCTCTCCCTGCTCGCTCTCTCTCTTCCCGCCTGCTCTCACTCGCTCGCTCTCTCTTTCTGCTCTCCCTGTTCTCTCTGGCTCCATCTTAATTAAGCTTTCAGTGATTCATCTCTTCCTACTTCTCAAGAGTATTGGAGGACAATGTCCAACAATGGTCTCGCTCCTCAGCCATTCACTGCATTTTGAGGAGGAGGAGAGTTTAGATGGAGCTTCTGTCTGTTGAGCAGATCTAGTCAGTACATAATGGATCAGCCAGATCCACATATCACATCTCTTTCCTTCTCTCCCCCAGGTGAGGGAGATGGCTGCCACCACTCTGAGCGGTTTCCTTCAGTGTAACTTCCTGTCCATAGAGGGCCCCATGCAGAGCCACTTCGAGGCCCTCTGTAAGACCCGCCTACCCAAGAAGAGGAAGAGGGAGCTGGGCTCCGTGGTGGACACCATCCCCTCTGGAGGTAGCCATGAGCAAATTAGACCTATAAGTCGCTCTGGATAACAGTGTCTGCTAAGTGACAAACATGTTAATTAGAGGTCGACCGATTTATCGGAATGGATGATTTAATTAGGGCCAATTTCAAGTTTTCATAGCGATCGGTAATCTGCGTTTTTGGACACCGATCAGGGCCGATTACATTCCACTCCACGAGGAGACTGCGTGGCAGGCTGACCACCTGTTACGGGAGTGCAGCAAGGAGCCAAGGTAAGTTGCTAGATAGCATTAACCTTATCTTATAAAAAACAATAAATCTTAACATAATCACTAGTTATAACTACACATGATTGATGATATTACTAGTTTATCTAGTGTGTCCTGCGTTGCATATAATCGATGCGGTGCCTGTTAATTTCTCATCGAATCACAGCCTACTTCGCCAAACGGGTGATGATGTAACAAGCGCATTTGTGAAAAAAGCACTGTCGTTGCACCAATGTACCTAACCATAAACATCAATGCCTTTCTTAAAATCATACTCAACTATATATTTTTAAACCTGCATATTTAGTTAATATGCCTGCTAACATGAATTTATTTTAACTAGGTAAATGATGTCACTTCTCTTGCAACAGAGTCAGGGTATATGCAGCAGTTTGGGCCGCCTGGCTCGTTGTGAACTGTGTGAAGACCATTTCTTCCTAACACAGGCTGTAATTAATTTCCCAGAATTGAACATAATTATGACATAACATTGAAGGTTGTGCAATGTAACAAGAATATTTAGACTTAGGGTTGCCATCCGTTAGATAAAATATGGACCGGTTATGTATTTCACTGAAAGAATAAACGTTTTGTTTTCGAAATGATAGTTTCCGGATTTGACCATTTTAATGTCCAAAGGTTCGTATTTCTGTGTGGTATTATATTATAATTAAGTCTATGATTTGATATTTGATAGAGCAGTCTGACTGAGCAGTGGTAGGCAGCAGCAGGCTTGTAAACATTCATTCAAACAGCACTTTCCTGCGTTTGCCAGCAGCTCTTCGCTGTGCTTCAAGCATTGCGCTGTTTATAACTTCAAGCCTATCAACTCCTGAGATTAGACTGGCAAAACTATAGTGCCTTTAAGAACATCCAATAGTCAAAGGTATATGAAATACAAATGGTATAGAAATAGTCCTATAATTCCTATAATAACTAAAAACCTAAAACTTCTTAACTGGGAATATTGAAGACTCATGTTAAAATGAACCACCAGCTTTCATATGTTCTCATGTTCTGAGCAAGGAACTGAAATGTTAGCTTTTTTTACATGGCACATATTGCACTTTTACTTCTCCAACACTTTGTTTTTACATTATTTAAACTAAATGGAACATGTTTCATTATCTACTTGAGACTAAATTAATTTTATTGATGTATTATATTAAGTTCAAATAAGTGTTCATTCAGTATTGTTGTAATTGTCATTAATACAAATATATATATAATAATTTGCTGATTTCTATCGGTATCTTCTTTTTTGGTCCTCCAAAAATCGGTATCGGCGTTGAAAAATCATCATCGGTCGACCTCTAATGTTAATACTCTAGTCCACACTACATACAGGCTCTGTTACACTGTCCACACTACATACAGGCTCTGTTACTCTGTCCACACTACATACAGGCTCTGTTACTCTGTCCACACTACATACTGGCTCTGTTACTCTGTCCGCACTACATACTGGCTCTGTTACTCTGTCCGCACTACATACTGGCTCTGTTACTCTGTCCGCTCTACATACTGGCTCTGTTACTCTGTCCGCACTACATACGGGCTCTGTTACTCTGTCCGCACTACATACTGGCTCTGTTACTCTGTCCACACTACATACTGGCTCTGTTACTCTGTCCACACTACATACTGGCTCTGTTACTCTGTCCACACTACATACAGGCTCTGTTACTCTGTCCACACTACATACAGGCTCTGTTACTCTGTCCACACTACATACAGGCTCTGTTACTCTGTCCACACTACATACAGGCTCTGTTACTCTGTCCACACTACATACTGGCTCTGTTACTCTGTCCACACTACATACTGGCTCTGTTACTCTGTCCACACTACATACTGGCTCTGTTACTCTGTCCACACTACATACTGGCTCTGTTACTCTGTCCACACTACATACTGGCTCTGTTACTCTGTCCACACTACATACAGGCTCTGTTACTCTGTCCACACTACATACAGGCTCTGTTACTCTGTCCACACTACATACTGGCTCTGTTACTCTGTCCACACTACATACTGGCTCTGTTACTCTGTCCACACTACATACTGGCTCTGTTACTCTGTCCACACTACATACTGGCTCTGTTACTCTGTCCACACTACATACTGGCTCTGTTACTCTGTCCACACTACATACAGGCTCTGTTACTCTGTCCACACTACATACTGGCTCTGTTACTCTGTCCACACTACATACAGGCTCTGTTACCTGTCCACACTACATACAGGCTCTGTTACTCTGTCCACACTACATACTGGCTCTGTCCTGTCCACACTACATACTGGCTCTGTTACTCTGTCCACACTACATACTGGCTCTGTTACTCTGTCCGCACTACATACTGGCTCTGTTACTCTGTCCGCACTACATACGGGCTCTGTTACTCTGTCCGCACTACATACTGGCTCTGTTACTCTGTCCGCACTACATACTGGCTCTGTTACTCTGTCCGCACTACATACGGGCTCTGTTACTCTGTCCGCACTACATACTGGCTCTGTTACTCTGTCCGCACTACATACTGGCTCTGTTACTCTGTCCGCACTACGTACTGGCTCTGTTACTCTGTCCGCACTACGTACTGGCTCTGTTACTCTGTCCGCACTACGTACTGGCTCTGTTACTCTGTCCGCACTACGTACTGGCTCTGTTACTCTGTCCGCACTACGTACTGGCTCTGTTACTCTGTCCGCACTACATACGGGCTCTGTTACTCGGTCCACACTAAATACCACTTAAAACGGCCACTACATAACCAAAAGTATGTGGACACGTGCTCTTCGAACATCTCATTCCAAAACCATGGGCATTAATATAGAGTTGGTCCCCCCTTTGCTACTATAACAGCCTCCACTCTTCTGGGAAGGTTTTCCACTAGATGTTGGAACATTGCTGCTGGGACTTGCTTCCGTTCAGCTACGAGCATTAGTGAGGTCGGGCACTGTTGCGTGATTAGGCTTAGCAGCGCAGAAATTTGACGAACTGACTTGTTGGAAAGGTGGCATCCTATGACGGTGGTGCCACTTTGAAAGTCACTGAGCTCTTCAGTAAGGCCATTCTACTGCAATGTTTGTCTATGGAGATTGCATTGCTGTGTGCTCGATTTTATACACCTTTCAGCAATGGGTGAGGCTGAAATAGTCAAATCCACTAATTTGAAGGGGTGTCCACATACTTTTGTATATTTAGTGCATCTTCATTTTAAGTGGCACACTAGTGTGGGTATTAGAACATAGCTGTCTACATCCAACGGTCAATTGTTTACTTGGAACACAGTTGCCATGGTTGTGTTAGATAGGCTTCTAAAATGCATTTGTCTTGACCTTGCTGAACATGTTATAGCTCAGTTTTCAATGCCCCCCGTGTGTGTGTGTGTGTGTGTGTGTAGATCTAGTGAGGCGACATGCTGGAGTGTTAGGTCTGAGTGCCTGTATCCTGTCCAGCCCCTACGATGTTCCCAGCTGGATGCCCCAGCTACTGATGAACCTGAGTGTCCACCTCAATGACACACAGCCCATTGAGGTGAGGAGGACTAACACACACAGCTCAATGGCATGCTCTCTGTCACTCTCTCTCTCGCTCCTGAATCTCGCTCTCTCTCGCTCCTGAATCTCGCTCTCTCTCGCTCCTGAATCTCGCTCTCTCTCGCTCCTGAATCTCGCTCTCTCTCGATCCTGAATCTCGCTCTCTCTCGCTCCTGAATCTCGCTCGCTCTCGATCCTGAATCTCGCTCTCTCTCGATCCTGAATCTCGCTCTCTCTCGCTCCTGAATCTCGCTCTCTCTCGCTCCTGAATCTCGCTCTCTCTCGCTCCTGAATCTCGCTCTCTCTCGCTCCTGAATCTCGCTCTCTCTCTCTCCTGAATCTCGCTCTCTCTCGCTCCTGAATCTTTCTCGCTCCTGAATCTCTCTTGCTCCTGAATCTCTCTCTCTCTCTCTCTCTCTCCTGAAGATGTCTGTGAAGAAGACCCTGTCTAACTTCCGGCGGACTCATCATGACAACTGGCAGGAACACAAACAGCAGTTCACTGACGACCAGCTGCTGGTTCTGACCGACCTGCTTGTCTCTCCCTGCTACTATGCCTAGATACCTGGTAGGACACACACTCCCATCCTAAAATGCTGACTCATTGTAGATCAATTCAAACGTATGCTTGGGTGGAAACCTCACCAACACAAGTTACAGTACATTGTAAACTTCAAGGCACTTCCTCAAGGCACCAACCATTAATCAAACCGTCTATTTGGTCTCTCTTTAGGGCCCTGGTACAACTTTCAGATGGAGATAATGTTTTCTTAAACGGAGGAATGACACCCTGAATGCCCTCTTTGAGCCACTCAACAGTTCCTTGCTCTGTTATTAGTCTGGGAAAGCCTCAAACTGAACAGAACAGGGCCGTATTCACAAAGCGTCTGAGTACAATTGCTGATTTAGGATCAGTTTTGCCTTTCAGATCGTATTGAATACCATTATATGGACATGGCGACCTGATCCTGGATCAGCAGCGCTACTCTGAGACGCTGTGTGACTTCCAGAACAGACGAGCCTGCATGAGGGGAGACGGGCCTCACTTTCAGGTCCCTGCCCTCTGACCAGACCAACGGACGACACCTGGGTCATTTTCACTAGGCACCAAACATAATGAAACGAGGAGGAACTACCTGGATGTTTCCTTAGGAAAAGGTTTTTGCTACGTTGTGCCGTAACGAATACAACCCTGTACCCTGAGGACCTTGGGGAGGGGGGGAATATGCATACGTAATGGGTGGATGGAATGGATGGAGTTGTGTATTTGTTTTTAGCGCTCATTTACATTTCTACTATACTTAATATTTAAGGATAAACCATAGCATGGGTGATTGATCTGCACTTTGTAATATTACTGTAATATTACTGTACAGTTGATTTATCTTGTTCTTCTCGTGTGTGTGTGTGTGTGTGTGTGTGTGTGTGTGTGTGTGTGTGTGTGTGTGTGGAATGCTTGATGAAGATACCTGCAGGTTTCCCTCGATTGCTGGTCCAAGTTGTAGTGCGTGTTCCCCCATTAGTGCACCACTACGCCTTAGGACCAGAGCTAGTTTTCCCCCGTAATATTGCTCTCAATACAACAGCCCCTCAATGTTATCAACTCTGCACCAACTAACTATATTATCCCACTAGAGCAAGGCTCTCTAGTCCTGTTCCTGGGGAGCTGCTGTCCTGTAGGTTTCACTATGACCCTAATCTAGCACACCTGATTCTAAAAACGATGTGGTTGATCAGCTGAGTTAAGATAGTTACAACTGGGGTTGGAGTGAAAACCTACAGGAGGCTAGCTCCCCAGGAACAGGGTTGAAGTGAAAACCTACAGGAGGCTAGCTCCCCAGGAACAGGGTTGAAGTGAAAACCTACAGGAGGCTAGCTCCCCAGGAACAGGGCTGGATTGAAAACCTACAGGAGGCTAGCTCCCCAGGAACAGGGCTGGATTGAAAACCTACAGGAGGGTAGCTCTCCAGGAACAGGATTGGATTGAAAACCTACAGGAGGGTAGCTATCCAGGAACAGGGTTGGAGTTAAAACCTACAGGAGGGTAGCTCTCCAGGAAACAGGGTTGGAGAGCCCTGCTCTAGAGGATAGGAACCATATTGTCCCAGGTCTCCAATGAAGTGTTCTTAGCCACAGTCTGTATGTGTTCAGATGATCGTTCATTATCATTAGATTAGGAGTGTTTCCCAAATGGACCCTTTTCCTTTTAGTGCACTACTTTTGACAAGGGCCCAAAAGGCTCTGATCAAAAGTAGTGCACTATATAGGGAATAGAGTGTCATTTGGGACATAACTTAGATTTTAACCTGGCACACACATTTACATACTTGATGTTTGTGTACTTTGTTTATCTCTGCTATATGCATATTTTATTATGTGTGTATACCATGTGTATGTAACATAAATGCACAAACAGGTTTATTTATTTGTTTGAAGTGCTGATTTTATTATTCTTAAGAGTTGCTGGTAATGAAAGCTTTTGGTTTGTGAGTAGATAGATTGTTCAGCTTGTTAGTGACGAAGCATTTGATGTAATCTGCTCTCGCTTGGGCAATGATGACTATGTAGCAGAGTGAATGTGTGAGTGTGTGTTCATTCCTCAAGGCTATGTGCAAGGTTTTCAGCGGATGGGTACATTTTAATCATCATGGCATGTCTAAACCCCTCTCAAAACCCCAAGGGACTCATTTCCCAGACACAGATCAAGCCTGGTCCTGGACTAAAAAGCATGATATAATTGGAGTCTCCATTGAAACAAAGCTTTTTAGTCCAGGACCAGGCTTGATCTGTGTCTGGGAAACGGGGCCCAAGGAATAGCCAAACATCCTGTCCACCACCTTAGCATCGCACCCCTTCCCCTCTACTCATCAATATAACATTGTTCTCCATTCTTTTTAAAAATCCTAGTGAGAGATTTATTTTTGGTTCAATATTTACTTTTCCATGAAGACTTGAAAATCTAGTCTCATTGGTTCAGTTTAGTACCTCACACCTGTTTAGTGTAGTGCCAAAACTGCAGTGATTATTTTTAGATGTACTGTTTTCTGAAGAAAATAAAGAAATTCATGGGTTGTTTGTAACAAACTTTTTGTATGTGTGTCTTTGTGCTGGTTGGTTCTGGGATGGCTCCTATTCAGTGGTGTAAAGTATTTAAGTACAAATACTACTTAAGTAGTTTTTGGGGGTATCTGAATTTATTTTACTATTTCTATTTTTGACAACTTTTACTTCACTACCTTCCTAGTGAAAATAATGTACATTTTACTCTGTACATTTTCCCTGACACCCAATAGTACTGGTTACATTATGAATTCTTAACAGGACAGGAAAATGGACCAATTCACACATTTATCAAGAGAACATCCCTACTGCTTCTGATCTGGTGGACTCACTAAACACAAATGCTTGGAGTGTGTCCCTGTCTAACACCAAATAAATCACATGTATGGTTTGCTTAATTTAAGCTATTTGAAATTATTTTTACTTTTTATACAGAAGTATATGTTAAACCAAATACTGTTAGACTTTTACTCAAGTAGTTTACTGGGCGACTTTTGAGTAATTTTCAATTAAGGAATCTACTTTTACTTAAATATGCCATTCGTGCTCCCGAGTGGCGCAGTGGTCTAAGGCACTGCGTCTCAGTGCTAGAGGCGTCACTACAGGTTCGAATCCAGGCAGGATCACAACCTGCCGTGATTGGGAGTTCCATAGGGCGGCGCTCAATTAGCCCAGCGTCGTCCGGGTTTGGCTGGTGTAGGCTGTCCATTATAAATAAGAATTTGTTCTTAACCGATTTGCTTAGTTAAAGGTTCAAATTAAAAATAGACAAATGGGCACTTCCACCACTGCTCATATTGAAGTTAGTCACAGCGACATGTATCCTCTATAGGGCAGCCGTGGTACAGTTCCTATACCTTCATATCAAGTACATGCATCTTTGATGTGCAGTGCTAATTGTGCAATATTAGATGGCACTTTGACTGGTTTAACCGTAGCCTACCAGGTTGAGAGGGTACCTTAATCCATCGAGGGTCTCAATGTACAAAGATACTGTACCCTACAAAGAGAGGGAATTCTAGAACGAGTTGGAACCCAATATTACCTAAATGTACTTCTACATTTAGATAATGTTGCGGTTTATCGCCCATGAGAATGGATTCGTATCCTTTTGATTCCGTTAGAATGAGATGTTCAAGCTCGAGGTTGACAGCCCGAGGTGGTAACTGGTACCCGCAAGCGCTGATGTTAAAGATGTACAAACATCAAATAGAAATAGTGACACGAATATATACACAGTTAATAACATACATGGAGTACCAGTACCGAAACGAATATGTGGTTAAATGACATGTAAAATACATATCCAGGCCTGGTAAGATCTGGCATGCGTCAGCAACACCTAGGCAGGGGAACGCGCCCAGTACTGTATATGTCATATCCCACGTCTTACCGATGTCCTGCGCCCGGTCTTCGTCTTCTCCCGGATAAAACAAAAATGGATACATCACATCGACAATAAAATACACGCTCTTTTTGAATGATATATTGTGAATAAAAGTGCTTGTGGTTATAATGCATGCGGACGGTAAGTTGCCAATTCCGAATATGAAAATGTAACCTATGGGTTGTATAACAATGAGGCCTATGTCTATTTTCGCGTCTTTTTTTCTCTATTAGCGTTCACATCAATATGACAATGTCTTTATGATTTTCAAGTATGCCGCAATATTAGGTTGCATACAGAATATAAGTGTCGTATTTTATTCCTTCTGATTATCTGTGAAGGAATACTTTGTTTTTTTTCTAATGCCTGTAGCTGTGGTGGTGGCTGGATGGAGAGCAACACCTTGAGTATTGTATTGGTTTTCATAACCATAATCAAATGACCATGATGACTCGACTATCATATTGAAATCGTTTTGCATCAGAGCATTCACACGCACATACAGATACATGCAGATGCGGTAAACCTGTATGTTTCACTAAGTAAATGTGATCATTTTAGAATTCCATGTACATTTTCATTATCGATAGTCCTACACAAAAGCTGCAGCTCCTATTGTCGTCGTAAGCTCAACCACATTCTATCATTCTATCCAAATCTATTGTGTAAACATATGAAACATATATGTAAAACCCTTGAAAATAATGATCGAAGGATTAGATTACTGTGTAGGCTCCACATTTGATTTGTTTGCTCTTGCTTCAGCAGGAAGGGGAGGGCTTTTTCCATTGAAAGAGCAGAATTATTATCATTCACAATGGTCCTCATACATGTCTTTCATTGTAATAATATGGTGTTGTACTAAACTCAGATTCCTCTGTTTCTATGTAGAAATCTGGGGTCTTTCCCATGACCAAGGGGACCATGTCAATGGAGGAGACAGCAGATACCTTCGCCATCCTGTTCAGTGAAATGATGTGAACACCTGTGAGGCTGTTCTCCAGTCTTTACTAACCCAATGGAGAAAGTCCATTAAAACAGCGTTTTAGTCCAGGACTAGGCTTAATCTGTGTCTGGGAAAGCAGCCCTATGTGTATGATGAATGTGACCAGTCTGCCGTCAGTCTGCCACCACCACACCTACAACAGCAGCTTGGGCCCGAGGTGCGTGGGTTGAAAAGAAAAAGACACATTTCTGTGGAATGTAAGGAATATGTATCAACCATCTTCTCCTCCTCCCTCTAGGTCCTCCTCCTCTTCCTCCCCTGGCTGGGCCCTGATCCACACGGCTACCCTCACTTCCTGCTCCCTCCTCCTCATCCTCATATTCTTTCTGGGTTCTTACGGCAACTTGGTGGTGTTCCTCTCCTTCTTCCACCCGGCCTTCCGCAAGTTCCGCACCAACTTCGACTTCATGATCCTGAACTTATCATTCTGTGATATGATTATATGTTGCGTGACTGCGCCGATGTTTGCATTGGTGCTTTTCCTGGACTCAGGTCAGTAAACTGTATATACCATAGAATACCATTCTGGAACTTTGAGGATTTATAACATAGCCTCTATAGTCATTTCATAGGATCTCTATGATATTTACTTCCTTCTGTTCTTGTCTCTTGCTTCAGCTAAGACACTGGGCCCTGTCTGTCCCCGATTAATAGATTTTTGTTTTGGGTGGCAGGTAGCCTAGTGGTTAGAGCTTTAGAGCATGTTCGAATCCTAGAGCCAACAAGGTGAAATCTGTTGATGTACCCTTGAGCAAGGCACTTAGCCCTTATTGCTTCAGGATTACAGTTGATAATGGCTGACCCTGGTCGTGACCTCACTCTCCGAGGCTATTCACAAATAGGATGAATATAATCACCCACCTAATTATTATTATTGTTCTGTTGTGTGCCTATTTGAGTTCGCTTAGCTTAATAAACCAATAGCAAAGTCCCAAAACTGCAAACTGTTCCCATCTAGCACTCTAGGCAGACTCAACCAAATGATCCAAGTATTTGAAAGTATTTTTACAAATATTTGAACCCCGGTCTGATTCTTGAAGGTTTGCAAAAGTCTAAAGAGTTCACTTTTTTTTGTTCCAGGAGGAGGGGGTGGCGTGTCAAAGACCTTTTGCTTCACCTTCCACCTGACCAGCTCTGCCTTCATCATCATGTCTCTGGAGACGGTAGCTGTGATCGCCCTCCATCGGCTCCGTATGGTCCTGGGCCAGCAGCCCAACCGCATGGCCTCGCTCCCCTGTACTCTGGCTCTCACCGCCCTCCTCTGGACCTCTAGCTTTACTATGGCTGCCCTGCTCACCCTGCGAGCCTACCCCATGAAGGAGGGACCCTGCCTGCCTCACTTCGGCCTAACGGGTGGGCCTGCAAGGGTGGTTCTATATGTCTACCTGGCAGACTTTGCATTCTGCGTGGCGGTGGTGTCTGTCTGCTACCTGATGATCGCTCAGACGCTGAGGAAGAATGCACAGGTGAGAGAGAGAGGGAGGGATGGATGAATTGGATCGATAGATGGATGAATAACATGTGATTTTCGTGTCAGGTAAATCACATTTAGCGACCCACCCCTTGCGGGATTATTTGATAAGTTTTTAAGAAACTTTAGTCACACTTAATTACTTATAACTTGCTATAAGCATGTATAAAGCAAAATAATGTTATGACTTATATCATGTTATGTCTCTCTATGCTAAGTGGTTGTTCCCATCCTGTCCACAGGTGAGGAATTGCCGCGTCATCACTGTAGACGCCACACGCCCGCCGCTACCACAACCCCCTCCCCCGCTCATGGCGGCCGGCTTAGAGAGCATGCAGTGTGCCGTCCAGGTTCCTTCACTCTACCGCAACCAGACCTACAACAAGCTCCAACACATTCAGACTCACTCCTACACTAACAGACCCACCAGCCAGGGTCTAGTACCCGGGGCTGCCCAGGGAGCTACCTGCTGCCAGCTCGTCTCTACCGTCAACCTGGCCACAGTTAAAGACTCCAAGGCTGTAGTAACCTGTGTGGTGATTGTATTCTCCGTCCTTCTCTGTTGTCTCCCCATGGGTGTCTCCTTAGCCCAGGACGTCCTCTCTCCAGAGAGCAGCTTCGCTCACTACCAGTTCGAACTGTGCGGTTTCGCGCTCATCTTCCTCAAGTCGTGCATCAACCCATTCGTGTACTCTCGCAACAGCGCCGGGCTTCGCCGGCGCGTCCTCTGCTGCCTCCAATGGGTGGCGCTGGTGTTCCTCTGCTGCAAGCACAAGACACGGCTCCATGCCATGGGTAAAGGTAGTCTCGAGGTCAACCGTAACAAGTCCTCGCACCACGAGACCAACTCTGCCTATGTCCTCTCACCCAAGCCACAAAGGAGACTGGTGGATCAAGCCTGTGGACCCAGTCACTCCCGGGACTGTGCCCCCAGTCCGAGAGCTACGGGCGGGCATGGTGGGCGTAAGCCCAGGCCCCCTAGCACCTCCACCCCCATCAACACCCGTATCGAGCCCTACTACAGTATCTACAACAGCAGCCCCTCTGCAGGACCCGGCTCCCCTACCAACAGTCTGCAGCCTGCTGCCAACTCCTCCTCCTCCCAGGCCTTTGGGTTCAACAAGTCCTACGTTGCCATGCACTATCACATCCACCAGGAGGTGCTGCAGGACGTTGAGAGCACCTCAGCCCATAAGATACCCATACCTTCAGTCTGACTAACCACCATGATTGATTGGATCCCTTCAGTCTAAACTGACGAATAACCTTGGCTTAGACCTGAAGACTTGTGTTGGCTCGCCAATCTAATGCCAATAGGCTTTAGTTCAGTGGGCTAACATAGTCTTGTGGTTCTGCCGGACTTTGAGAGCACCTCGGTGCATCAGATCTCCATACCTTCAGTTTAACTTACCACAATGATTTATACATGAATTGATTTGTTTATTGATCAGATACTGTACTTCGAGTGTAACCCTGCCACCATGCTGAAATTTGAGAGGGATTGGGCACATAGATCAGGGATGCTAAAAGTTACTATAATATTATATGACTATCACAAGACACCAGAGAGTAAACGGTACTAATTGTCTGAATATCATGTGGTATTGAACTGTTAGAGGTAAAGAATAACCCCCATTGACTTTAGAATATTAAATGGATGATCTCTTAGTCCAGAGGGAGAGAAACAGCACTGATCCCATATTGTTATTGATGTTACTGAAATAAGTGGAATCACTTCTTACACTGACATGACATTTTTCATATTGTACAATTTAGATGGTCTTTCTCGTCAAAATAATACTGTATTTGTGAGTCTCATACATGTTCTATGATATCAGTAAATGTTTTGCAAGTGCAATGTGTCCAGTGCGCTCCTGGCAAAGAAAATATCTTAATTGAAGATCTATTGTAGATCCACAAAGGTAAACACCTCTTGTGGAGTAAGAGACCTCTGGTGGTCAACTAATCAACCTGCAACTCACTGTCCAAGCTTTTGTCATGTCACACAGTGATGTCCAGTACAGATGCTCTCAACCCCCAGACGTTTCACCATGTTGTTGAGCGAACTCATCTGATTCACCTAGTCAACACGTTCAATCAGGTGAGCTAGCTGTGGAATAGTTCAAATACATGGAATGGACGGGGTTACTGAGAAGTCCTGATCTAACACATTATCTACCAGTGATCAGACAGAAGTCACTTTTTGTTCAGAGAAAAGCATCAGTTGGCCTTTTACTAAATGTGTCACGTTTGAGAGCTGAGGACCAATCAGGTTATCACATTGTGGCTCGCTATCCAAGACCATGGGGTATGACTAGAATTCATTTCAACATAACTTTGTTCAGATAGTTTTATTTATTTTTTCAGTGTATTCCTCATTTAAACCACAGAACACACCAGATTTAGAAATCCACAGAAATTACATCTGAGTTAGTGCATAACCAATGTTAATCATCAGCGCTCGTCAATAACATCTGGGGATTGAAGTCACAGCACATCAGTTTATAAGATACGTTACAGGGTGATTGAGAGTAACAACCAGGGTTGGGGTTAATTTCAGAAGTAAACTGAAATTCAAATCCTAATTGTCCTTACTGCTTTCGAATGAAGAAATTGGAATTTCAGTTTCCTGAATTGACAAATGGATTTGACGCCAAACCTGACACCAAAGCCCCAATCTTACTATGCCCAGATATTGTTTGTCCAAATATTTTAAAATTCAAACGGACTTTGTCTGAAGATACTGTATCTACAAACAAAGAAATGCGTATAATTGTCAAGGACAAGCATGTAATCAAACTGAAATTAAACCCAAATAAATACAGTTAAAATGCTGAGGATAAAACCACCTACGTATAAAAACATGAGCAGAGAAAATTATTTGATGTAGAGGTGCTGACTACCGGCGAATAAACTATCAGCTCTATAAATAAAGAGTCGCACACTATATAAACTCCCTGTCATTTATTGGGTAAATCACCATGTTTCGGCATCACTGTGCCTTCAGGGTAATGTCATGAATGCTTAAACCAGATTATGTAGACAAACAGTGGAATTAGTGCAACCAATGACAATAGTGGAGGGTGTGTCATAATTAAGTTAATTAGAATGAATTGAGTGAAACAATTAAAAAAATAAAAATGATAGCATATTGAATATTGTTATCATATGGAAACATAACTATTGTATATATTAGCACCAACATACATTGTTCAATTTCACATATATATTTGTTTCCTATTTCATAAAAAAATGTGTTAATGTCATCTTTTGGTTCAACCATAATGCATAATCAACAGGGGAACATATTGGGTGTACGCTGATAAGCTGTAGAAAGAATATATCCATTCATAAGACTTGAGATCAAAGTCAATATTCAGACCATTAGGGGTCAATGTTTCTAGAGAGGATATCCAGTAGGCCTCCCTTTGTAGTAGTAGGATCTCAATGTTACCTCCTGTCCTTGGTAGAGCAACATGCTCAATGCCTGTCTATTTGAGAGGAGAGAGGTTGATTAGCTGCTACTGGATAGTCAATGTTATTTAACAGTTTCACTCAATTATTAAGTTAATTAGAATGAATTGACACACTCCTCACTAATGTCATTGGTTGCGCTAATTGCACTGTTGTCTATATAACCTGGTTTTAGCAATCATGACATTACCCTGAAGAGAACACAGTGATGCCGAAATGTTGGTGATTTACCCAATAACTTACTGGGAGTTTATATATAGAGAGTTCAACTACAACATGGAAGCTGGTTATCCTGATGATGCTGTTTGAATGATTGGTTGTTCTGTCCAGGCATCTTGGCCAGAGAACACTAGAACTAAGAGGAAGATCTGAAGTCCAGTCCATAGAGCCTTGTGACGTGAACAGGGTCCCATTTCCAACTCAAATCAAATGTAAGGTTTATCATAAGGTTTTTGATGCAACGTGGAGTTGATTCAGTACATAGGAGGTTTAAGCCAGGGTGGAAGAGGGGGGCTGTGGCCCTGGGTTCCAAGGGCCGTTCCAGGATCAACACGCTCCTCTCCAAGTCCATGTCAGTCTGGACCTCCTGAGTAGTGCCATGGGCCTTGGTTCATCCAGTCTTCCATTTCAGGATATCTTTTCCTAAATCCCTGTCCTTTATTTTCTAGAACAAAGAACACGTTTTACTAGATGTGCACATCATTTTCTCAATTTAAATGTAGTAAAACGTCTTCATTTTTACTTCTGCTCATCCCTCCTTTTCGCCGTCTCTTCAGCCTCCTCTGTCTGTGCTGTTAGCTGGAGATGGATAGAAGGCCTTTCTCATCAGCTGTGTCCAGGATCTGGCATATAACTGGAGACTCAACCTGATGGGAGAAAAAATAACCTGATCATGTTTATTTGCCATGTGTAGTAAATACACTGGAAACCTGACTCGCCCAACCACTTGCGGTAAAAACAGCAAGAATGGGTTTAACCATAACATGGTGCGACAGTGATGCGTGTGTGCATTCTTACCCCAAGGACGTACTGGCAGGTCTGAGGCTCCAGCATGTACACAGTGACGGCATGGGGAGACTCAGACTCCTTACACCTGAGACACAGGACGGGCTTCCATCAGAGACCGGCTGTGTATTCAGTGACATGAAACGTTCTGAACGAGAATGCCAAGTGTGCAAAGCTGTCATCTAGACAGAGGGAATCTTAAAGTCATTTGGATTTGTTTCAACACTTTTTTGGTAACTACATGATTCCATGTGTGTTATTTAATAGTTGTCTTCACTATTATTCTACAATGTACAAAATAAAGAAAAACTCTTGAATGAGTAGGCGTGCCCAAACTGGTACTGTATATTATATTAAGAGACCCTACTAGACCACACCAATGATGACTCACAATATACAGTACCAGTCAAAAGTTTGGACACCTACTAATTCAAGTGTTTGAATTTTTTATACATTTTAGAATAATAGTGTAGACAAACTATGGAAACACATATGGAATCATGTAAACTCAGCAAAAAAAGAAACATCCCTTTCAAAAATAATTTGTAAAAATCCAAATAACTTCACAGATCTTCATTGTAAAGGGTTTAAACACTGTTTGCCATGCTATGAACCATGAACAAGTAATGAACATGCACCTGTGGATGTTAAGACACTAACAGCTTACAGACGGTAGGCAATTAAGGTCACAGTTACGAAAACAGGACACTAAAGAGGCCTTTCTATGGACTCTAATAAATTGCAATGTCCGTACTGTGAGACGCCTAAGACAGTGCTACAGGGAGACAGGACGGACAATTGATTGCCCTCGCAGTGGCAGACCACGTGTAACAACACCTGCACAGGATTGGTACATCCGAACATCACACCAGCGGGACAGGTACAGGATGGCAACAACAACTGCCCGAGTTGAAGCAGGAACGCACAATCAGTGCTCAGACTGTCGGCAATGGGCTTATAGGCCTGTTGTCTGATGAGGACCTGTCTTACATCACCGTTTAGCCTTCCCACAATAGGTTGGGTGAATTTTGGCCCATTCCTCCTGACAGAGCTGGTGTAAATGAGTCAGGTTTGTAGGCCTCCTTGCTCGCACACTTTTATAGTTCTGCCCACAAATCTTCTATAGGATTGAGGTCAGGGCTTTGTGATGGCCACTCCAAAACCTTGACTTTGTTGTCCTTAAGACATTTTTCCACAACTTTGGAAGTCATTGTCCATTTGCGACGAAGCTTTAACTTCCTGACTGATGTCTTGAGATGTTACTTCAATATATCCACATAATTTCCCTCCCTCATGATGCCATCTATTTTGTGAAGTGCACCAGTCCCTCCTGCAGCAAAGCACCCCCACAAAATGATGCTGCCACCCCCGTGCTTCACGGTTGGGATGGTGTTCTTCGGCTTGCAAGCATCCCCCCTTTTCCTCCAGACATAACAATGGTCATTATGGCCAAACAGTTATATTTTTGTTTCATCAGACCAGAGGACATTTCTCCAAAAAGTACGATCTTTGTCCCCATGTGCAGTTGCAAACTGTAGTCTGGCTTTTTTATGACGGTTTTGGAGCAGTGGCTTCTTCCTTGCTGAGCGGCCTTTCAGGTTATGCTGATATAGGCCTCGTTTTACTGTGGATATTGATACTTTGTACCTGTTTCCTCCAGCATCTCCACAGGGTCCTTTGCTGTTGTTCTGGGATTGATTTGCATTTTTCGCACCAAAGTACGTTCATCTTTAGGAGACAGAACACGTCTCCTTCCTGAGCGGTATGACGGCTGTGTGGTCCCATGGTGTGTATACTTGCGTACTATTGTTTGTACAGATGAATGTGGTACCTTCAGGCGTTTGGAAATTGCTCCCAAGGATGAACGAGACTTGTGGAGGTCTACTATTTTTTTTCTGAGGTCTTTGTTGATTTTTAAAATTTTTTGCCATGATGTCGAGGAAAGAGGCACTGAGTTTGAAGGTAGGCCTTGAAATACATCCACAGGTACCCAATTGACTCAAATGATGTCAATCAGCCTATCAGAAGCTTCTAAAGCCATGACATTTTCTGTAATTTTCCAAGCTGTTTAAAGGCACAGTCATCTTAGTGTATGTAAACTTCTGACCCACTGGAATTGTGAAACAGTGAATTATAAGTGAAATAATCTGTCTATAAACAATTGTTGGAAACATGACTTGTGTCATGCACAAAGTAGATGTCCTAACCGACTTGCCAAAACTATAGTTTGTTAACAAGAAATGTGTGGAGTGGTTGAAAAACGAGTTTTAATGACTCCAACCTAAGTGTATGTAAACTTCCGACTTCAACTGTGTATAAGAATAATAAGAGACCCTACTTGAGCTTGACGATGACCTGTCTGGGTTTCCCCGTCAGGTCACACACGTCCCCATGGCCGTAGAAGAGAGACACCAGTCTGGAGAGGAAGTACAACAACCATGAAGTCCTTATCCTGACTATCAATCAATGTGTTGTCATTAGAAAATCAGGTTTCCTGGACCCTGAAGAATCCTATTCCTGGACTAAAACGCCCTTTCAATTGATATTCTCCATTGAGTTTATCTTTGTCCATGACACCAGCCCCTAATGCCCCAATATTCCTTAACATTGTGCTGATCAATGAAATCTTTAAAAAAAATAAACGTATTGTATAGCTGACGGACGTACTTTACTTTCTGGACCCCGTCGTCTTTGAACTGGTAGGATCGGGCCACGTTCTTCTGAGCCCACTGCAGATGTTCCTCAGCGTTCCAACTGCCCACTACCACAATGTTCTTCCCCTGCTCCTTATCCTGGGAGATAATCAATTCATCATCCTATATTAGATACTTTAACAGAGCAAAAAATACACGAGGCACCCAGCCAGCCAAAACGGTAACATCTTTCAGTCTACAGGAAATATTGTGCTTCAGCATTTCAACGTTACTGAGCTACTAAGTAAATAACACTTACCTCATGGTACTGATGTACATGCTTCCCATAGCAGAACTCATACTTCCACCATCCCACTCCCTGCAACACACGTTCTAGACATCAGACAGAGGCTACAGTATGAAGAGTTGTGGGAGTTGAATTTACCACAATCAAGATGTAGAAACATCTCAAGGATGATCAATGGAAACAGGATGCAGCTGAGCTCAATTGAGTCTTATAGCAAAGGGCTGAATACTTATGTAAATAAGGTACGCGTTTGTTTTATAAATGTTGTAACATTTCTTAGAAACAGTTTGCGCTTTGTCATTATGGGGTATTGTGTGTAGATTGCTGAGGGTTTTTATTATATTTAATCAATTTTTGAATAAGGCTGTAACGTAACAAAATGTGGAAAAAGTCAAGGGGTCTAAATACTTTGAAGGCACTGCATATTACATTGAATTAACAACAGCAGCCAATGAGCAGTAGCCAAATATGTGGCTGTAGACAATGAGCAGGTGTCCCTTTCAACAGCCAGCCTATCAGCAGGCCTCATACTAACCCCATGGAGACAGTAGGAGCCACTCAGGAACTCTTTGATCAGCTGCTCGTCTGTCAGACGGGAAATGTGGGTGGTTCCCACAGTAACCTGGGTCTGCCCGCCCACCACCAGGGGCTTATGGGTAGAGGAGAAGGCCTCCTCTCTCATGGGGGATGTACTCTCCTCCTGGAGGACAAGAGGGGAGGAGGTGTTTAGTTAGAAGACATTAAACAGACAGCTTCTAAACCTGGGTTGTGTTCAGTACAGACAAAACAGTTATCAAATAGTGGGAATAGCTTCCTACCCGAACAGGAATACACATTTTCGTTCTTCTGATCATGACCCTGTATTGCCCTATCAGTGGTGTAAAGTATTTAAGTAAACATATTTTAATGTACTACTTAAGTAGTTTTTTGGGGTATCTGTGTATTTTTGACTACTTTTACTTCACTACATTCCTAAAGAAAATTATGTACTTTACTCCATACATTTTCCCCTGACACCCAAAAGTTCTCATTACATTTTGAATGCTTAACAGGACAGAAAAGGTCCAATTCACGCACTTATCAAGAAAACATCCCTGGTCATCTGTACTGCCTATGATCTGACAACTCACTAAACACAAATGTTTTGTTTCTGAATGATGTCTGAGTGTTGGAGTGTGCCCCTGGCTATCTGTACGGGTTTTTTTTTACATGAAAAATTGTGCCATCTGATATGCTTAATATAAGGAATTTGAAACGATTTATACTTTTTAGTTTTGAAACCAAATACTTTTAGACTTTCACTCAAGTAGTATTTTACTGGGTGACTTTTACTTTTATTTGAGTAATTTCTATTAAGGTAACTTTACTTTTACTCACGTATGACAATTGGGTAATTTTTTCACCACTGTTCCCCACTACCATCACCTCTTATCTTCAACATTCCCTTCTCTCCTGTCTTCTTTCTCACTCTCCCCTCTCTCTTTCTCCTCCCCTAGTCTCTCTCCTTCCCCCCTCCCTCCTCCTCCTTTCTCACTCTCCCCTCTCTCTTTCTCCTCCCCTAGTCTCTCTCCTTCCCCCCTCCCTCCTCCTCCTTGCTCACTTCTCTTTCCGGGGCAGCAACAGCGGCAGTGAAGGGAGGTTTCAGCAGCTCCTCCTGCTCCCGGTCCATCTGAGAGAGACTATGAGGCCGCAGGGGAGAACCAGACATGGCCTGGCAGAAGATGGCATTCACTGGGGACGACTTGAACCTAACAGACCACGGGATAAAGATATAAGCCTCCATATCATTTCAAACAAGGTAGTCCCCTTTACTTATAGTTGAGAAATACATCATGAGGGGAACTGGTTGGGTTTGGGATGCAGTTTACATTAGACCTGCTGGTACCTGTAATTTTATTGAACCCTTACTTTACCAGGTAAGTTGACTGAGAACACATTCTAATTGACAGCAACAACCTGGGGAATAGTTACGTGGGATGAATGAGCCAATTGTAAACTCGGGATGATTAGGTGGCCATGATGGTATGAGGGCCAGACTGGGAATTTAGCCAGGACACCAGGGTTAACACCTCTACTCTTACGATAAGTGCCACTGGATCTTTAGTGACCACAGAGAGTCAGGACACCCGTTTAATGTCCCATCCAAAAGATGGCACCCTACACAAGGCAATGTCCCCAATCACTGCCCTGGGGCATTGGGATATTTCTTTAGACAAGAGAAAAGAGTGCCTCCTACTGGCCCTCCAACACCACTTCCAGCAGCATCTGGTCTCCCATCCAGGGACTGACCCTGCTTAGCTTCAGTGGCAAGCCAGCAGTGGGGTGAAGGGTGGTATGCTGTTGTATTTTGGTTGTGTACCTCATTTTCTCTCTACCCACCTGTATTTGGGGTGTGCACAGATCAGAGGGGTCAGCACCACTACTTCGTACTCGCAGGTAGTGACCTCAGCGATAGAGAGGATCTCGTGCTTGGCTTCAGGGTGGCAGACATACAGCACGTTGGTGGAGCGAGGCGTGTTCTGTTTCAGGACACACGCCGTCCCGTGGGCCATCAACACCGGGTAGTATGGAGTCAGCTGGCCCTCCACGTTCTTAGTGGGAACCTAGAAACATTTATATTTTCATCGCTTAGCAGAGTCAATCGGCACATTCAACTTAGGTAGATAAACTAATCACAGCAAGTAAAACCTTCAAAATAGCGACCCATGATTAGAGAGAGAAATAAAACGAGAAAAGACAAAGTTCAAAGAAGTCTTACGAAGTGTTTTTTTAAATGTATTTATGTGTATAGAGCGATTTTCTAGGTTACCTAGCCAGCTATTGTCGTTCTTTTAACGCAACGTAACGTAATCAACACTGCTAGCTAGCCAGCTAGCCCCCGAATCAACAACGCAGCCACTGCCAGCTAGCCTACAAAGTCAACAACGCAGCCACTGCCAGCTAGCCTACTTCAGCAGTACTGTATCATTTTTAATCATTTTAGTCAATAAGATTCTTGCTACGTAAGCTCAACTTTCTGAACATTCGAGACGTGTAGTCCACTTGTCATTCCAATCTCCTTTGCATTAGCGTAGCCTCTTCTGTAGCCTGTCAACTATGTGTCTGTCTATCCCTGTTCTCTCCTCTCTGCACAGACCATACAAACGCTCCACACCGCGTGGCCGCGGCCACCCTAATCTGGTGGTCCCAGCGCGCACGACCCACGTGGAGTTCCAGGTCTCCGGTAGCCTCTGGAACTGCCGATCTGCGGCCAACAAGGCAGAGTTCATCTCAGCCTATGCCTCCCTCCAGTCCCTCGACTTCTTGGCACTGACGGAAACATGGATCACCACAGATAACACTGCTACTCCTACTGCTCTCTCTTCGTCCGCCCACGTGTTCTCGCACACCCCGAGAGCTTCTGGTCAGCGGGGTCGTGGCACCGGGATCCTCATCTCTCCCAAGTGGTCATTCTCTCTTTCTCCCCTTACCCATCTGTCTATCGCCTCCTTTGAATTCCATGCTGTCACAGTTACCAGCCCTTTCAAGCTTAACATCCTTATCATTTATCGCCCTCCAGGTTCCCTCGGAGAGTTCATCAATGAGCTTGATGCCTTGATAAGCTCCTTTCCTGAGGACGGCTCACCTCTCACAGTTCTGGGCGACTTTAACCTCCCCACGTCTACCTTTGACTCATTCCTCTCTGCCTCCTTCTTTCCACTCCTCTCCTCTTTTGACCTCTCCCTCTCACCTTCCCCCCCTACTCACAAGGCAGGCAATACGCTCGACCTCATCTTTACTAGATGCTTTTCTTCCACTAACCTCATTGCAACTCCCCTCCAAGTCTCCGACCACTACCTTGTATCCTTTCCCTCTCGCTCTCATCCAACACTTCCCACACTGCCCCTACTCGGATGGTATCGCGCCGTCCCAACCTTCGCTCTCTCTCCCCGCTACTCTCTCCTCTTCCATCCTATCATCTCTTCCCTCTGCTCAAACCTTCTCCAACCTATCTCCTGATTCTGCCTCCTCAACCCTCCTCTCCTCCCTTTCTACATCCTTTGACTCTCTATGTCCCCTATCCTCCAGGCCGGCTCGGTCCTCCCCTCCCGCTCCGTGGCTCGACGACTCATTGCGAGCTCACAGAACAGGGCTCCGGGCAGCCGAGCGGAAATGGAGGAAAACTCGCCTCCCTGCGGACCTGGCATCCTTTCACTCCCTCCTCTCTACATTTTCCTCTTCTGTCTCTGCTGCTAAAGCCACTTTCTACCACTCTAAATTCCAAGCATCTGCCTCTAACCCTAGGAAGCTCTTTGCCACCTTCTCCTCCCTCCTGAATCCTCCACCCCCCTCCTC
This sequence comes from Oncorhynchus nerka, assembly GCF_034236695.1. NCBI lineage: Eukaryota > Metazoa > Chordata > Actinopteri > Salmoniformes > Salmonidae > Oncorhynchus > Oncorhynchus nerka. Next base: position 1,017,052 of record NC_088423.1, read on the forward strand.
CCTCTCTGCAGATGACTTCGTCAACCATTTTGAAAAGAAGGTCGACGACATCCGATCCTCGTTTGCTAAGTAAAACGACACCGCTGGTTCTGCTTACACTGCCCTACCCTGTGCTCTGACCTCTTTCTCCCCTCTCTCTCCAGATTAAATCTCGCGTCTTGTGACGGCCGGCCGCCCAACAACCTGCCCGCTTGACCCTATCCCCTCCTCTCTTCTCCAGACCATTTCCGGTGACCTTCTCCCTTACCTCACCTCGCTCATCAACTCATCCCTGACCGCTGGCTACGTCCCTCCCGTCTTCAAGAGAGCGAGAGTTGCACCCCTTCTGAAAAAACCTACACTCGATCCCTCCGATGTCAACAACTACAGACCAGTATCCCTTCTTTCTTTTCTCTCCAAAACTCTTGAACGTGCCGTCCTTGGCCAGCTCTCCCGCTATCTCTCTCAGAATGACCTTCTTGATCCAAATCAGTCAGGTTTCAAGACTAGTCATTCAACTGAGACTGCTCTTCTCTGTATCACGGAGGCGCTCCGCACTGCTAAAGCTAACTCTCTCTCCTCTGCTCTCATCCTTCTAGACCTATCGGCTGCCTTCGATACTGTGAACCATCAGATCCTCCTCTCCACCCTCTCCGAGTTGGGCATCTCCGGCGCGGCCCACGCTTGGATTGCGTCCTACCTGACAGGTCGCTCCTACCAGGTGGCGTGGCGAGAATCCGTCTCCTCACCACGTGCTCTCACCACTGGTGTCCCCCAGGGCTCTGTTCTAGGCCCTCTCCTATTCTCGCTATACACCAAGTCACTTGGCTCTGTCATAACCTCACATGGTCTCTCCTATCATTGCTATGCAGACGACACACAATTAATCTTCTCCTTTCCCCCTTCTGATGACTCGCATCCGCTACAAGACCATGGTGCTTGCCTACGGAGCTGTGAGGGGAACGGCACCTCAGTACCTCCAGGTTCTGATCAGGCCCTACACCCAAACAAGGGCACTGCGTTCATCCACCTCTGGCCTGCTCGCCTCCCTACCACTGAGGAAGTACAGTTCCCGCTCAGCCCAGTCAAAACTGTTCGCTGCTCTGGCCCCCCAATGGTGGAACAAACTCCCTCACGACGCCAGGACAGCGGAGTCAATCACCACCTTCCGGAGACACCTGAAACCCCACCTCTTTAAGGAATACCTAGGATAGGATAAAGTAATCCTTCTCACCCCCCCCCCTTAAAAGATTTAGATGCACTATTGTAAAGTGGCTGCTCCACTGGATGTCATAAGGTGAATGCACCAATTTGTAAGTCGCTCTGGATAAGAGCATCTGCTAAATGACTTAAATGTAAATGTAACGTGTATGAGTCAAAATGTTGAACAACAAACCTCTTTCTCAGCTTCTGGCGTGGGATCCAACTCCTCAACTTTCTCTACCTCTGCAATCTCTGTTCCTGAAGTGGCTGAAGACTCTGTCATCTTGGTCATGCTTCCCAAGACGTACTCCTGAACTTTGATCTGCCAGATCAACACGAAAATCATTTTTTCTTATTTATTGCAACATACTTGATGGTAGACATTATAATGATGCCAATTTTGGAGTAACATAATTTCCCACTGACCTGTCCCGTCTCCTTCTCCTCATGGTATTGTCTCACATGTTTCCCATGACACACCTCATACGTCCAGTATGACTCAATCTATTAATTAACACCACAACAAATGCCAGAAGAGACAGTGGTTAGCCTATCCATAGAAAGTGACAGCACAGTACATGACATACACTACCGTTCAAAGTTTGGGGTCACTTAGAAATGTCCTTGTTTTTTACTGAAAAGCCATTTTTTCCATTAAAATAACATCAAATTGATCAGAAATACTGTGTAGACATTGTTAACCTCTTACCTCTACCTGGGACGCTTGCGTCCCAACTAGAGCTCTGGAAATGCAAATGCGCTACGCTAAATGCTAATAGTATTAGTTAAAACTCAAAAGTTCATTAAAATACACATGCAGGGTATCAAATTAAAGCTACACTCGTTGTGAATCCAGGCAACAAGTCAGATTTTTAAAATGCTTTTCGGCGACAGCATGAGAAGCTATTATCTGATAGCATGCACCAATACACTACAACACAAAAGCACAGCAGGGGACGTAAACAAAATAATTAGCATTTCGGCGTTACACAAACCGCACAATAAAATAGAAAACAGTCATTACCTTTCACCATCTTCTTTGTTGGCACTCCTAGATGTCCCATAAACACTATTGGGTCTTTATTTCGATTAAATCGGGCCATATAAAGCCAAGATATCGTTATATGTAGACTGTGTGATAAACGAAAAAAACAGCGATTTCACAACGTAACGTCATTTTTTAAAATTCAAAAAGTAGACGATAAACTTTCACAAAACACTTCGAAATACGTTTGTAATGCTACTTTAGGTATTAGTAAACGCTAATAAGCGATAAAAATCATCCGTAGGCGATGTACATATCATTAGCTGTCGTCTTGGAAAAATTTCAGGAGAGAGCTCTTCCGGAATGATCTGGGCGGAGACCGGAGGTACGTCGTGCCCCTCTTTCGGTTCAACCAAGAATCAAAGAGGATTAAATTCACAAGATACTCGACTACATGGGGATGCTGTGGGAGTTGAATGCTCGGTCTTATCTAATTCGGCTCACTGTTAACAATTGCTGGAAGTGGCGCAAGGATATTTATTTCCATTTTCTGTGATCAGGTTTTCCTGCGCTTTCCGATGTAACGCACGTTATGTAATAGCCACAGTCGTGATTTAACCAGTTTTAAAAACGTCCGAGGGTTTCCTATACACACATTCTAACCATATGAACGTACTATATTCCTGGCATGAGTAGCAGGGCGCTGAAATGTTGCGCGATTTTTAACAAAATGTTCAAAAAAGTAGAGGGTAGGAGCAACTAGTTAATGTTGTAAATGACTATTGTAGCTGGAAACGGAAGATTGTTTATGGATTATCTACAGGAGTGATGGTTGCTGATAATGGGCCTCTGTACGCCTATGTAGATATTCCATAAAATAAATCTGCCGTTTCCAGCTACAATAGTCATTAACAATGTCTACACTGTATTTCTTATCAATTTGATGTTATTTTCATGGACCATAAATAAATAAATATTGCTTTTCTTTCAAAAACAAGGACATTTCTAAGTGACCCCAAACTTTGAAAGGTAGTATTTATTTGTATGTTTTATAGATCCCCATTAGCTGCTGCCAAAGCAGGAGCTACTCTTCCTGGGGTCCAACAAAATTAAGGTGATTTATACAACTTTAAAACATTACAATATATTCACAGATTTCACAACACACTGTGTCCCCTCAGACCCCTACTCCACCACATTACTAAATCCACGTGTATGTTATTGTATGTGTGTGTGTGTCAATACTTGTGTTGCTTCACAGTCCCCACTGTTCCATAAGGTGTTTATCTGGGTTTTTTTTTAAATCTAATTTTACTGCTTGCATCAGTTACTTGATGTGGAATAGAGTTCCATGTAGTCAGGGCTCTATGTATTACTATTTGCCTTCCATAGTCTGTTATGGGCTTGGGGACTGTGAAGAGACCTCTGGTGGCATGACTTGTGGGGTTTGCATGGGTGTCCGAGCTGTGTGCCAGTAGTTTAGACAGTGTACATCTATAGCATGTGATCCCTAGGGAGGGGGGCACGACATTAGTGTTGCAGTGGTACTCAATATAGCCTATATTTAGACAGAAGTAGAAGTGAAACGGTTCAGTTCTCACTCTGTAGGAGCAGCTGCTTTCTTTGAACAGTGGGTCCAGCAGATCACCTGGAGTGGGACCAGCGTACACCTTGTCATCATCCTGAGAGAGAGAGGTGAGGAGAGAGAGAAAAAGAGAGGGAGGGGAGACAGGCAGAAAGACAAACATACACAGAGGGGGACAGGAGGATAAGTGAGAAGCAATATTGTTGTAAAGAGTGAAACTGAAAATGATTACTCAAACTCACACCATCTCCATTTGACAAGGAAGGCAGGAGACATTTGTATTTCTCCTTCTCTGTTGTTGTCATGATGACAAAGTCATCTTCTTTGTAGAAGGCACCTGAGGTTGGCTATGGAATGACAGATTTAGGGTCAGATGTTGTGTAAGTGCTCTACTTTGCAGCAGTCATAACAGGCAAACTATGCATAGTCAGTTTCTGCGTTGGCAGTCATATGACAACAGCCATAACAAGGAATACCAGCTAGCTGGGCTTAAGCTTAACATACTTTATCACCATTTAAAACTAGCTAGCTAAGGTTCACTTTTCAATGAAATCATAAATAACCAGCCATGATTTAACGTTAACTATGACAAAAACTATATTTATTCTCTATCACACGACCGCACAACACTCACCAGGGTGAATTCGGACCCGGGCCAGTTAATTTTGAATGGGATTTCATCAGTAAACGAAGGAGATCCACCTCTGTTAGCCGACACACCACAATAGACCTCCAACAAACGCCCAAACAACACGAACAACAGCCGAGTCCCGTCCATTACCTCTGCAAGGCTCGATCGCTAACTACCTTCTACGGTGCCTGCCAAGGCATGAGATAGCTAACCTGAGTTAAAACCGGGTTAGCGTTGGAGTTAATCGTAAAATTATGAATCCATCTGGCTGTCTCTCTTTCATTTGTCAACACAGCGAACAGGAAGTATCCAGTCGTTTGCCACGTCTATTTCCGGTACAGCCGGTTTAGCCAGTTTTGGGACACACAACATCGGCAGTCTGTATTGGTTGTGGGTGGCGACGAAACAACTCTACCACAATATACCCGGCTTCACCAAAAAATACTTTTCCTGTCAACAAAAGCATATGTATAATCTTTAGGAACTCTACTTACCAGAAACCAACCTTACTAAAGCACAAACTGTTCGGGTCATTCTGTGCTGGCCTACTCTACTACTACTAAATCCTCACCCTTTGACCAATGCCCATCCTCACCCTTTGACCAATGCCCACCCTCCCCTACTTTCCTCATGGTCTCAGGTGGCAGTTGTAATACTGTTGCACCCTGTATATAGCCTCGGTATTGTTATTTAACTTTTTATTTAAAAAATACTTTAGTTTATTTCGTAAATATTTTCTTAACTCTATTTTGTGAACTGCATTGTTGACCCTTTTTTGATACCATTTGAAAGGAAACACTTTGAAGTTTGAGGAAATGCTCATTTAATGTAGGAGAATATAACACATTAGACCTGGTAAAAGATAATACAAAGAACAAACCAAGCGCTTTCTTATATATTTTTTTGTACCATCATCTTTGAAATGCAAGAGAAAGGCCAATATTTAATTTAGGAATCTAAGCGCAATTTAGATTTTGGACACTAGATGGCATCAGTGTATGTGCAAATTTTTTGGACTGATTCAATGAACCATTTTATTTCTGTTCAAAATGTTGTAGCAAGACTGACCAAATGTGCCTAATTGGTTCATAACTGTGCACTCTCATCAAACAATAGCATGGTATTCTTAAACTATACTATACTACTGTAAATTGGACAGTGCAGTTAGATTAACAAGAATGTATGCTTTCAGCCAATAACAGATATGTCTATGTCCTGGGAAATGTTCTTGTTACTTACAACCTCATGCTAATCACATTAGCCTACTTTTGCTCAACTGTCCTGCGGGGGACCCACCGATCCAGTACAGGTTTTAAAGGCCTGAGGTTTGTAGTTTTTCAAAGCTTTGCCTACCGAGTACACATTGAGATATGGATGAAGTTGCACTTCCTAGGGCTTCCACTAGCTTGGATCGAGGGCTGAGGTTTTTGCCTGCCATATGAGTTCTGTTATACTCACAGACATCATTCAAACAGTTTTAGAAACTTCAGAGTGCTTTCTATCCAAATCTCACTTTTGGGCCTAAGTAGCAGGCAGTTTACTCAGGGAACCTTTTTATCCAAGCTACTCAATACTTCCCCCCAGTCCCAAATAAGTTTGTATAGGTCCTCAATGATGTCACCATTGCCCTAGATTCTAAGCAATGTTGTGCTACTATTTTTATTGACTTGGCCTAAGCTTTTGATATGGTAGACCATTAAATTCTTGTGGGCCGGCTAAGGAATATTGGTGTCTCTGAGGGGTCTTTGGCCTGGTTTGCTAACTACCTCTCTCATAGAGTACAGTGTTTAAAGTCTGAAAATCTGCTGTCTCAGCCACTGCCTGTCACCAAGGGAATACCGCAATGCTCAATCCTAGGCCCCAGAATCTTCTCAATTTCCATCAACAACATAGCTCAGGCAGTAGGAAGCTCTCTCATTCATTTATATGTAGATGATTGTCAATGCAGGGTGTAGCTGGTGCATGGAAGTCAGGCGCAGGAGAGCAGAGATGAGTGAACACGAAGCACTTTACTGAGGCATTTGTAAGAACAGAACGCAACAGCATCACAAAAAAAACAAATGCCCAAAACAAGTAAGGCAGCACAAAGTACAACAAACCAAGTACAATGTACCGGCTGCCATAAATCACGGGTACACATAAAACCCGGCGCTAACTAGCCGGAAGCATGCCAACCTCGACAATAAACAATACCCCACACAGACATGGAGCGAACAGAGGGCTAAATACACATAGCAATTATGAGGAAACAAGGTGTGCAGGAAAACAAGACAAAACAAATGGAAAATGAAAGGTGGAGCGGCGATGGCTAGAAGACCGGTGACGTCGACCGCCGAACACCGCCCAAACAAGGAGAGGGACCGACTTCAGCGGAAGTCGTGACAATGATACTGTCTTATATTCAGCTGGCCCCTCCCCATATTTTGTGTTAAATGCTCTACAACAAAGCTTTCTTAGTGTCCAGCAAGCTTTCTCTATCCTTAACCTTGTTCTGAACACCTCCAAAACAAAGTTCATGTAGTTTGGTAAGAAGAATGCCCCTCTCCCCATAGGTGTGATTACTATCTCTGAGGGTTAAGAGCTTCAGGTAGTCACCTCATACAAGTACTTGGGAGTATGGCTTGACAGTACACTGTCCTTCTCTCAGCACATATGAAAGCTGCAGGCTAAAGTTAAATCTAGACTTGGTTTCCTCTATCGTAATCGCTCCTTTTTCACCCTAGCTGCCAAAATAACTCTGATTCAGATGACCATCCTACCCATGCTAGATTACGGAGACATCATTTATAGATCAGCATGTAAGGGTGCTCTCGAGCGGCTAGAATGTTCTTTACCATTCGGCCATCAGGTTTGCCACCAATGCTTCTTATAGGATACATCACTGCACTCTCCTCTGTAAACTGGTCATCTCTGTATACCTGTCACAAGACCCACTGGTTGATGCTTATTTATAAAACCCTCTTAGGCCTCACTCCCCCCTATCTGAGATATCTACTGCAGCCCTCATCCTCCACATACAACACCCGTTCTGCCAGTCACATTCTGTTTAAGGTCCCCAAAACGCACACATCTCTGGGTCGCTCGTCTTTTCAGTTCGCTGCAGCTAGCGACTGGAACGAGCTGCAACAAACACTCAAACTGGACAGTTTTATCTCCGTCTCTTCATTCAAAGACTCAATCATGGACACTCTTACTGACAGTTGTGGCTGCTTTGTGTGATGTATTGTTGTCTCTACCTTCTTGACTTTGTGCTGTTGACTGTGCCCAATAATGTTTGTACCATGTTTTGCGCTGCTACCATGTTGTGTTGCATCTATGTTGTTGTCATGTTGTGTTGCTACCATGCTGCCTTGCTATTCTGTTATTATTAGGTCTGTCTTTATGTAGTGTTGTCTCTCTTGTTGTGATTTGTGTTTTGTCCTATATTTATTTTTTTTTATTTTTTTTTTTACATTAAAAAAAAAATCCCATCCCCCGTCCTCGCGGGTCTTTTGCCTTCGGTCGGCCGTCATTGTAAATAAGAATTTGTTCTTAACTGACTTGCCTAGTTAAATAAAGGTTAAATAAAAAAGAATACGTTTTACAACTTTACAACCACGTCGTAAATTCCTTTTAGAGACTCGTCTCCCTGACCATGCCATTTGGGAGAGAGAGGGTCACAATTGAACAAAAGAACTCTCCCGCCAAATTCTACTACATCGCAGAATTTGAAAATTAAACAATATTCCTATTTTTGAGAATTTGTAAACGGTCGGTGGAGAAGCCAGCTACAACCCAGTCTGGTTGGTTTCATGTTTATGACCTCATTAAAGACAATATAGCCACATTACCCTAACTCTGTTTTATACAGGTACCTCAATTATGACGCTTGCATCTAATTATTGTATAAACTGAGTGAGTAAAGATGATTTGCGAAATGATGTAATGTGATGTTAACCTTTAAAATGAGAGAATTGGTCTTCATTGTAAAGTTTAACTAAGTCAGTAGCCACGCCCAAGTGAGTGGACATTGGTTGGAAATGATGAACCAACCCCTTTTCTAAATTTCTACAAAAGCCCCCGTGACCCAAAGTCAACTAATTTCCAAATAACGGGGGTACTTGTCTTCCACGTTGAAAAGGTCTAATTTCAACTCTACAGGCCAGGAAATGAGAGAGCTTGTGCCAAACGTGAAATGGTATTAACTCTGAACTATTGATCACCTAAAGAAGAAGTGCATATGAAACTAACATAAACTCAGCATAAAAATAAACGTCCTGTTTTTCAGAGATCATTTGTAAAAATCCAAATAACTTCACAGATCTTCATTGTAAAGGGATTAAACACTGTTTCCCATGCTTGTTCAATTAACCATAAACCTTTAATGAACATGCACCTGTGGAACGGACGTTAAGACACTAACAGCTTACAGACGGTAGGCAATTAAGGTCACAGTTATGAAAACTTAGGACACTAAAGAGGCCTTCCTACTGACTCTGAAAAACACCAAAAGAAAGATGCCCAGGGTCCCTGCTCATCTGCGTGAACGTGCCTTAGGCATGCTGCAAGGAGGCATGAGGACTGCAGATGTGGCCAGGGCAATAAATTGCAATGTCCATACTGTGAGACCCCTAAGACAGCGCTACAGGGAGACAGGGCGGACAGCTGATCGTCCTCGCAGTGGCAGACCACGTGTAACAACACCTGCACAGGATCGGTACATCCAAACACCACACCTGCGGGACAGGTACAGGATGGCAACAACAACTGCCCGAGTTACACCAGGAATGCACAATCCCTCCATCAGTGCTCAGACTGTCCACAATAGGCCGAGAGAGGCTGGACCGAGGGCTTGTAGGCCTGTTGTAAGGCAGGTCCTCACCAGACATCACCAGCAACAACATCACCTATGGGCACAAACCCACCGCCGCTGGACCAGACAGGACGTCTTCACTGACGAGTCGCACTTTTCTGTCACCAGGGGTGATGGTCGGATTCGCATTTATCGTCGTAGGAATGAGCGTTACACCGAGACATGTACTCTGGAGCGGGATCGATTTGGAGGTGAAGGGTCCGTCATGGTCTGGGGCGGTGTGTCACAGCGCCATCGAACTGAGCTTGTTGTCATTGCAGGAAATCTAAACGCTGTGTGTTACAGGGAAGACATCCTCCTCCCTCATCTGGTACCCTTCCTGCAGGCTCATCCTGACATGACCCTCCAGCATGACAATGCCACCAGCCATACTGCTCGTTCTGTGCGTGATTTCCTGCAAGACAGGAATGTCAGTGCTCTGCCATGGGCAGCGAAGAGCCCTGATCTCAATCCCATTGAGCAAGTCTGGGACCTGTTGGATCGGAGGGTGAGGGCTAGGGCCATTCCCCTCAGAAATGTCCGGGAACTTGCAGGTGTCTTCGTGGAAGAGTGGGGTAACAACTCACAGCAAGAACTGACAAATCTGGTGCACTAAATGAGGAGGACATGCACTGCAGTACTTAATGCAGCTGGTGGCCACACCAGATACCGACTGTTACTTTTGATTTTGACCCCCCCTTTGTTCAGGGACACATTATTCCATTTCTGTTAGTCACATGTCTGTGGAACTTGTTCAGTTTATGTCTCAGTTGTTGAATCTTGTTATGTTCATACAAATATTGACACATGTTAAGTTTGCTGAAAATAAACGCAGTTGACAGTGAGAGGACGTTTATTTTTTTTCTGAGTTTATATCAGACATATGAGCAAATCTAGTATGAGAACACTGACCGACGTGGAAGCATCTCCAGAGAGAGATGAATCTCTCAGACCATGTGAACCTCTCCACGACGACCCGGAATAATCTACAAAGGACAATGGCGATCTCGACTGGGCAAACCAGAGCCTCACACCACCAGCTCAACTATCGAAGCCAGCTTCACGTAAATACAATGCATTTTTTCTGAATGAGCGATTGTTAGTGGCATATGTATTTATGCGAAAATAGCTTCCCAGGTTCGATAGAGACAGATGTTCCTTAGCCTTCCTTCCAAACCCCCTTCTCTTCTCTCTGAATCTATCGTGTTATAACTAAATTGTTTTTCTTGTTTAGTCCACTAGGGACTGTATTTTACTGTATAATGTTATTATGTATTGTATATTCTATAATTGTTTACTTAGTTAGTAAATGAATAATTGAGCCAATTGGTGTATGGATGATTTATAGTAAAGGCTGCATTCGTGCATGTCACGATCGTCATAATAACATTTAGACCAAAGCGCAGCGTGATATGGGTTCCACATGTTTATTGAATGAAACACAAAAAAACAATAATTAACGAACGAAACGTGAAGTAAATGAAGTGCTCACAGGCAACTACACATTAACAAGATCCCACAAAACACAGTGGGGAAATGGCTGCCTAAATATGATTCCCAATCAGAGACAACGAAAAACAGCTGCCTCTGATTGGGAACCATACCGGGCCAACATAGAAATAAACAACCTAGATTACCCACCCTAGTGGGTAAAAAAGGCTCTCTATGGTCAGGGCGTGACAGTGCAGATAGCCAAGAATTTTACCACGTTTGGAATGAGAACTGATGAGGTAGTAATTCATTAATAGAAGACTGCACTCGATAAGATATGAACAAATCTTTAGAGTCGATTCGTGAAATAGATTCTATAAACATTTTCCCGTGGTCCCCCGACTTCCTAGTTAATTAAAGTTTACATGATTTGTTTAATCATGTGATAATAATTACATATAGAGAATTGATTTGATAAAATAACAGTCTTCACATTTTATGACAAGCCAGAGACTAGACAATCGCATCTGTGCCGAGACCAGTCTTACTTGTCTTCGTGGCACAGCTGTTACATCAGCATATGTCCCTTTCTGCGCTGCTCTCACCCTGGAAACTTCAGTCTGTCTCACTCGCACAGGACATTTCTGATCCTCAGCAACATGGCCACCACCACAATTGAAACACTCCACTTTTTACACCTAAACTACACATTTTTTGTCCCATGGCCCCCTGCACACTTCTCACGCTTCAAAATGTACCTCCTACATACTGCTGCAACATGACCATACACTTGGCACCTGAAACATCGTAATGGGTTCTGAACAAAAGTTCTCACAGGAAAACTTACACTCACCGGAAAATTTATTAGGTACACCCATCTAGTTCCGGGGTCGGACACCTTTGCCTCCAGAACAAACTGAATTCTTTGGGGTATTCTAGATGCGATGCGATGGCATCACACAGTTGCCGCAGATTGGGCGGTGGTACATTCTTGCTGTGAACAGCCTGTTCCATCTCATCCCAATGATACTCTATTGGGTTGAGGTTTGGGGGCTGTGCTGGCCACTCAAGTAAACTGAACTCACTGTCATGTTCCAGGATAGGTTTTTTCACTCCTCAATTGTTGGTGATCGCGTGCCCACTGCTTCTTCTAGTTTTTAGCTGATAGGAGTGGAACCCGGTGTGGTCGTCTACTGCAATAGCCTCTCCTGTACATGACTCAAAGTAGAAAGTACTCTACTTGTATTTCTCAGTCGGTTTGGGTTCGCACCATGCACCGCCTCACTTCTTCTCTGTTCTTCCATCTCTGTGTGGGACTTCAGTCAACTCAGTATCGAGCCGCCCGGTGCTGCTTTCTTTTTTCTATCGACCTTGCTTATAAACTAAATTGAAAATGTCAATCAAAATAGTGATATATGGCACCTGCACACTGTAAAGGAAAGTCATGAAATGTACATACATTTTTCTGAAATAACTTGGTGTGCAGAACACTGTACAAAACAATTGTGCCATCTATAAAAAAAAGTAAACTGAAGGTGGTGGAACCGTCTGTTCAATGTCAGTTTCATTCTTTAACACAGAGAGATAGAGAGAGAGATGGAGACAGAGCGAGAGAGCGAGTCAGGCTCCAGCCAGGCAGGTGTGTTTATTAGGATTCCTCTTCCTTCTCCAGACAGGCAGGCAGACAGAGAGACAAACAGACTGCCAGACAGGCTACAGCTTAGCTCTGGTCTGCTCTGGTCTGCTCTCTGTCTCTCTGTCTCCCCCTCTCTCTCTCTGTCTCTCTGTCTTTTTGTCTCTCTCACCTTCTCCCTGTTTCCCCCCACTCCCTCCCCTCTCTCTCTCTCTCTCTCTCTCTCTCTCTCTCTCTCTCTCTCTCTCTCTGCTTATTTTATTTCATAATATACATAATTTAAAACGGCCAAGTTCTATTCACAATGGTATTCAGTTGGTAAGAGACAGACATTCCGTAAATACTAGGAATAGATTGTCCACCATCTATGCGTTATCCAGACAGAAAAGAGAAATAGGCAAAATAACATTTACTTTCTCTCTCTCTCCTCCTCTCTCTGTGTCCCCCCCCCCTCCCCTCTCTCTCCCCTCTCTCTGTCCCCCCCCTGTCTCTCTCTGTCTCTCTAAATTCAATTGAATTCAATATGCACTACTGGCATGACATAACATGTACGTATTGCCAAAGCTTACTTTGGATATTTACAATATTAAGATAATAAGAATCAAAATTGTCAACGGGAGAATTTTGTCTCTCTCTCTCTCTCTCTCTCTCTCTCTCTCTCTCTCTCTCTGTCTCTGTCTCTGTCTCTCTCTCAATTCAATTCAATTCAAGGGGTTTTATTGGCATGGGAAACATGTGTTAACATTGCCAAAGCAAGTGAGGTAGATAATATACAAAAGTGAAATAAACAATGGAAATTTACAGTAAAAATTACACATACAGAAGTTTCAAAACAATAAAGACATTACAAATGTCATATTACGTATATATACAGTGTTGTAACGATGTACAATTGGTTAAGGGTACACAAGATAAATTAAATAAGCATAAATATGGGTTGTATTTACAATGGTGTTTGTTCTTCACTGGTTGCCCTTTTCTTGTGGCAACAGGTCACAAATCTTGCTGCTGTGATGGCACACTGTGGAATTTCACCCAGTAGATATGGGAGTTTAACAAAGTTGGGTTTGTTTTCAAATTCTTTGTGGGTCTGTGTAATCTGAGGGAAATATGTGTCTCTAATATGGTCATATATTGGACAGGAAATTAGGAAGTGGAGCTCAGTTTCCACCTCATTTCCACCTCTCTTGAGAGCCATGTCTGCCTACGGTGGCTTTTCTCAATAGCAATGCTATGCTCACTGAGTCTGTACATAGTCAAAGCTTTCCTTAAGTTTGGGTCAGTCACAGTGGTCAGGTATTCTGCCACTGTGTACTCTCTGTTTAGGGCCAAATAGCATTCTAGTTTGCTCTGTTTTTTTTGTTAATTCTTTCCAATGTGTCAAGTAATTATCTTTTTGTTTTCTCATGATTTGATTGGGTCTAATTGTGCTGCTGTCCTGGGGCTTTGTGTGGTGTGTTTGTGTTTGTGAACAGAGCCCCAGGACCAGCTTGCTTAGGGGACTCTTCTCCAGGTTCATCTCTCTGTAGGTGATGGCTTTGTTATGGAAGGTTTGGGAATCACTTCCTTTTAGGTGGTTGTAGAATTTAATGGCTTTTTTCTGGATTTTGATAATTAGCGGGTATCGGCCTAATTCTGCTCTGCATACATTATTTGGTGTTCTACGTTGTACACAGAGGATATTTTTTGCAGAATTCTGCATGCAGAGTCTCAATTTGGTGTTTGTCCCATTTTGTGAAATCTTGGTTGGTGAGCGGAACCCAGACCTCAGAACCATAAAGGGCAATGGGCTCTATGACTGATTCAAGTATTTTTAGCCAGATCCTAATTGGTATGTTGAATTTTATGTACCTTTTGATGGCATAGAATGCCCTTCTTGCCCTTCAGATCGTTCACAGCTTTGTGGAAGTTACCTGTGGCGCTGATGTTTAGGCCAAGGTATGTATAGTTTATTGTGTGCTCTAGGGCAATTGTGTCTAGATGGAATTTGTATTTGTGGTCCTGGCGACTGGATCTTTTTTGGAACACCATTATTTTGGTCTTACTGAGATTTACTGTCAGGGCCCAGGTCTGGCAGAATTTGTGCAGAATATCTAGGTGCTGCTGTAGGCCCTCCTTGGTTGGTGACAGAAGCACCAGATCATCAGCAAACAGTAGACATTTGACTTCAGATTCTAGTAGGGTGAGGCTGGGTGCTGCAGACTTTTCTAGTGCCCGCGCCAATTCGTTGATATATATGTTGAAGAGGGTGGGGCTTAAGCTGCATCCCTGTCTCACCCCACGGCCCTGTGGGAAGAAATGTGTGTTTTTTGCCAATTTTAACCGCACACTTGTTCTTTGTGTGGATTTTATAATGTCGTATGTTTTACCCCCAACACCACTTTCCATCAATTTGTATAGCAGACCCTCATGCCAAATTGAGTCGAAGGCTTTTTTGAAATCAACCAAACATGACAAGACTTTACCTTTCTTTTGGTTTGTTTGGTTGTCAATTAGGGTGTGCAGGGTGAATACATGGTCTGTTTTACATTAATTTGGTAAAAAGACAATTTAACATTTGCTCAGTACATTGTTTTCATTGAGGAAATGTACGAGTCTGCTGTTAATTTTTCAAAGGTTGCTGTTGACGCATATCCCACGGTAGTTATTGGGGTCAAATTTGTCTCCACTTTTGTGGATTGGGGTGATCAGTCCTTGGTTCCAAATATTGGGGAAGATACCAGAGCTAAGGATGATGTTAAAGAGTTTTAGTATAGCCAATTGGAATTTGTTGTCTGTATATTTGATCATTTCATTAAGGATACCATCAACACCACATGCCTTTTGGGTTTTTATTTTGTCCTGTAGCTCATTCAAGGTAATTGGAGAATCCAGTTGGTTCTGGTAGTCTTTAATAGTTGATTATAAGATTTGTATTTGATCCTGTATATGTTTTTTGCTCTTTATTCTTTAGTATAGAGCCAAAAAGATTGGAGAAGTGGTTTACCCATACATCTCCATTTTGGATAGATAATTCTTTGTGTTGTTGTTTGTTTAGTGTTTTACAATTTTCCCAGAAGTGGTTAGAGTCTATGGATTCTTCAATTACATTGAGCTGATTTCTGACGTGCTGTTCCTTCTTTTTCCGTAGTGTATTTCTGTATTGTTTTAGTGATTCACCATAGTGAAGGCGTAGACTCAGGTTTTCCGGGTCTATATGTTTTTGGTTGGACAGGTTTCTCAATTTCTTTCTTAGATTTTTTGCATTCTTCATCAAACCATTTGTCATTGTTGTTAATGTACCTACCATAGGAGTCCCCTCAAAGCCTACCATTGACTATGTACATACCCAGCGTGTGACAGAGCTGCAGGAGTTGTGACCCATTTTTGTTGGTTATGTTGTCATAGTTGTGCCTAGGGGGGCATATGTGGGAGGGAATGCTGTCACCTGTAGGCAGGTGTTTGTCCCCCTGTGTGCTGAGGGTGTCAGGTTCTTGTCCGGTTCTGTCATTTAGGTCACCACAGACTGACTAGTACATGACCCTGGGCCTGGAAATGATTGATTTCCCCCTCCAGGATGGAAAGCTGTCTTCATCAAAGTTTGGGGATTCTAGTGGGGGGGATATAGGTAGCACACAGGAGGACATTTTTTTCTGTTAATTAAGATAATTTCCTTTTGAATTTCTGGCCAAATGTAAAATGTTCCTGTTTGTATTAATTTAATGGGGTGAGTTAGGTCTGCTCTATACCAAATTAGCATACCCCCTGAGTCCCTTCCCTGTTTCACACCTGGTAGTTTGGTGGATGGGACTACCAGCTCTCCTGTAACCTAGAGGGCAACCAGTGGGTCCGTCTCCTCTATACCAGGTTTCTTGCAGGATGACAATGTCTGTATTTCAGATTTCTTTGGTGAAGTCTGGGTTCCTGCTCTTTAGGCCAAATGCAGATGACCTCAGGCCTTGGATATTCGAGGATGAGATAGTGAAGGCTTTGTGTTCCATAAAGTGTCCAATGTTGTTAGTCGTGTGGTTTGGCCTCAGGCCAGTAAGTGTGGTGTGGAGCCTGCTGAGCATCTGGTACATGCCATTGGCTTGGGCTAGTGTAAGAGTGGGGGTTGGGCCTGTTTTCCCGCTCACTACCTGGGCGTATGTGTGGCTTCCATGTTGAGGCCCCCTTTGCGTGGGTGGGGTGCATGGGGTGGGCAGGAGTGGCTTAGGTCTGATCTGAAGGGGCCTAAATGGGGTGTGGGCATGATTGACATGTGGGGGTGTTGATTGGTTGGGGTGTGGATGTGGGGGGGGGGGGGGACTACGTTTGAGAGCGATGTCCTTTAGACTCCGGGCAAAGGTGGGCACTACTGCCTTGTAGAGGTGGACCTGGTCAAAGAGGCTGTTCAAGTCCAGGGTGGAGTGGTGGGCCAGGAAAACATTTGGTTTTAAGGCACAGTCACGGGAAATACTTGCGTTTACCTGCTGTATTGTGGCAGGGTGGAAGTCTTTTCCTGGTAGCAGGGTGGAGATAACCACTTGTGCGTTGGGGACAGTAGAATAAGCTTTTTCAATCACTCCCTTCATTGCTGTGGTCACCCTTTCCTGCTGGGCTCTCAGGTTGTTTGTGCCTGTGTGTATTATTATGTGGCTGGGTGAGCCTAGTTTGGCCTCAGACAGAAGGTCTAGGGCGCGCTGGGTGTTTGGACACCAGAGTTTAGACACACTGTTTTTGGGAAAAATGATTTTTTCTTGTACATATTTCCCATTTGAGTCCATAAGGAGAAAAATCCGTGTCTTGTGTTTGTCCTCAGTGGGTGTGGGGGGGTTGTCAGAAGGGCTATCAGGGTGGCTAACAGGGGGGACGCTCAGAGGGGGTGAGAGCCGCTGGGCTTGGGGTTCTTTATTTGTCTGTTCTGCTGTGATGTCGATGCTATGGTCAGGATCTGGTGTGGACTGTTCTGCTGTGGTTTCGAGACTTTTGTCAGGGGCTGTGGTGGGCTGTTCTGCTGGCTTCTCTGCAGGGGTGGCCACCCCCCTCAACCTCTCCTCCAGCAGTCTGATCATCTCCTCTCTCTCTCTCTCTCTCTCTCTCTCTCTCTCTCTCTCTCTATCTCTCTCTCTCTCTCTCTCTCTCTCTGTGTGAGTGAGTGTGCCTCTCTAGGGGACAGGAGACACATCAATGTTACGACAGCCTTTCCTTTCAGAGGAATGAGTTGGTCTGTTCCACAAGCTCTTACTGACGGATGGAATAAAGACAGAGCAGATTGGAGAGGAGGAGATGGCTGAACTGGCTAAACTCCCTCAGCCCTCTAGTTGTTCAACTCATTTGTCTGGTCTGGTCTGCTATGACTTTGGATGTATTTAATCATGTTAAAAATACATATTCTATATGTAGGACATACTGTAGGTCTATTTGAGTGATTCACAATCCAGGCCTGCTAGGCTAGGCTATTGCTTTATCAAACATATTGAAGTCCTAGTCAAGTTAAGTTATAGTATAACCTTTTATTGACCTTAACCTATTAAAACTAGATCATACAGCAAACTAGTGTTTTTAAAATAACATTCTGTCTAGAATGTTAATAACTCATGACTCATCACATACGCTGCTGCTACTGTTCATTATTTATCCTGTTGCCTAGTCACTTTACCCCTACCTATATGTGTAATATACCTCAACTATCTCATACTCCTGCACATTGACTCAGTACTGGTACCCCATGTATATAGCCAAGTTATCATTACTCAGTACTGGTACCCCGTGTATATAGCCAAGTTATCATTACTCAGTACTGGTGCTGCTTGTATGTAGCCAAGTTATCATTACTCAGTACTGGTGCTCCTTGTATATAGACAAGTTATCATTACTCAGTACTGGTGCTGCTTGTATGTAGCCAAGTTATCATTACTCAGTACTGGT
Organism: Oncorhynchus nerka; assembly: GCF_034236695.1. Taxonomy (NCBI): domain Eukaryota; kingdom Metazoa; phylum Chordata; class Actinopteri; order Salmoniformes; family Salmonidae; genus Oncorhynchus; species Oncorhynchus nerka. The sequence goes on from NC_088423.1 coordinate 1,035,219, forward strand.
GCTGCTTGTATGTAGCCAAGTTATCATGACTCAGTACTGGTACCCCGTGTATATAGCCACGTTATCATTACTCAGTACTGGTACCCCGTGTATATAACCATGTTATCATTACTCAGTACTGGTACTCCTTGCAGACAGTATAGACATGTTATCATGACTCAGTACTGGTACCCCTTGTAGACAGTATAGACACATTATCATTACTCAGTACTGGTACCCCTTGCAGACAGTATAGACATGTTATCATTACTCAGTACTGGTACCCCTTGTAGACAGTATAGACACATTATCATTACTCAGTACTGGTACCCCTTGCAGACAGTATAGACATGTTATCATGACTCAGTACTGGTACCCCTTACAGACAGTATAGACATGTTATCATGACTCAGTACTGGTACCCCTTGTAGACAGTATAGACATGTTATCATGACTCAGTACTGGTACCCCTTGCAGACAGTATAGACATGTTATCATGACTCAGTACTGGTACCCCTTGTAGACAGTATAGACACATTATCATTACTCAGTACTGGTACCCCTTGTAGACAGTATAGACACGTTATCATTACTCAGTACTGGTACCCCTTGTAGACAGTATAGACACGTTATCATTACTCAGTACTGGTACCCCTTGTAGACAGTATAGACACGTTATCATTACTCAGTACTGGTACCCCTTGTAGACAGTATAGACTTAAATGTAAATGTAATTATCATTACTCAGTACTGGTACCCCTTGTAGACAGTATAGACACATTATCATTACTCAGTACTGGTACCCCTTGTAGACAGTATAGACACGTTATCATGACTCAGTACTGGTACCCCTTGTAGACAGTATAGACACATTATCATTACTCAGTACTGGTACCCCTTGTAGACAGTATAGACATGTTATCATGACTCAGTACTAGTACCCCTTGTAGACAGTATAGACATGGTATCATGACTCAGTACTGGTACCCCTTGCAGACAGTATAGACACGTTATCATTACTCAGTACTAGTACCCCTTGTATATAACCAAGTTATCATTACTCAGTACTGGTACCCAGGCGGCAGGGTAGCCTAGTGGTTAGAGCGTTGGACTAGTAACCGGAAGTTGCGAGTTCAAACCCCCGAGCTGACAAGGTACAACTCTGTCGTTCTGCCCCTGAACAGGCAGTTAACCCACTGTTCCCTGGCCGTCATTGAAAATAAGAATGTGTTCTTAACTGACTTGCCTGGTTAAATAAAGGTAAAATAAAAATATAGCCAAGATTGTGTATTTATTCCTCTTGTTTTTATTTTTCTATGATTTCATTTCTTTCTCTCTGTATTGTTAGGAAGGGCCTGTTAGCATTTCACTGTTAGTCTACACATGTTGTTTACAAAGCATGTGACAAATAACATTTTATTTGATTTCGATTTGATCTTTCTTACTAAAACCTTGAAATAATGTGTATCAGGCAAATATATACTTAGTCTTCTTACTTTTAAAAATATTTTTTAATCTGTGCAGTCCACTTTCTGCTTGAGACAGTTTTTGACTGTCCTGCATCATTTAAGTCTAGTGGAGAATGGACTCACCTTCAGGCACGATTCCAGGCCACACTACGCCTCAACTCTCCCCCCCAGTGGACTCTCACCGTCAGGCACGATCCCAGGCCACACTACGTCTCAACTCTGCCCCACAGTGGACTCTCACCTTCAGGCACGATCCCAGGCCACACTACGCCTCAACTCTGCCCCCCAGTGGACTCTCACCTTCAGGCACGATCCCAGGCCACACTACGCCTCAACTCTGCCCCCCAGTGGACTCTCACCGTCAGGCACGATTCCAGGCCACACTACGCCTCAACGCTGCCCCCCAGTGGACTCTCACCGTCAGGCACGATCCCAGGCCACACTACGCCTCAACTCTGCCCCCCAGTGGACTCTCACCGTCAGGCACGATCCCAGGCCACACTACGCCTCAACTCTGCCCCCCAGTGGACTCTCACCATAATATCAATGTTGCAGACAGAGCAGCGACATGATGTCAGTCCCAAATGGTACCCTACTCCCTATGTAGTGCACTACTTTTGACCAGAGAGGTAAGGACTCTGTTAAAAAGTAGTCCACTATATGGGGAATGGGGTGCCATTTGGGACATAACCACTAGACAAGTCAGTTAAGAACAAATTCTTATTTTCAATAACGGCCTACTAGAAGGCAAAAGGCCTCCTGCGGGGACGGGGGCTTAAAAATAAAAAATAAACAGAAGATCTCATTTTAGCCACACATAAAGCTGCACCAACAGAGAGGCTATCTGCAAAAATCACTGACGCTGGAGACTCATATCTCCCTCACTAGCTTTAAGCACCAGCTGTCAGAGCAGCTCACAGATCACTGCACCTGTACATAGCCCATCTGTAAACAGCCCATCCAACTACCTCATCCCCATACTGTATTCATTTATTTATCTTGCTCAGTTGCACCCCAGTATCTCTACTTGCACATTCATCTTCTGCACATCTACCATTCCAGTGTTTAATTGTTATATTGTAATTACTTGGCCTATTTATTGCCTTATCTCTCTTATCTTACCTCATTTGCACACACTGTATATAGACTTTTTCTATTGTATTATTGACTGTATGTTTGTTTATTCCATGTGTAAGTCTGTGTTGCTGTATGTGTCGAACTGCTGTGCTTTATCTTGGCCAGGCGCAGTTGTAAATGAGAACTTGTTCTCAGCTAGCCTACCTGGTTAAATAAAGGTGAAATAAAAAATATAAAATAATCTGCATGGCTGCTGTGAAACCATATAATTCACGTCTATAGGCATTTATTACCGTCCTTGTTTTCGTAATTGTGCAACTATTCATGTCATTCATATTCTGCTTGGTCAGCATCTTCTGGCTCGTCCCTTCCAGAGCAGGAGATGCATGTCAGAGAGGAGCCAAGGAGGACCTGTGTCCCAAATGGCACACTATTCCCACATAGTACACTTCTTTTGAGCAGGACCATAGTGCTCTGGTCAAAAGTAGTGCACTATATAGGAAATAGGGTGCCATTTGGGATGAACACACAGAAAAGGGAGTTTTTACTGTTGTGTTTTAGAGCGGGTTTTGTAGGGCTGTTGTGTTTTATAGCGGGTTTTGTAGGGCTGTTGTGTTTTGTAGGGCTGTTGTGTTTTATAGTGGGTTTTGTAGGGCTGTTGTGTTTTATAATGGGTTTTGTAGGGCTGTTGTGTTTTATAATGGGTTTTGTAGGGCTGTTGTGTTTTGTAGGGCTGTTGTGTTTTATAGTGGGTTTTGTAGGGCTGTTGTGTTTTATAATGGGTTTTGTAGGGCTGTTGTGTTTTGTAGGGCTGTTGTGGTTTATAGTGGGTTTTGTAGGGCTGTTGTGTTTAATAATGGGTTTTGTAGGGCTGTTGTGTTTTAGAGCGGGTTTTGTAGGGCTGTTGTGTTTTATAATGGGTTTTGTAGGGCTGTTGTGTTTTAGAGCGGGTTTTGTAAGGCTGTTGTGGTTTATAGTGGGTTTTGTAGGGCTGTTGTGTTTTATAATGGGTTTTGTAGGGCTGTTGTGTTTTGTAGGGCTGTTGTGTTTTAGAGCGGGTTTTGTAGGGCTGTTGTGTTTTATAATGGGTTTTGTAGGGCTGTTGTGTTTTGTAGGGCTGTTGTGTTTTGTAGGGCTGTTGTGTTTTATAATGGGTTTTGTAGGGCTGTTGTGTTTTGTAGGGCTGTTGTGTTTTAGAGTGGGTTTTGTAGGGCTGTTGTGTTTTATAATGGGTTTTGTAGGGCTGTTGTGTTTTGTAGGGCTGTTGTGTTTTAGAGCGGGTTTTGTAGGGCTGTTGTGGTTTATAGTGGGTTTTGTAGGGCTGTTGTGTTTTATAATGGGTTTTGTAGGGCTGTTGTGTTTTGTAGGGCTGTTGTGTTTTATAGTGGGTTTTGTAGGGCTGTTGTGTTTTATAATGGGTTTTGTAGGGCTGTTGTGTTTTGTAGGGCTGTTGTGTTTTAGAGTGGGTTTTGTAGGGCTGTTGTGTTTTATAGCGGGTTTTGTAGGGCTGTTGTGTTTTATAATGGGTTTGTAGGGCTGTTGTGTTTTATAGTGGGTTTTGTAGGGCTGTTGTGGTTTATAGTGGGTTTTGTAGGGCTGTTGTGTTTTATAATGGGTTTTGTAGGGCTGTTGTGTTTTGTAGGGCTGTTGTATTTTATAATGGATTTTGTAGGGCTGTTGTGTTTTGTAGGGCTGTTGTGTTTTATAGCGGGTTTTGTAGGGCTGTTGTGTTTTAGAGCGGGTTTTGTAGGGCTGTTGTGTTTTATAGTGGGTTTTGTAGGGCTGTTGTGTTTTATAGTGGGTTTTGTAGGGCTGTTGTGTTTTATAGTGGGTTTTGTAGGCCTGTTGTGTTTAATAGTGGGGTTTGTAGGGCTGTTGTGTTTTGTAGGGCTGTTGTGTTTTATAGTGGGTTTTGTAGGACTATTGTGTTTTATAGTGGGTTTTGTAGGCCTGTTGTGTTTTATAGTCGGGTTTGTAGGGCTGTTGTGTTTTGTAGGGCTGTTGTGTTTTATAGTGGGTTTTGTAGGGCTGTTGTGGTTTATAGTGGGTTTTGTAGGGCTGTTGTGTTTTATAATGGGTTTTGTAGGGCTGTTGTGTTTTTGTAGGGCTGGGTTTTTGTAGGGCTGTTGTGTTTTATAATGGTTTGTAGGGCTGTTGTGGTTTATAGTGGGTTTTGTAGGGCTGTTGTGTTTTATAATGGGTTTTGTAGGGCTGTTGTGTTTTAGGGCTGTTGTGTTTATTGGGTTTTGTAGGGCTGTTGTGTTTTATAATGGGTTTTGTAGGGCTGTTGTGTTTTGTAGTTGTGTTTTAGGTGGGTTTTGTAGGGCTGTGTGTTTTATAGTGGTTTTGTAGGGCTGTTGTGTTTTATAATGGGTTTGTAGGGCTGTTGTGTTTTGTAGGGCTGTTGTGTTTTATAATGGATTTTGGTTTTTGTAGGGCTGTTGTGTTTTATAGGGGGCTGTTGTGTTTTAGAGCGGGTTTTGTAGGGCTGTTGTGTTTTATAGTGGGTTTGTAGGGCTGTTGTGTTTTATAGTGGGTTTTGTAGGGCTGTTGTGTTTTATAGTGGGTTTTGTAGGCCTGTTGTGTTTAATAGTGGGGTTTGTAGGGCTGTTGTGTTTTGTAGGGCTGTTGTGTTTTATAGTGGGTTTGTAGGGCTGTTGTGTTTTATAGTGGGTTTTGTAGGGCTGTTGTGTTTTAGTAATGGGTTTGTAGGGGGCTGTTGTGTTTTGTGGGTTTTGTAGGGCTGTTGTGGTTTATAGTGGGTTTTGTAGGGCTGTTGTGTTTTATAATGGGTTTTGTAGGGCTGTTGTGTTTTGTAGGGCTGTTGTGTTTTAGAGCGGGTTTTGTAGGGCTGTTGTGTTTTATAATGGGTTTTGTAGGGCTGTTGTGTTTATAGTGGGTTTTGTAGGGCTGTTGTGTTTTATAATGGGTTTTGTAGGGCTGTTGTGTTTTGTTGTTGTGTTTTATAGTGGGTTTTGTAGGGCTGTTGTGTTTTATAGCGGGTTTTGTAGGGCTGTTGTGTTTTATAATGGGTTTGTAGGGCTGTTGTGTTTTCTAGGGCTGTTGTGTTTTAGAACGGGTTTTGTAGGGCTGTTTTGTTTTATAGTGGGTTTTGTAGGGCTGTTGTGGTTTATAGTGGGTTTTGTAGGGCTGTTGTGTTTTATAATGGGTTTTGTAGGGCTGTTGTGTTTTGTAGGGCTGTTGTGTTTTTTTGTAGGGCTGTTGTGTTTTATAGTGGGTTTTGTTGTGTTTTATAGTGGGTTTTGTAGGGCTGTTGTATTTTATAGTGGGTTTTGTAGGCCTGTTGTGTTTAATAGTGGGGTTTGTAGGGCTGTTGTGTTTTGTAGGGCTGTTGTGTTTTATAGTGGGTTTTGTAGGACTGTTGTGTTTTATAGTGGGTTTTGTAGGCCTGTTGTGTTTTATAGTGGGGTTTGTAGGGCTGTTGTGTTTTGTAGGGCTGTTGTGTTTTATAGTGGGTTTTGTAGGGCTGTTGTGGTTTATAGTGGGTTTTGTAGGGCTGTTGTGTTTTATAATGGGTTTTGTAGGGCTGTTGTGTTTTGTAGGGCTGTTGTGTTTTAGAGCGGGTTTTGTAGGGCTGTTGTGTTTTATAATGGGTTTTGTAGGGCTGTTGTGGTTTATAGTGGGTTTTGTAGGGCTGTTGTGTTTTATAATGGGTTTTGTAGGGCTGTTGTGTTTTGTAGGGCTGTTGTGTTTTAGAGCGGGTTTTGTAGGGCTGTTGTGTTTTATAGCGGGTTTTGTAGGGCTGTTGTGTTTTATAATGGGTTTGTAGGGCTGTTGTGTTTTCTAGGGCTGTTGTGTTTTATTTTGTAGGGCTGGGTTTTGTAGGGCTGTTGTGTTTTAGTGGGTTTTGTAGGGCTGTTGTGTTTTATAATGGGTTTGTAGGGCTGTTGTGTTTTGTAGGGCTGTTGTGTTTTATAGTGGGTTTTGTAGGGCTGGGTTTTGTTTTGTAGGGCTGTTGTGTTTTATAGGGCTGGGTTTTGTAGGGCTGTTGTGTTTTATAATTTTTGTAGGGCTGTTGTGTTTTATAGCGTTTGTAGGGCTGTTGTGTTTTATAATTTTTGTAGGGCTGTTGTGTTTTATAGTGGGTTTTGTAGGGCTGTTGTGTTTTTATAGTGGGTTTTGTAGGGCTGTTGTGTTTTATAGTGGGTTTTGTAGGGCTGTTGTGTTTTATAGTGGGTTTTGTAGGGCTGTTGTGTTTTATAGTGGGTTTTGTAGGGCTGTTGTGTTTTATAGTAGGGCTGTTTGTGTTTTATAGTGGGTTTTGTAGGGCTGTTGTGTTTTATAGTGGGTTTTTGTAGGGCTGTTGTGTTTTATAGTGGGTTTTGTAGGGCTGTTGTGTTTTGTAGGGCTGTTGTGTTTTAGAGCGGGTTTTGTAGGGCTGTTTTGTTTTATAGTGGGTTTTGTAGGGCTGTTGTGGTTTATAGTGGGTTTTGTAGGGCTGTTGTGTTTTATAATGGGTTTTGTAGGGCTGTTGTGTTTTGTAGGGCTGTTGTGTTTTAGAGCGGGTTTTGTAGGGCTGTTGTGTTTTATAATGGGTTTTGTGGGTTTTGTAGGGCTGTTGTGTTTTATAGTGGGTTTTGTAGGGCTGTTGTGTTTTATAATGGGTTTTGTAGGGCTGTTGTGTTTTTGTAGGGCTGTTGTGTTTTAGAGCGGGTTTTGTAGGGCTGTTGTGTTTTATAGTGGGTTTTGTAGGGCTGTTGTGTTTTGTAGGGCTGTTGTGTTTTATAGTAGGGCTGTTGTGTTTTATAATGGGTTTGTAGGGCTGTTTGTTTTGTAGGGCTGTTGTGTTTTGTAGGGCTGTTGTGTTTTATAGTGGGTTTTGTAGGGCTGTTGTGTTTTATAATGGGTTTTGTAGGGCTGTTGTGTTTTGTAGGGCTGTTGTGTTTTATAGTAGGGCTTTGTGTTTTATAGGGCTGTTGTGTTTTATAGTGTTTTGTAGGGCTGTTGTGTTTTATAGTGGGTTTTGTAGGGCTGTTGTGTTTTATAGTGGGTTTGTAGGGCTGTTGTGTTTTATTGTGTTTTTATAGGGCTGTTGTGTTTTGTAGGGCTGTTGTGTTTTATAGTGGGTTTTGTAGGGCTGTTGTGTTTTATAGTGGGTTTTGTAGGGCTGTTGTGTTTTATAGTTTGGGGTTTTGTAGGGCTGTTGTGTTTTGTAGGGCTGTTGTGTTTTATAATGGGTTTTGTAGGGCTGTTGTGGTTTATAGTGGGTTTGTAGGGCTGTTGTGTTTTATAGTGGGTTTTGTAGGGCTGTTTGTGTTTATAGTGGGTTTGTAGGGCTGTTGTGTTTTATAGGGGTTTGTAGGCCTTTGTGTTTAATAGTGGGGTTTGTTTTAGGGCTGTTGTGTTTTGTAGGGCTGTTGTGTTTTATAGTGGGTTTTGTAGGGCTGTTGTGTTTTATAGTGGGTTTGTAGGGCTGTTGTGTTTTATAATGGGTTTTGTAGGGCTGTTGTGTTTTGTAGGGCTGTTGTGTTTTATAGTTTGTAGGGCTGTTGTGTTTATAGTGGGTTTTGTAGGGCTGTTGTGTTTTATAATGGGTTTGTAGGGCTGTTGTGTTTTGTAGGGCTGTTGTGTTTTAGAGTGGGTTTGTAGTTTTGTATATAATGGGTTTTGTAGGGCTGTTGTGTTTTATAGTGGGTTTTGTAGGGCTGTTGTGTTTTATAATGGGTTTTGTAGGGCTGTTGTGTTTTGTAGGGCTGTTGTGTTTTAGGGCTGTTGTGGTTTATAGTGGGTTTTGTAGGGCTGTTGTGTTTTATAATGGGTTTTGTAGGGCTGTTGTGTTTTATAGGGCTGTTGTGTTTTTATAGTGGGTTTTGTAGGGCTGTTGTGTTTTATAGTGGGTTTTGTAGGGCTGTTGTGTTTTGTATAGTGGGTTTTGTAGGGCTGTTGTGTTTTATAGTGGGTTTTGTAGGGCTGTTGTGTTTTATATGGGGTTTGTAGGGCTGTTGTGTTTGTAGGGCTGTTGTTTTTATAGTGGGTTTTGTAGGGCTGTTGTGGTTTATAGTGGGTTTTGTAGGGCTGTTGTGTTTTATAATGGGTTTTGTAGGGCTGTTGTGTTTTGTAGGGCTGTTGTGTTTTAGAGCGGGTTTTGTAGGGCTGTTGTGTTTTATAGGGTTTTGTAGGGCTGTTGTGTTTTATAGTGGGTTTTGTAGGGCTGTTGTGTTTTATAGTGGGTTTTGTAGGGCTGTTGTGTTTTATAGTGGGTTTTGTAGGGCTGTTGTGTTTTATAATGGGTTTTGTAGGGCTGTTGTGTTTTAGAGCGGGTTTTGTAGGGCTGTTGTGTTTTATAATGGGTTTGTAGGGCTGTTGTGTTTTCTAGGGCTGTTGTGTTTTAGGCTGTTTTGTAGGGCTTTGTGTTTTATAGTGGGTTTTGTAGGGCTGTTGTGTTTTATAGTGGGTTTTGTAGGGCTGTTGTGTTTTATAGTGGGTTTTGTAGGGCTGTTGTGTTTTATAGGGCTGTTGTGTTTTGGGCTGTTGTGTTTTATAGTGGGTTTTGTAGGGCTGTTGTGTTTTATAGTTTTTGTAGGGCTGTTGTGTTTTATAGTGGGGTTTGTAGGGCTGTTGTGTTTTGTAGGGCTGTTGTGTTTTATAGTGGGTTTTGTAGGGCTGTTGTGTTTATAGTGGGTTTTGTAGGGCTGTTGTGTTTTATAATGGGTTTTGTAGGGCTGTTGTGTTTTGTATTGTGTTTTAGATGGGTTTTGTAGGGCTGTTGTGTTTTATAATGGGTGTTGTGGGTTTTGTAGGCCTGTTGTGTTTTGATAGTGGGGTTTGTGGGGCTGTTGTGTTTTATAGTGGGTTTTGTAGGGCTGTTGTGTTTTATATGGGTTTGTAGGGCTGGTGTTTTAATGGGTTTTGTAGGGCTGTTGTGTTTTATTTTTTGTAGGGCTGTTGTGTTTTATAATGGGTTTGTAGGGCTGTTGTGTTTTATAGGGCGGGTTTTGTAGGGCTGTTGTGTTTTATAGTGGGTTTTGTAGGGCTGTTGTGTTTTATAGTGGGTTTTGTAGGGCTGTTGTGTTTTATAGTGGGTTTTAGGGCTGTTGTGTTTTATAGGGGTTTTGTAGGGCTGTTGTGTTTTATAATGGGTTTTGTAGGGCTGTTGTGTTTTGTAGGGCTGTTGTGTTTTATAGTGGGTTTTGTAGGGCTGTTGTGTTTTATAGTGGGTTTTGTAGGGCTGTTGTGGTTTATAATGGGTTTTGTAGGGCTGTTGTGTTTTGTAGGGCTATATGGGTTTTGTAGGGCTGTTGTGTTTTTAGAGTGGGTTTGTAGGGCTGTTGTGTTTTTTGTATAATGGGTTTTTGTAGGGCTGTTGTGTTTATAGTGGGTTTGTAGGGCTGTTGTGTTTTATAATGGGTTTTGTAGGGCTGTTGTGTTTTAGTGGGTTTTGTAGGGCTGTTGTGTTTTATAGTGGGTTTTGTGGGCTGTGTTTGTAGGGCTGTTGTGTTTATAGTGGGTTTTTGTAGGGCTGTTGTGTTTTAGAGTGGGTTTTGTAGGGCTGTTGTGTTTTATAATGGGTTTTGTAGGGCTGTTGTGTTTTTATAGTGGGTTTTGTAGGGCTGTTGTGTTTTATAGTGGGTTTTTGTAGGGCTTTGTGTTTTATAATGGGTTTTGTAGGGCTGTTGTGTTTTGTAGGGCTGTTGTGTTTTTATAGTGGGTTTTGTAGGGCTGTTGTGTTTTATTGGGTTTGGGTTTGTAGTGGGTTTTGTAGGGCTGTTGTGTTTTATAATGGGTTTTGTAGGGCTGTTGTGTTTTGTAGGGCTGTTGTGTTTTATAGTGGGTTTTGTTTTGTGTTTTATAGTGGGTTTTGTAGGGCTGTTGTGTTTTAGGGCTGTTGTGTTTATAAATGGGTTTTGTAGGGCTGTTGTGTTTTATAGTGGGTTTTGTATCGGGCTGGTGTTTTATAGTGGGTTTTGTAGGGCTGTTGTGTTTTGTAGGGCTTTTGTTTTTTATAATGGGTTTTGTAGGGCTGTTGTGTTTTAGAGGGGTTTTGTAGGGCTGTTGTGTTTATAGTGGGTTTTGTAGGGCTGTTGTGTTTTATAGTGGGTTTTGTAGGGCTGTTGTGTTTTATAGTGGGTTTTGTAGGCCTGTTGTGTTTAATAGTGGGGTTTGTAGGGCTGTTGTGTTTTGTTTTGTGTTTTATAGTGGGTTTTGTAGGACTGTTGTGTTTTATAGTGGGTTTTGTAGGCCTGTTGTGTTTTATAGTGGGGTTTGTAGGGCTGTTGTGTTTTGTAGGGCTGTTGTGTTTTATAGGGGTTTTGTAGGGCTGTTGTGTTTATAGTGGGTTTTGTAGGGCTGTTGTGTTTTATAATGGGTTTGTAGGGCTGTTGTGTTTTGTAGGGCTGTTGTGTTTTATAGTGGGTTTTGTAGGGCTGTTGTGTTTTATAATGGGTTTTGTAGGGCTGTTGTGTTTTAGAGCGGGTTTTGTAGGGCTGTTGTGTTTTATAATGGGTTTTGTAGGGCTTTGTGTTTTATAGCTGGGTTTGTAGGGCTGTTGTGTTTTATAGTGGGTTTTGTAGGGCTGTTGTGTTTTATAATGGGTTTTGTAGGGCTGTTGTGTTTTATAATGTTGTGTTTTAGAGCTGGGTTTTGTAGGGCTGTTGTGTTTTATAGCGGGTTTTGTAGGGCTGTTGTGTTTTATAGGGCTGGGTTTTGTAGGGCTGTTGTGTTTTTATAGTGGGTTTGTAGGGCTGTTGTGTTTTATAATTTTGTGTTTTGTAGGGCTGTTGTGTTTTAGAGCGGGTTTTGTAGGGCTGTTGTGTAGTTTTTGTATAGGGCTGTTGTGTTTTATAATGGGTTTTGTAGGGCTGTTGTGTTTTTAGGGCTGTTGTGTTTTATAGTGGGTTTGTAGGGCTGTTGTGTTTTATAATGGGTTTTGTAGGTGTTGTGTTTTTAGGGCTGTTGTGTTTTAGAGTGGGTTTTGTAGGGCTGTTGTGTTTTATAGTGGGTTTTGTAGGGCTGTTGTGTTTTATAGTGGGTTTTGTAGGGCTGTTGTGTTTTATAGTGGGTTTTGTAGGGCTGTTGTGTTTTATAGTGGGTTTTGTAGGGCTGTTGTGTTTTATAATGGGTTTTGTAGGGCTGTTGTGTTTTTTAGTAGGGCTGTTGTGTTTTATAGTTTTTGGGTTTTGTTTTGTAGGGCTGTTGTGTTTTATAGTGGGTTTTGTAGGGCTGTTGTGTTTTATAGTGGGTTTTGTAGGGCTGTTGTGTTTTATAGTGGGTTTTGTAGGGCTGTTGTGTTTTATAGTGGGTTTTGTAGGGCTGTTGTGTTTTATAAGGGCTGTTGGTTTTGTAGGGCTGTTGTGTTTTATAGTGGGTTTTGTAGGGCTGTTGTGTTTTATAGTGGGTTTTGTAGGGCTGTTGTGTTTTATAGTGGGTTTTGTAGGGCTGTTGTGTTTTATAGTGGGTTTTGTAGGGCTGTTGTGTTTATAGTGGGTTTTGTAGGGCTGTTGTGTTTTATAATGGGTTTTGGGTTTGTGTTTTGTAGGGCTGTTGTGTTTTAGGGCTAGTGGGTTTTGTAGGGCTGTTGTGGTTTATAGTGGGTTTATGTTGTGTTTTATAATGGGTTTTGTAGGGCTGTTGTGTTTTGTAGGGCTGTTGTGTTTTATAGTGGGTTTTGTAGGGCTGTTGTGTTTATAGTGGGTTTTGTAGGGCTGTTGTGTTTTGGGTTTTGTAGGGCTGTTGTGTTTTATAGTGGGTTTTGTAGGGCTGTTGTGTTTTATAGTGGGTTTGTAGGGCTGTTGTGTTTTATAGTGGGTTTTGTAGGGCTGTTGTGTTTTATAGTGGGTTTGTAGGGCTGTTGTGTTTTATAATGGGTTTTGTAGGGCTGTTGTGTTTTGTAGGGCTGTTGTGTTTTATAATGGGTTTTGTAGGGCTGTTGTGTTTTGTAGGGCTGTTGTGTTTTATAGCGGGTTTTGTAGGGCTGTTGTGTTTTATAGTAGGGTTTTGTAGGGCTGTTGTGTTTTATAGTGGGTTTTGTAGGGCTGTTGTGTTTTATAGTGGGTTTTGTAGGGCTGTTGTGTTTTATAGTGGGTTTTGTAGGCCTGTTGTGTTTTATAGTGGGGTTTGTAGGGCTGTTGTGTTTTGTAGGGCTGTTGTGTTTTATAGTGGGTTTTGTAGGACTGTTGTGTTTTATAGTGGGTTTTGTAGGCCTGTTGTGTTTTGTAGGGCTGTTGTGTTTTTGTAGGGCTGTTGTGTTTTATAGTGGGTTTTGTAGGGCTGTTGTGTTTTATAGTGGGTTTTGTAGGGCTGTTGTGTTTTATAATGGGTTTGTAGGGCTGTTGTGTTTTGTAGGGCTGTTGTGTTTTAGAGGGCTGTTGGTTTGTAGGGCTGTTGTGTTTTATAATGGGTTTTGTAGGGCTGTTGTGGTTTATAGTGGGTTTTGTAGGGCTGTTGTGTTTTATAATGGGTTTGTAGGGCTGTTGTGTTTTGTAGGGCTGTTGTGTTTTATAGTGGGTTTTGTAGGGCTGTTGTGTTTTATAGGGGTTTTGTAGGGCTGTTGTGTTTTATAATGGGTTTGTAGGGCTGTTGTGTGTTTTTTGTAGGGCTGTTTGTTTTATAGTGGGTTTTGTAGGGCTGTTGTGGTTTATAGTGGGTTTTGTAGGGCTGTTGTGTTTTATAATGGGTTTTGTTGGGCTGTTGTGTTTTGTATAAGGGCTGTTGTGTTTTATAGTGGGTTTTGTAGGGCTGTTGTGTTTTATAGTGGGTTTTGTAGGGCTGTTGTGTTTTATAGTGGGTTTTGTAGGGCTGTTGTGTTTTATAAGGGTTTTGTAGGGCTGTTGTGTTTTGTAGGGCTGTTGTGTTTTATAGTGGGTTTTGTAGGGCTGTTGTGTTTTATAGTGGGTTTTGTAGGGCTGTTGTGTTTTATAGTGGGGGTTTGTATGTTGTGTTTTATAATGGGTTTTGTAGGGCTGTTGTGTTTTAGTGTAGGGCTGTTGTGTTTTATAGTGGGTTTTGTAGGGCTGTTGTGTTTTATGTTGTGTTTTAATAATGGGTTTTGTAGGGCTGTTGTGTTTTGGGTTTTGGGCTGTTGTGTTTTATAATGGGTTTTGTAGGGCTGTTGTGTTTTATAGGGCTGTTGTGTTTTATAATGGGTTTGTAGGGCTGTTGTGTTTTCTAGGGCTGTTGTGTTTTAGAGCGGGTTTTGTAGGGCTGTTTTGTTTTATAGTGGGTTTTGTAGGGCTGTTGTGGTTTATAGTGGGTTTTGTAGGGCTGTTGTGTTTTATAATGGGTTTTGTAGGGCTGTTGTGTTTTGTAGGGCTGTTGTGTTTTATAGCGGGTTTTGTAGGGCTGTTGTGGTTTATAGTGGGTTTTGTAGGGCTGTTGTGTTTTATAGTGGGTTTTGTAGGGCTGTTGTGTTTTGTAGGGCTGTTGTGTTTTTAGAGCGGGTTTGTGGGCTGTTGTGTTTTATAATGGGTTTTGTAGGGCTGTTGTGTTTTATAGTTTTGTAGGGCTGTTGTGTTTTATAGTGGTTTTGTAGGGCTGTTGTGTTTTATAGTGGGTTTTGTAGGGCTGTTGTGTTTTATAATGGGTTTTGTAGGGCTGTTGTGTTTTAGATAGGGCTGTTGTGTTTTAATGGGTTTTGTAGGGCTGTTGTGTTTTATAGTGGGTTTTGTAGGGCTGTTGTGTTTTATAATGGGTTTTGTAGTGCTGTTGTGTTTTGTAGGGCTGTTGTGTTTTAGAGCGGGTTTTGTAGGGCTGTTGTGGTTTATAGTGGGTTTTGTAGGCTGTTGTGTTTTATAATGGGTTTTGTAGGGCTTTTGTTTTGTAGGGCTGTTGTGTTTTATAGTGGGTTTTGTAGGGCTGTTGTGTTTAATAGTGGGGTTTGTAGGGCTGTTGTGTTTTGTAGGGCTGTTGTGTTTTATAGTGGGTTTTGTAGGGCTGTTGTGTTTTAGTAGGGCTGTTGTGTTTTATAGTGGGTTTTGTCGTAAGTTTTGTGTTTTATAGTGGGTTTGTAGGGCTGTTGTGTTTTATAGTGGGTTTTGTAGGGCTGTTGTGTTTTTATAGTGGGTTTTGTAGGGCTGTTGTGTTTTGTAGTGGGTTTTGTAGGGCTGTTGTGTTTTAGGGCTGTTGTAGTTTATAGTGGGTTTTGTAGGGCTCTTGTGTTTTATAATGGGTTTTGTAGAGCTGTTGTGTTTTACAGTATATTTACATTTACATTTAAGTCATTTAGCAGACGCTCTTATCCAGAGCGACTTACAAATTGGTGCTTTCACCTTATGACATCCAGTGGAACAGCCACTTTACAATAGTGCATCTAGGTCTTTTAAGGGGGGGAGGGGGAGAAGGATTACTTTATCCTATCCTAGGTATTCCTTAAAGAGGTGGGGTTTCAGGTGTCTCCGGAAGGTGGTGATTGACTCCGCTGTCCTGGCGTCGTGAGGGAGTTTGTTCCACCATTGGGGGCCAGAGCAGCGAACAGTTTTGACTGGGCTGAGCGGGAACTGTACTTCCTCAGTGGTAGGGAGGCGAGCAGGCCAGAGGTGGATGAACGCAGTGCCCTTGTTTGGGTGTAGGGCCTGATCAGAGCCTGGAGGTAGTGAGGTGCCGTTCCCCTCACAGCTCCGTAGGGCAAGCACCATGGTCTTGTAGCGGATGCGAGCTTCAACTGGAAGCCAGTGGAGAGAGCGGAGGAGCGGGGTGACGTGAGAGAACTTGGGAAGGTTGAACACCAGACGGGCTGCGGCGTTCTGGATGAGTTGTAGGGGTTTAATGGCACAGGCAGGGAGCCCAGCCAACAGCGAGTTGCAGTAATCCAGACGGGAGATGACAAGTGCCTGGATTAGGACCTGCGCCGCTTCCTGTGTGAGGCAGGGTCGTGTCTGCGGATGTTGTAGAGCATGAACCTACAGGAACGGGCCACCGCCTTGATGTTATTTGAGAACGACAGGGTGTTGTCCAGGATCACGCCAAGGTTCTTAGCGCTCTGGGACGAGGACACAATGGAGTTGTCAACCGTGATGGCGAGATCATGGAACGGGCAGTCCTTCCCCGGGAGGAAGAGCAGCTCCGTCTTGCCGAGGTTCAGCTTGAGGTGATGATCCGTCATCCACACTGATATGTCTGCCAGACATGCAGAGATGCGATTCGCCACCTGGTCGTCAGAAGGGGGAAAGGAGAAGATTAATTGTGTGTCGTCTGCATAGCAATGATAGGAGAGACCATGTGAGGTTATGACAGAGCCAAGTGACTTGGTGTATAGCGAGAATAGGAGAGGGCCTAGAACAGAGCCCTGGGGACACCAGTGGTGAGAGCGTGGTGAGGAGACGGATTCTCGCCACGCCACCTGGTAGGAGCGACCTGTCAGGTAGGACGCAATCCAAGCGTGGGCCGCGCCGGAGATGCCCAACTCGGAGAGGGTGGAGAGGAGGATCTGATGGTTCACAGTATCGAAGGCAGCCGATAGGTCTAGAAGGATGAGAGCAGAGGAGAGAGAGTTAGCTTTAGCAGTGCGGAGCGCCTCCGTGATACAGAGAAGAGCAGTCTCAGTTGAATGACTAGTCTTGAAACCTGACTGATTTGGATCAAGAAGGTCATTCTGAGAGAGATAGCGGGAGAGCTGGCCAAGGACGGCACGTTCAAGAGTTTTGGAGAGAAAAGAAAGAAGGGATACTGGTCTGTAGTTGTTGACATCGGAGGGATCGATTGTAGGTTTTTTTCAGAAGGGTGCAACTCTCGCTCTCTTGAAGACGGGAGGGACGTAGCCAGCGGTCAGGGATGAGTTGATGAGCGAGGTGAGGTAAGGGAGAAGGTCACCGGAGATGGTCTGGAGAAGAGAGGAGGGGATAGGGTCAAGCGGGCAGGTTGTTGGGCGGCCGGCCGTCACAAGACGTGAGATGTCATCTGGAGAGAGAGGGGAGAAAGAGGTCAGAGCACAGGGTAGGGCAGTGTGAGCAGAGCCAGCGGTGTCGTTTGACTTAGCAAACGAGGATCGGATGTCGTCGACCTTCTTTTCAAAATGGTTGACGAAGTCATCTGCAGAGAGGGAGGAGGGGGAGGGGAGGAGGATTCAAGAGGGAGGAGAAGGTGGCAAAGAGCTTCCTAGGGTTAGAGGCAGATGCTTGGAATTTAGAGTGGTAGAAAGTGGCTTTAGCAGCAGAGACAGAGGAGGAAAATGTAGAGAGGAGGGAGTGAAAGGATGCCAGGTCTGCAGGGAGGCGAGTTTTCCTCCATTTCCGCTCGGCTGCCCGGAGCCCTGTTCTGTGAGCTCGCAATGAGTCGTCGAGCCACGGAGCGGGAGGGAGGACCGAGCCGGCCTGGAGGATAGGGGACATAGAGAGTCAAAGGATGCAGAAAGGGAGGAGAGGAGGGTTGAGGAGGCAGAATCAGGAGATAGGTTGGAGAAGGTTTGAGCAGAGGGAAGAGATGATAGGATGGAAGAGGAGAGAGTAGCGGGGGAGAGAGAGCGAAGGTTGGGACGGCGCGATACCATCCGAGTAGGGGCAGTGTGGGAAGTGTTGGATGAGAGCGAGAGGGAAAAGGATACAAGGTAGTGGTCGGAGACTTGGAGGGGAGTTGCAGTGAGGTTAGTGGAGGAACAGCATCTAGTAAAGATGAGGTCGAGCGTATTGCCTGCCTTGTGAGTAGGGGGAAGGTGAGAGGGTGAGGTCAAAAGAGGAGAGGAGTGGAAAGAAGGAGGCAGAGAGGAATGAGTCAAAGGTAGACGTGGGGAGGTTAAAGTCGCCCAGAACTGTGAGAGGTGAGCCGTCCTCAGGAAAGGAGCTTATCAAGGCATCAAGCTCATTGATGAACTCTCCGAGGGAACCTGGAGGGCGATAAATGATAAGGATGTTAAGCTTGAAAGGGCTGGTAACTGTGACAGCATGGAATTCAAAGGAGGCGATAGACAGATGGGTAAGGGGAGAAAGAGAGAATGACCACTTGGGAGAGATGAGGATCCCGGTGCCACCACCCCGCTGACCAGAAGCTCTCGGGGTGTGCGAGAGCACGTGGGCGGACGAAGAGAGAGCAGTAGGAGTAGCGGTGTTGTCTGTGGTGATCCATGTTTCCGTCAGAGCCAAGAAGTCGAGGGACTGGAGGGAGACATAGGCTGAGATGAACTCTGCCTTGTTGGCCGCAGATCGGCAGTTCCAGAGGCTACCGGAGACCTGGAACTCCACGTGGGTCGTGCGCTGGGACCACCAGATTAGGGTGGCTGCGGCCATGCGGTGTGGAGCGTTTGTATGGTCTGTGCAGAGAGGAGAGAACAGGGATAGACAGACACATAGTTGACAGGCTAGAGAAGAGGCTACGCTAATGCAGAGGAGATTGGAATGACAAGTGGACTACACGTCTCGAATGTTCAGAAAGTTAAGCTTACGTAGCAAGAATCTAATTGACTAAAATGATTAAAATGATAGAGTACTGCTGGGGTAGGCTAGCTGCGTTGTTGACACTACCCTAATCAAGTCGTACCGTTGAGTGTGAAGTTTCTACAATGCTGCTTATCGGGAGCTAGCTGGCTAGCTAGCAGTGTTGTTACGTTACGTTGCGTAGGAGAACGACAATAGCTGGCTAGCTAACCTAGAAAATCGCTCTAGACTACACAATTATCTTTGAAACAAAGACGGCTATGTAGCTAGCTATGTAGCTAGCTACGATCAAACAAATCACACCGTTGGGACTGTAATGAAATGAAGTGAAAAAGTGATACTACCTGTGGAGCGACGCGAATGCGACCGGAATGCGAAAGTTCTATTCAGTAGACGTTGGCTGGCTATTGGCTAGCTAGGAGTGTCTCCTACGTTAAGGGCGACAAAATAGCTGGCTAGCTAACCTCGGTGAATTAAGATAATCACTCTAAGACTACACACTCTAAACTACACAATTATCTTGGATACGAAGACAGCAAAGACAACTATGTAGCTATCTAATACTACACTAATCAAGTCGTTCGGTTGAGTGTGATAGTTACTACAGTGCTACGGTAGCCGGTGAACGTATGCTAGCTGCTAGGCAGATAGGAGGCGACGAAATACAATAATAACGCAATTATCACTCTAAGACTCCACACTCTAAGCTACACAATTATCTTGGATACGAAGACAGCAAAGACAACTATGTAGCTAGCTATGTAGCTAGCTAACACTACACTAATCAAGACGTTCAGTTGAGTGTGATAGTACTACAGTGCTACGGTAGACGGTGAACGTGTTGGACAGATAGGAGACGACGAAATACGATAATTACGCAATTATCTTTGATACAACGACGACTATGTAGCTAGCTAAGAGGAAATTGCTAAGATTAGACAAATCAGACCGTTGTACTATAATGAAATGTAATGAAATGTAATGAAAAAGTTATACAACCTGCAGACCGAAGCGCGGATGCGACCAGATCGCAGAAGCGCGGATGCGACCAGTATGTTAGTCTGTTGTGTTTTATAGTGGGTTTTGTTGGCCTGTTGTGTTTTATAGTGGGGTTTGTAGGGCTGTTGTGTTTTGTAGGGCTGTTGTGTTTTATAATGGGTTTTGTAGAGCTGTTGTGTTTTACAGTGTGTTAGTCTGTTGTGTTTTATAGTGGGTTTTGTAGGGCTGTCGTGTTTAATAGTGGGGTTTGTAGGGCTGTTGTGTTTTATAATGGGTTTTGTAGGGCTGTTGTGTTTTATAGTGGGTTTTGTTGGGCTGTCGTGTTTAATAGTGGGGTTTGTAGGGCTGTTGTGTTTTGTAGGGCTGTTGTGTTTTATAGTGGGTTTTGTAGGGCTGTTGTGTTTTATAGTGGGTTTTGTAGGGCTGTTGTGTTTTATAGTGGGTTTTGTAGGCCTGTTGTGTTTTATAGTGGGGTTTGTAGGGCTGTTGTGTTTTACAGTGTGTTAGTCTGTTGGGTTTTATAGTGGGGTTTGTAGGGCGGTTGTGTTTTATAGCGGGTTTTGTAGAGCTGTTGTGTTTTATAGTGTGTTAGTCTGTTGGGTTTTACAATGGGTTTTGTAGGGCTGTTGTGTTTTAGAGCGGGTTTTGTAGGGCTGTTGTGTTTAATAGCGGGGTTTGTAGGGCTGTTGTGTTTTATAATGGGTTTGTAGGGCTGTTGTGTTTTGTAGGGCTGTTGTGTTTTATAGTGGGTTTTGTAGGGCTGTTGTGTTTTTGTATAGTGGGTTTTGTAGGGCTGTTGTGTTTTATAGTGTTTATAGTGGGTTTTGTAGGGCTGTTGTGTTTTGTAGTGGTGTTTTAGTTTTGTAGGGCTGTTGTGTTTTATAATGGGTTTGTAGGGCTGTTGTGTTTTAGTGGGTTTTGTAGGGCTGTTGTGTTTATAATGGGTTTTGTAGGGCTGTTGTGTTTTGTTTTATAATGGGTTTGTAGGGCTGTTGTGTTTTATTTTGTAGTGGGTTTTGTAGGGCTGTTGTGTTTATAGTAATAATGGGTTTTGTAGGGCTGTTGTGTTTTGTAGGGCGGTTGTGTTTTAGAGCGGGTTTTTGTAGGGCTGTTGTGTTTTTATAGTGTGTTAGTCTGGGTTTTGTAGGGCTGTTGTGTTTTAGAGTGGGTTTTGTAGGGCTGTTGTGTTTTTATAGTGGGTTTTGTAGGGCTGTTGTGTTTTATAATGGGTTTGTAGGGCTGTTGTGTTTTTGTAGGGCTGTGTTTTGTTTTGTAGGGCTGTTGTGTTTATAGTGGGTTTTGTAGGGCTGTTGTGTTTTATAATGGGTTTTGTAGGGCTGGTGTTTTGTAGGGCTGTTGTGTTTTATAGTGGGTTTTGTAGGGCTGTTGTGTTTTATAATGGGTTTTGTAGGGCTGTTGTGTTTTATAGGGCTGTTGTGTTTTTTGTAGGGCTGTTGTGTTTTTATAGCGGGTTTTGTAGGGCTGTTGTGTTTTATAATGGGTTTGTAGGGCTGTTGTGTTTTATAGTGGGTTTTGTAGGGCTGTTGTGGTTTATAGTGGGTTTTGTAGGGCTGTTGTGTTTTATAATGGGTTTTGTAGGGCTGTTGTGTTTTGTAGGGCTGTTGTATTTTATAATGGATTTTGTAGGGCTGTTGTGGTTTGTAGGGCTGTTGTGTTTTATAGTGGGTTTTGTAGGGCTGTTTAGTTTTATAGTGGGTTTTGTAGGGCTGTTGTGTTTTATAGTGGGTTTTGTAGGCCTGTTGTGTTTAATAGTGGGGTTTGTAGGGCTGTTGTGTTTTGTAGGGCTGTTGTGTTTTATAGTGGGTTTTGTAGGACTGTTGTGTTTTATAGTGGGTTTTGTAGGCCTGTTGTGTTTTATAGTGGGGTTTGTAGGGCTGTTGTGTTTTGTAGGGCTGTTGTGTTTTATAGTGGGTTTTGTAGGGCTGTTTAGTTTTATAGTGGGTTTTGTAGGGCTGTTGTGTTTTATAGTGGGTTTTGTAGGCCTGTTGTGTTTAATAGTGGGGTTTGTAGGGCTGTTGTGTTTTGTAGGGCTGTTGTGTTTTATAGTGGGTTTTGTAGGACTGTTGTGTTTTATAGTGGGTTTTGTAGGCTGTTGTGTTTATAGTGGGTTTGTAGGGCTGTTGTGTTTTGTAGGGCTGTTGTGTTTTATAGTGGGTTTTGTAGGGCTGTTGTGTTTTATAGTGGGTTTTGTAGGGCTGTTGTGTTTTATAATGGGTTTGTAGGGCTGTTGTGTTTTGTAGGGCTGTTGTGTTTTAGGGTTTTGATTTGTTTTTGTTTTATAATGGGTTTTGTAGGGCTGTTGTGGTTTATAGTGGGTTTTGTAGGGCTGTTGTGTTTTATAATGGGTTTTGTAGGGCTGTTGTGTTTTGTAGGGCTGTTGTTTTGTTTTGTGTTTTATAGCGGGTTTTGTAGGGCTGTTGTGTTTTATAATGGGTTTTGTAGGGCTGTTGTGTTTTAGTAGGGCTGTTGTGTTTTATAATGTTTTGTTTTGTAGGGCTGTTGTGTTTTATAGTGGGTTTTGTAGGGCTGTTGTGTTTTATAATGGGTTTTGTAGGGCTGTTGTGTTTTATAATGGGTTTTGTAGGGCTGTTGTGTTTTTATAGTGGGTTTGTAGGGCTGTTGTGTTTTGGTTGTTTTGTGGGTTTTGTAGGGCTGTTGTGTTTTATAATGGGTTTTGTAGGGCTGTTGTGTTTTTGTATTTTATAATGAGTTTGTAGGGCTGTTGTGTTTTATAATGGGTTTTGTAGGGCTGTTGTGTTTTATAGTGGGTTTTGTAGGGCTGTTGTGTTTTATAGTGGGTTTTGTAGGGCTGTTGTGTTTTATAATGGGTTTTGTAGGGCTGTTGTGTTGTTGTTATAATGGGTTTTGTAGGGCTGTTGTGTTTTATAATGGGTTTGGGTGTTTGTTTTTCTAGGGCTGTTGTGTTTTATAATGGGTTTTGTAGGGCTGTTGTGTTTTGTAGGGCTAGCGGGTTTTGTAGGGCTGTTGTGGTTTATAGTGGGTTTTGTAGGGCTGTTGTGTTTTATAGTGGGTTTTGTAGGGCTGTTGTGTTTAGGGCTTGTGTTTTATAATGGGTTTTGTAGGGCTGTTGTGTTTTATAGTGGGTTTGTTGTGGATTTTAGGGCTGTTGTGTTTTGTAGGGCTGTTGTGTTTTATAATGGGTTTTGTAGGGCTGTTTAGTGTTTTATAGTGGGTTTTGTAGGGCTGTTGTGTTTTATAGTGGGTTTGTAGGGCTGTTGTGTTTTGTAGGGCTGTTGTGTTTTATAGTGGGTTTTGTAGGGCTGTTTGTTTTATAGTGGGTTTTGTAGGGCTGTTGTGTTTTATAGTGGGTTTTGTAGGGCTGTTGTGTTTTATAGTGGGTTTTGTAGGGCTGTTGTGTTTGTAGGGCTGTTGTGTTTTTATAGTGGGTTTTGTAGGGCTGTTGTGTTTTATAGTGGGTTTTGTAGGGCTGTTGTGTTTTATAGTGGGTTTTGTAGGGCTGTTTTATGTTTTGTAGGGCTGTTGTGTTTTATAGGGTTTGTAGGGCTGGGTTTTGTAGGGCTGTTGTGTTTTATGGGTTTTGTAGGGCTGTTGTGTTTTATAGTTTTGGGGCTGTTGTGTTTTATAATGGGTTTTGTAGGGCTGTTGTGTTTTATAGTGGGTTTGTAGGGCTGTTGTGTTTTATAATGGGTTTTGTAGGGCTGTTGTGTTTTGTAGGGCTGTTGTGTTTTATAGCGGGTTTTGTAGGGCTGTTGTGGTTTATAGTGGGTTTTGTGGGCTTTGTTTTATAGTGGGTTTTGTAGGGCTGTTGTGTTTTATAGTGGGTTTTGTAGGGCTGTTGTGTTTTTATAGTGGGTTTTGTAGGGCTGTTGTGTTTTATAGTGGGTTTTTAGGGCTGTTGTGTTTTATAGTGGGTTTTGTGTTTTGGGCTGTTGTGTTTTGTTTTATAATGGGTTTTGTAGGGCTGTTGTGTTTTAGGGCTGTTGTGTTTGTTTTAAGTGGGTTTTGTAGGGCTGTTGTGTTTTAGTGGGTTTTTGTAGGGCTGGGTTTTGTAGGGCTGTTGTGTTTTATAATGTTTTTGGGTTTTGTTTGTAGGGCTGTTGTGTTTTATAGTGGGTTTTGTGTTGTGTTTTGTAGGGCTGTTGTGTTTTATAAGTGGGTTTTGTAGGGCTGTTGTGTTTTATAGTGGGTTTTGTAGGCCTGTTGTGTTTTATAGTGGGTTTGTAGGGCTGTTGTGTTTTTGTAGGGGTTTTGTAGGGCTGTTGTGTTTTATAGGGCTGGGTTTTGTAGGGCTGTTGTGTTTTATAGTGGGTTTTGTGTAGGCCTGTTGTGTTTTATAGTGGGGTTTGTAGGGCTGTTGTGTTTTTGTAGGGCTGTTGTGTTTTATAGTGGGTTTGTAGGGCTGTTGTGTTTTATAGTGGGTTTTGTAGGGCTGTTGTGTTTTATAATGGGTTTTGTAGGGCTGTTGTGTTTTTATAGGGCTGTTGTGTTTTATAATGTTGTGTTTTATAATGGGTTTTGTAGGGCTGTTGTGTTTTGTAGGGCTGTTGTGTTTTATAATGGGTTTTGTAGGGCTGTTGTGTTTTATAGTGGGTTTTTTGATAGTAGGGGTTTTGTAGGGCTGTTGTGTTTTATAGTGGGTTTTGTAGGGCTGTTGTGTTTTATAGTGGGTTTTGTAGGGCTGTTGTGTTTTATAATGGGGTTTTGTAGGGCTGTTGTGTTTTGTAGGGCTGTTGTGTTTTATAGTGGGTTTTGTAGGGCTGTTGTGTTTTATAGTGGGTTTTGTAGGCTGTTGTGTTTTATAATGGGTTTTGTAGGGCTGTTGGTTTTTAGTGGGTTTTGTAGGGCTGTTGTGTTTTATAATGGGTTTTGTAGGGCTGTTGTGTTTTGTAGGGCTGTTGTGTTTTAGAAGCGGGTTTTGTAGGGCTGTTGTGTTTTATAGTGGGTTTTGTAGGGCTGTTGTGGTTTATAGTGGGTTTTGTAGGGCTGTTGTGTTTTATAATGGGTTTTGTAGGGCTGTTGTGTTTTAGGGCTAGGGGGTTTGTAGGGCTGTTGTGTTTTATAGTGGGTTTTGTTGTGTTTTCTAGGGCTGTTGTGTTTTATAATGGGTTTTGTAGGGCTGTTTTGTTTTTAAGGGCTGTTGGTTTTATAGTGGGTTTTGTAGGGCTGTTGTGTTTTTATAGTGGGTTTTGTAGGGCTGTTGTGTTTTATAATGGGTTTGTAGGGCTGTTGTGTTTTAATGTAGGGCTGTTGTGTTTTAGAGCGGTTTTGTTGTTTGTTTTATAGTGGGTTTTGTAGGGCTGTTGTGGTTTATAGTGGGTTTTGTAGGGCTGTTGTGTTTTATAATGGGTTTTGTAGGGCTGTTGTGTTTTGTAGGGCTGTTGTGTTTTATAATGGGTTTTGTAGGGCTGTTGTGTTTTGTAGGGCTGTTGTGTTTTATAATGGGTTTTGTAGGGCTGTTGTGTTTGTAGGGCTGTTGTGTTTTATAATGGGTTTTGTAGACTGTAGGTTGTGTTTTGTAGGGCTGTTGTTTTATAGTTTTTGTTGTTGTGTTTTATAGTGGGTTTTGTAGGGCTGTTGTGTTTTAATAGTGGGGTTTGTAGGGCTGTTGTGTTTTGTAGGGCTGTTGTGTTTTATAGTGGGTTTTGTAGGGCTGTTGTGTTTTATAGTGGGTTTGTAGGCCTGTTGTGTTTATAGTGGGGTTTGTAGGGCTGTTGTGTTTTGTAGGGCTGTTGTGTTTTATAGTGGGTTTTGTAGGGCTGTTGTTTTTATAGTGGGTTTTGTAGGCCTGTTGTGTTTTATAGTGGGGTTTGTAGGGCTGTTGTGTTTTGTAGGGCTGTTGTGTTTTATAGTGGGTTTTGTAGGGCTGTTGTGTTTGTTTATAGTGGGTTTTGTAGGGCTGTTGTGTTTTATAATGGGTTTTGTAGGGCTGTTGTGTTTTGTTGTTGTGTTTTAGAGCGGGTTTTGTAGGGCTGTTGTGTTTTATAATGGGTTTTGTAGGGCTGTTGTGTTTATAGTGGGTTTTGTAGGGCTGTTGTGTTTTATAATGGGTTTTGTAGGGCTGGTTTTGTAGGGCTGTTGTGTTTTATAATGGGTTTGTGGGCTGTTGTGTTTTTTTATAGTGGGTTTTGTAGGGCTGTTGTGGTTTATAGTGGGTTTTGTAGGGCTGTTGTGTTTTATAATGGGTTTGTAGGGCTGTTGTGTTTTGTAGGGCTGTTGTGTTTTATAGCGGGTTTTGTAGGGCTGTTGTGTTTTATAGTGGGTTTTGTAGGGCTGTTGTGTTTTATAATGGGTTTTGGTGTTTGTAGGGCTGTTGTGTTTTAGTAGGGCTGTTGTGTTTTATAATGGGTTTGTAGGGCTGTTGTGTTTTATAGCGGTTTTGTAGGGCTGTTGTGTTTTATAGTGGGTTTTGTAGGGCTGTTGTGTTTTATAGTGGGTTTTGTAGGGCTGTTGTGTTTTATAATGGGTTTGTAGGGCTGTTGTGTTTTGTAGGGTTTTGTTGTTGTTTTTATAATGTGGGTTTTGTTTTCTAGGGCTGTTGTGTTTTATGTGGGTTTTGTAGGGCTGTTGTGGTTTATAGTGGGTTTTGTAGGGCTGTTGTGTTTTATAATGGGTTTTGTAGGGCTGTTGTGTTTTGTAGGGCTGTTGTGTTTTATAGCGGGTTTGTAGGGCTGTTGTGTTTTATAGTGGGTTTTGTAGGGCTGTTGTGTTTTGTAGGGCTGTTGTGTTTTATATAGTGGGTTTTGTTTTGTAGGGCTGTTGTGTTTTTATAATGGGTTTTGTAGGGCTGTTGTGTTTTATAGTGGGTTTTGTAGGGCTGTTGTGTTTTATAGTGGGTTTTGTAGGGCTGTTGTGTTTTAGTAGAGCTGTTGTGTTTTGTTTTGTAGGGCTGTTGTGTTTTATAATGGGTTTTGTAGGGCTGTTGTGTTTTAGAGCGGGTTTTGTAGGGCTGTTGTGTTTTATAATGGGTTTTGTAGTGCTGTTGTGTTTTGTAGGGCTGTTGTGTTTTAGAGCGGGTTTTGTAGGGCTGTTGTGGTTTATAGTGGGTTTTGTATGGCTGTTGTGTTTTATAATGGGTTTTGTAGGGCTGTTGTGTTTTGTAGGGCTGTTGTGTTTTATAGTGGGTTTTGTAGGGCTGTCGTGTTTAATAGTGGGGTTTGTAGGGCTGTTGTGTTTTGTAGGGCTGTTGTGTTTTATAGTGGGTTTTGTAGGGCTGTTGTGTTTTATAGTAGGTTTTGTAGGGCTGTTGTGTTTTATAGTGGGTTTTGTCGGGCTGTTGTGTTTTATAGTGGGTTTTGTAGGGCTGTTGTGTTTTTCGTGGGTTTTGTAGGCCTGTTGTGTTTTATAGTGGGTTTTGTAGGGCTGTTGTGTTTTGTAGTGGGGTTTGTAGGGCTGTTGTGTTTTGTAGGGCTGTTGTAGTTTATAGTGGGTTTTGTAGGGCTCTTGTGTTTTATAATGGGTTTTGTAGAGCTGTTGTGTTTTACAGTATGTTACTCTGTTGTGTTTTATAGTGGGTTTTGTTGGCCTGTTGTGTTTTATAGTGGGGTTTGTAGGGCTGTTGTGTTTTGTAGTGGGGTTTGTAGGGCTGTTGTGTTTTGTAGAGCTGTTGTGTTTTATAGTGGGGTTTGTAGGGCTGTTGTGTTTTATAATGGGTTTTGTAGGGCTGTTGTGTTTTATAGTGGGTTTTGTTGGGCTGTCGTGTTTAATAGTGGGGTTTGTAGGGCTGTTGTGTTTTGTAGGGCTGTTGTGTTTTATAGTGGGTTTTGTAGGGCTGTTGTGTTTTATAGTGGGTTTTGTAGGGCTGTTGTGTTTTATAGTGGGTTTTGTAGGCCTGTTGTGTTTTATAGTGGGGTTTGTAGGGCTGTTGTGTTTTACAGTGTGTTAGTCTGTTGGGTTTATAGTGGGGTTTGTAGGGCGGTTGTGTTTTATAGCGGGTTTTGTAGAGCTGTTGTGTTTTATAGTGTGTTAGTCTGTTGGGTTTTACAATGGGTTTTGTAGGGCTGTTGTGTTTTAGAGCGGGTTTTGTAGGGCTGTTGTGTTTAATAGCGGGTTTGTAGGGCTGTTGTGTTTTATAATGGGTTTGTAGGGCTGTTGTGTTTTGTAGGGCTGTTGTGTTTTATAGTGGGTTTTGTAGGGCTGTTGTGTTTTATAGTGGGTTTTGTAGGGCTGTTGTGGTTTATAGTGGGTTTTGTAGGGCTGTTGTGTTTTATAGTGGGTTTTGTAGGGCTGTTGTGGTTTATAGTGGGTTTTGTAGGGCTGTTGTGTTTTAGTTTTGTAGGGCTGTTGTGTTTTATAATGGGTTTTGTAGGGCTGTTGTGTTTAAAGTGGGTTTTGTAGGGCTGTTGTGTTTTATAATGGGTTTTGTAGGGCTGTTGTGTTTTGTAGGGCTGCTGTGTTTTATAGTGGGTTTTGTAGGGCTGTTGTGTTTTATAGTGGGTTTTGTAGGGCTGTTGTGTTTTATAATGGGTTTTGTAGGGCTGTTGTGTTTGTAGGGCTGTTGTGTTTTAGAGCGGGTTTTGTAGGGCTGTTGTGTTTATAATGGGTTTTGTAGGGCTGTTGTGTTTTTTTGTAGGGCTGTTGTGTTTTATAGTGGGTTTTGTAGGGCTGTTGTGTTTTATAGTGGGTTTTGTAGGGCTGTTGTGTTTTATAATGGGTTTTGTAGGGCTGTTGTGTTTTGTAGGGCTGTTGTGTTTTATAGCGGGTTTTGTAGGGCTGTTGTGGTTTATAGTGGGTTTTGTAGGGCTGTTGTGTTTTATAGTGGGTTTTGTAGGGCTGTTGTGTTTTATAGTGGGTTTTGTAGGGCTGTTGTGTTTTATAATGGGTTTTGTAGTGATGTTGTGTTTTGTAGGGCTGTTGTGTTTTAGAGCGGGTTTTGTAGGGCTGTTGTGTTTTATTTGTAGGGCTGGGTTTTGTAGGGTTTTGTAGGGCTGTTGTGTTTATAGTGGGTTTTATAATGGGTTTGTAGGGCTGTTGTGTTTTATAGGGCTGTTGTGTTTTTTGTAGTTTTGTTTGTTGGGCTGTTGTGTTTTATAATGGGTTTTGTAGGGCTGTTGTGTTTTTTTGTAGGGCTGTTGTGTTTTATAGCGGGTTTTGTAGGGCTGTTGTGGTTTATAGTGGGTTTTGTGTTGTGTTTTAGGGCTGTTGTGTTTTATAATGGGTTTTGTAGGGCTGTTGTGTTTTGTAGGGCTGTTGTGTTTTATAGGGCTGTTGTGTTTTGTAGGGCTGTTGTGTTTTATAATGGGTTTGTAGGGCTGTTGTGTTTTATAAGGGCTGTTGTGTTTTATAATGGGTTTTGTAGGGCTGCTGTGTTTTATAGTGTTTTGTAGGGCTGTTGTGTTTTATAGTGGGTTTTGTAGGGCTGTTGTGTTTTATAGTGGGTTTTGTAGGGCTGTTGTGTTTTATAATGGGTTTGTAGGGCTGTTGTGTTTTGTAGGGCTGTTGTGTTTTATAATGGGTTTTGTAGGGCTGTTGTGTTTTTAGTGGGTTTTGTAGGGCTGTTGTGTTTTATAGTTTTGGTTTTGTAGGGCTGTTGTGTTTTATAATGGGTTTTGTAGGGCTGTTGTGTTTTATAGTGGGTTTGTAGGGCTGTTGTGTTTTATAATGGGTTTTGTAGGGCTGTTGTGTTTTATAGTGGGTTTTGTAGGGCTGTTGTGTTTTGTAGGGCTGTTGTGTTTTATAATGGGTTTGTAGGGCTGTTGTGTTTTGTAGGGCTGTTGTGTTTTAGTAGGGCTGTTGTGTTTTATAATGGGTTTGTAGGGCTGTTGTGTTTTGTAGGGCTGTTGTGTTTTATAGTGGGTTTTGTAGGGCTGTTGTGTGTTTATAATGGGTTTTGTAGGGCTGTTGTGTTTTATAGTGTTGTGTTTTATAATGGGTTTGTAGGGCTTTGTGTTTTCTAGGGCTGTTGTGTTTTATAGTGGGTTTTGTAGGGCTGTTGTGTTTTATAGTGGGTTTTGTAGGGCTGTTGTGTTTTATAATGTTTGTAGGGCTGTTGTGTTTTATAATGGGTTTTGTAGGGCTGTTGTGTTTTGTAGGGCTGTTGTGTTTTAGAGCGGGTTTTGTAGGGCTGTTGTGTTTTATAATGGGTTTTGTAGGGCTGTTGTGTTTTATAGCGGGTTTTGTAGGGCTGTTGTGTTTTATAGTGGGTTTTGTAGGGCTGTTGTGTTTTATAATGGGTTTTGTAGGGCTGTTGTGTTTTATAGTGGGTTTTGTAGGGCTGTTGTGTTTTATAATGGGTTTTGTAGGGCTGTTGTGTTTTAGAGCGGGTTTTGTAGGGCTGTTGTGTTTTATAATGGGTTTTGTAGGGCTGTTGTGTTTATAGTGGGTTTTGTAGGGCTGTTGTGTTTTATAATGGGTTTTGTAGTGCTGTTGTGTTTTGTAGGGCTGTTGTGTTTTAGTGGGTTTTGTAGGGCTGTTGTGGTTTATAGTGGGTTTTGTATGGCTGTTGTGTTTTATAATGGGTTTTGTAGGGCTGTTGTGTTTTGTAGGGCTGTTGTGTTTTATAGTGGGTTTTGTAGGGCTGTTGTGTTTTAGTGGGGTTTGTAGGGCTGTTGTGTTTTGTATGTTGTGTTTTATAGTGGGTTTTGTAGGGCTGTTGTGTTTTATAGTAGGTTTTGTAGGGCTGTTGTGTTTTATAGTGGGTTTTGTAGGGCTGTTGTGTTTTATAGTGGGTTTTGTAGGGCTGTTGTGTTTTTAGTGGGTTTTGTAGGCCTGTTGTGTTTTATAGTGGGTTTGTAGGGCTGTTGTGTTTTGTAGTGGGTTTGTAGGGCTGTTGTGTTTTGTAGGGCTGTTGTAGTTTATAGTGGGTTTTGTAGGGCTGTTGTGTTTTATAATGGGTTTTGTAGAGCATACTCTGTGTGTTTTATAGGGTTTTGTTGGCCTTTGTGTTTAGTCTTTGTTGTTGTTTTATAGTGGGTTTTGTAGGGCTGTTGTGTTTTATAGTGGGGTTTGTAGGGCTGTTGTGTTTTATAATGGGTTTTGTTTTAGGGGCTGTTGTGTTTTATAGTGGGTTTTGTTGGGCTGTTGTGTTTTATAGTGGGTTTTGTAGGGCTGTTGTGTTTTGTTGTGTTTTTATAGTGGGTTTTGTTGGGCTGTTGTGTTTTAATAGTGGGGTTTGTAGGGCTGTTGTGTTTTGTAGGGCTGTTGTGTTTTATAGTGGGTTTTGTAGGGCTGTTGTGTTTTATAGTGGGTTTTGTAGGGCTGTTGTGTTTTATAGTGGGTTTTGTAGGCCTGTTGTGTTTTATAGTGGGGTTTGTAGGGCTGTTGTGTTTTACAGTGTGTTAGTCTGTTGTGTTTTATAGTGGGGTTTGTAGGGCGGTTGTGTTTTATAGCGGGTTTTGTAGAGCTGTTGTGTTTTATAGTGTGTTAGTCTGTTGGGTTTTACAATGGGTTTTGTAGGGCTGTTGTGTTTTAGAGCGGGTTTTGTAGGGCTGTTGTGTTTAATAGCGGGGTTTGTAGGGCTGTTGTGTTTTATAATGGGTTTGTAGGGCTGTTGTGTTTTGTAGGGCTGTTGTGTTTTATAGTGGGTTTTGTAGGGCTGTTGTGTTTTATAGTGGGTTTTGTAGGGCTGTTGTGGTTTATAGTGGGTTTTGTAGGGCTGTTGTGTTTTAGAGCGGGTTTTGTAGGGCTGTTGTGTTTTATAATGGGTTTTGTAGGGCTGTTGTGGTTTAAAGTGGGTTTTGTAGGGCTGTTGTGTTTTATAATGGGTTTTGTAGGGCTGTTGTGTTTTGTAGGGCTGCTGTGTTTTATAGCGGGTTTTGTAGGGCTGTTGTGGTTTATAGTGGGTTTTGTAGGGCTGTTGTGTTTTATAATGGGTTTTGTAGGGCTGTTGTGTTTTGTAGGGCTGTTGTGTTTTAGAGCGGGTTTTGTAGGGCTGTTGTGTTTTATAATGGGTTTTGTAGGGCTGTTGTGTTTTATAGTGGGTTTTGTAGGGTACGGCTGTTGTGTTTTATAGTGGGTTTTGTAGGGCTGTTGTGTTTTATAATGGGTTTTGTAGGGCTGTTGTGTTTTGTGGGCTGTTGTGTTTTATAGCGGGTTTTGTAGGGCTGTTGTGTTTATAGTGGGTTTTGTAGGGCTGTTGTGGTTTATAGTGGGTTTTGTAGGGCTGTTGTGTTTTGTAGGGCTGTTGTGTTTTAGAGCGGGTTTTGTAGGGCTGTTGTGTTTTATAATGGGTTTTGTAGTGATGTTGTGTTTTGTAGGGCTGTTGTGTTTTTAGAATGGGTTTTGTAGGGCTGTTGTGGTTTATAGTGGGTTTTGTAGGGCTGTTGTGGTTTATAGTGGGTTTTGTAGGGCTGTTGTGTTTTGTAGGGCTGTTGTGTTTTAGATGGGTTTGTAGGGCTGTTGTGTTTATAATGGGTTTGTAGGGCTGTTGTGTTTTGTAGGGCTGTTGTGTTTTATAGTGGGTTTTGTAGGGCTGTTGTGGTTTATAGTGGGTTTTGTAGGGCTGTTGTGGTTTATAGTGGGTTTTGTAGGGCTGTTGTGTTTTGTAGGGCTGTTGTGTTTTAGAGCGGGTTTTGTAGGGCTGTTGTGTTTTATAATGGGTTTTGTAGTGATGTTGTGTTTTGTAGGGCTGTTGTGTTTTAGAGCGGGTTTTGTAGGGCTGTTGTGGTTTATAGTGGGTTTTGTAGGGCTGTTGTGTTTTAAAGTGGGTTTTGTAGGGCTGTTGTGTTTTATAATGGGTTTTGTAGGGCTGTTGTGTTTTGTAGGGCTGTTGTGTTTTATAGCGGGTTTTGTAGGGCTGTTGTGGTTTATAGTGGGTTTTGTAGGGCTGTTGTGTTTTATAATGGGTTTTGTAGGGCTGTTGTGTTTTGTAGGGCTGTTGTGTTTTAGAGCGGGTTTTGTAGGGCTGTTGTGTTTTATAATGGGTTTTGTAGGGCTGTTGTGTTTTATAGTGGGTTTTGTAGGGCTGTTGTGTTTTATAGTGGGTTTTGTAGGGCTGTTGTGTTTTATAGTGGGTTTTGTAGGGCTGTTGTGTTTTATAATGGGTTTTGTAGGGCTGTTGTGTTTTGTAGGGCTGTTGTGTTTTATAGCGGGTTTTGTAGGGCTGTTGTGGTTTATAGTGGGTTTTGTAGGGCTGTTGTGGTTTATAGTGGGTTTTGTAGGGCTGTTGTGTTTTGTAGGGCTGTTGTGTTTTAGAGCGGGTTTTGTAGGGCTGTTGTGTTTTATAATGGGTTTTGTAGTGATGTTGTGTTTTGTAGGGCTGTTGTGTTTTAGAGCAGGTTTTGTAGGGCTGTTGTGGTTTATAGTGGGTTTTGTATGGCTGTTGTGTTTTATAATGGGTTTTGTAGGGCTGTTGTGTTTTGTAGGGCTGTTGTGTTTTATAGTGGGTTTTGTAGGGCTGTCGTGTTTAATAGTGGGGTTTGTAGGGCTGTTGTGTTTTATAGTGGGTTTTGTATGGCTGTTGTGTTTTATAATGGGTTTTGTAGGGCTGTTGTGTTTTGTAGGGCTGTTGTGTTTTATAGTGGGTTTTGTAGGGCTGTTGTGTTTTATAGTGGGTTTTGTAGGGCTGTTGTGGTTTATAGTGTGTTTTGTAGGGCTGTTGTGTTTAATAGTGGGGTTTGTAGGGCTGTTGTGTTTTATAGTGGGTTTTGTAGGGCTGTTGTGTTTTGTAGGGCTGTTGTAGTTTATAGCGGGTTTTGTAGGGCTGTTGTGTTTCATAGTGTGTTAGTCTGTTGGGTTTTATAGTGGGTTTTGTAGGGCTGTCGTGTTTAATAGTGGGGTTTGTAGGGCTGTTGTGTTTTATAATGGGTTTTGTAGGGCTGTTGTGTTTTATAGTGGGTTTTGTTGGGCTGTCGTGTTTAATAGTGGGGTTTGTAGGGCTGTTGTGTTTTATAGTGGGTTTTGTAGGGCTGTTGTGTTTTATAGTAGGTTTTGTAGGGCTGTTGTGTTTTATAGTGGGTTTTGTAGGGCTGTTGTGTTTTATAGTGGGTTTTGTAGGGCTGTTGTGTTTTATAGTGGGTTTTGTAGGCCTGTTGTGTTTTATAGTGGGGTTTGTAGGGCTGTTGTGTTTTACAGTGTGTTAGTCTGTTGGGTTTTATAGTGGGGTTTGTAGGGCGGTTGTGTTTTATAGCGGGTTTTGTAGAGCTGTTGTGTTTTATAGTGTGTTAGTCTGTTGGGTTTTACAATGGGTTTTGTAGGGCTGTTGTGTTTTAGAGCGGGTTTTGTAGGGCTGTTGTGTTTTATAGCGGGTTTTGTAGGGCTGTTGTGTTTTATAATGGGTTTGTAGTGCTGTTGTGTTTTGTAGGGCTGTTGTGTTTTATAGTGGCTTTTGTAGGGCTGTTGTGTTTTATAGTGGGTTTTGTAGGGCTGTTGTGTTTTATAGTGGGTTTTGTAGGGCTGTTGTGTTTCATAGTGGGGTTTGTAGGGCTGTTGTGTTTTACAGTGTGTTAGTCTGTTGTGTTTTATAGCGGGTTTTGTAGGGCTGTTGTGTTTACAATGGGTTTTGTAGAGCTGTTGTGTTTTATAATGGGTTTTGTAGGGCTGTTGTGTTTTATAGTGGGTTCTGTAGGGCAGTTGTGTTTTATGTTGTGGGTTTTGTAGGGCAGTTGTGTTTTATAATGGGTTTTGTAGGGCAGTTGTGTTTTATGTTGTGTTTTGTAGTGGGTTTTGTAGGGCTGTTGTGTTTTATTTATGTATTGGGTTTTATTTGTAAACGTACACAGGACCCTCTTGTAAAATAGTTTTATCTCAATGTGACTCCCTGTTTAAATAAAGGTTAATAAAATAAATATGCAAACAAGAGGAGGAATTTTGTGTAAAATACCAAACGAGCTCATCCCCAGTTTATGTAGTCATCAGTATGTCTCAAATGTTTTATTATTGACTAATTCTAATCAATTCGTTATTTTAAACCAAACCCCCCCAAACAAAGTACTAATTGGATGATATCTGGATGTATGTCAGATGTATCTGTATTTACATGGGGGGTAACCCCAGCTAGTTATAGTAGAGGAACAGTGTTTTATGTTGGGAGACTGAGGCTTATGACGGAGAGAGATGCACGTGAGGAAGCTTTCTCTACCTCTTGGTGGAGCTGTTGACATGGCTGAGAGAGACAGAGGGAGGGAGGGAGGGAGCAAGAGGAGAGAGAGAGAGTGAAGAGGGAGAGGGGGAGAGAGCAAGAGGAGAGAGATAGAGAGAGCATGAGGAGAGAGGCTGAGTAGAAAGGGCGAGAGAGAGAGAGAGAGAGAGAGAGAGAGAGAGAGAGAGAGAGAGAGAAGAAAGAAAGAAAGAAAGAAAGAAAGAAAGAAGCTGAGGAGGAAAAATGGATCTGGAGGAACAGAGTTGGACACATTCAGAGAATCAACCACTCTATCTTCCCCCTCTCCCATCCTCCTTCCTCCCTCCTTCCTCCTCTCACACTCCTCCTCCCCTCTACATACACACATCATGACCTCCCACACGGTGTTTTCTATGGTAACTCGCTCTCTATTTCTACCTGACTCTGACACAGTGTTGTCTATGGTAACTCCCTCTCTATTTCTACCTGACTCTGACACAGTGTTGTCTATGGTAACTCCCTCTCTATTTCTACCTGACTCTGACACAGTGTTGTCTATGGTAACTCCCTCTCTATTTCTACCTGACTCTGACACAGTGTTGTCTATGGTAACTCCCTCTCTATTTCTACCTGACTCTGACACAGTGTTGTCTATGGTCACTCCCTCTCTATTTCTACCTGACTCTGACACAGTGTTGTCTATGGTAACTCCCTCTCTATTTCTACCTGACTCTGACACAGTGTTGTCTATGGTAACTCCCTCTCTATTTCTACCTGACTCTGACACAGTGTTGTCTATGGTAACTCGCTCTCTATTTCTACCTGACTCTGACACAGTGTTGTCTATGGTAACTCCCTCTCTATTTCTACCTGACTCTGACACAGTGTTGTCTATGGTCACTCCCTCTCTATTTTTTCATGAAGCTAAGAAATGTTTCTTAACTCAACCACCTATTGTTTCACTTAAAGAGACATTCTAAATGTTCGACTTCATATTCATATTCTCCAGCACCGCCCCAACATCTACATATGGGAAAATGGTAATTCTCTTTGTTTTGTAGTAAAAATTCAAAAGGCACTTGCACTTTGTTGCAGGTGCCTGGTAACAGTTGAATAAGATGAGACAAAAGAAGAAATCCCACACTGATCTTGCTAGTACCACTGCTCTTTATTAAGCTTTACATGTCGGCCTTCGTCAGAGCCTTTGTGAGTCTTTTTAATTTGCACCGTTATGTAGACATTGCTCAACCCACATCTGTTCAATACATGGAATGGGTGTAATGTCTGATGAAGGAGTGGACCAAAGCGCAGCGTGGTACGTGTTTATGATATTTATTCAAATCTGACCACTAGAACAAAAATAACAAAGCGAGAAACTAACACTAACTAAAACTATACAGAAAACAATTACCCACAAACCCAGGTGGGAAAAAGGCTACCTAAGTATGATTCTCAATCAGAGACAACGATAGACAGCTGCCTCTGATTGAGAACCATACCCAGCCAAACACAAAGAAATAGAAAACATAGAAATAATGAAACTAGAATGCCCACCCTAGTCACACCCTGGCCTAACCAAAATAGAGAATAAAAGCCTCTCCATGGCCAGGGCGTTACAATGGGGTTTGAGTCGAGGGAAAATAAGTAAGTGTTACCAAATGTAACAATGTGCATTTCATAAGTATTATAATAAAGAGTGTACATAAAACATATTAAACATGTCTGTAAAACCACAATGAGGACATCGACCTACCAAGTCAGTTTTAATAAATCATTGGGTGCAGAGCAAGAACAAATGTCAGAGTAATCTGAAGTGGTAGCATTAATTCATGTTCACATTTACAACTTAACATGCATAGCAGCTCATCATTATTTAAGACCTTTTGGGAATAATGTCTGGAAGGTGAAAATCCCAAAACATTCTCTTTTGCTCAAAGTATTATTTATATCTCCTCCCCTGTCTGAGATCGTGACTTTCTCTATGCGACATATATCTAAAGGTAGAAATGTCATGTTTTAGGTCATTCAAATGTACTGCTACTAGGTAATCCATGTCTTTTCTCCTGATTGAACTTTTACGTTCACTAATTCTCTGCTTGAGAGAACGAAAGGTTTTACCTACATAACACAGCGCATATGGACATTTAATAATGTCGATAACATGGGTGGTGGAGCACAAAATAATGTTATTTATTTGGAACTGTCACGTTCTGACCTTAGTTCCTTTGTTATGTCTTTGTTTTAGGTTGGTCAGGGCGTGAGTTGGGGTGGGTAGTCTATGTTCTTTTTTCTATGTGTTTGGCCTAGTATGGTTCTCAATCAGAGGCAGGTGTCGTTCGTTGTCTCTGATTGAGAATCATACTTAGGTGGCCTGTTTTCCCCATTTTAGTGGTGGGTGATTGTTTTCTGTTTAGGTTGTTTTCCCTGACAGAACTGTGCGCTTTCGTTTTGTCATTTTGTTTGAGTGTTACTTCCAAAGTTGTAGCAAAATGGTTTAAGGACAACAAAGTCAGGGTATTGGAGTGGCCATCACAAATCCCTGACCTCAATCCTGTAGAACATTTGTGGGCAGAACTGAAAAAGTGTGTGTGAGCAAGGAGGCCTACAAACCTGACTCGGTTACACCAGCTCTGTCAGGAGGAATGGGCCAAAATTCACCCAACTTATTGTGGGAAGTTTGTGGAAGGCTACCTGACACGTTTGACCCAAGTTAAACAATTTAAAGGCAATGCTACCAAAAACGAATTGAGTGTATGTAAACCTCTGACCCACTGGGAATGTGATGAAAGAAATAATTCTCTCTATTATTCTGACATTTCACATTCTTAAAATAATGTGGTGATCCTAACTGACCTAAGACAGGGAATTTTTACTAGGATTAAATGTCAGAAATGGTGAAAAACTGAGTTTAAATGTATTTGGCTAAGGTGTATGTAAACTTCCGACTTCAACTGTATAGAGTGCTTTCTGAAAGTATTCACACACCTTGACTTTTTCCACATTTTCTTGTGTTACAGCCGGAGTTTAACATTTATTTTGTGTCACTGGCCTACACACACTACCACATAATGTTAAAGTGGAATTATGTTTTTAGATATTTTAAATAATAAAAAATGAAAAGCTGAAATATCTTGAGTAAATAGCTATTCAACCACTTTGTTAAGGCAAGCCTGAATAAGTGAAAGAGTAGAACATTACTAAATAAGTTGCATGGACTCACTCTGTGTGCAATAATAGTGTTTGACATGATGTTTGAGTGACAAACTCATCTCTGTACACCAGACATACAATTATCTATAAGATCCCTTGGTCGAGCAGTGAATTTCAAACACAGATTCAACCACAAAGACCAAGGAGGTTTTCCAATGCCTTGCAAAGAAGGCCCCCTATTGGTAGATGGGTACAATAAAAAGAGCAGACAGACATAGCAGACATATCCGTTTGAGCATGGTGAAGTTATTAATTACACTTTGGATGGTGCATCATCCAATGGGGCGGCAGGTCGTCTAGCAGTTAGAGCATTGGGGCCAGTAACCGAAAGGTTGCTGGATCGAATCCCTGAGCTGATAAGATAAAAATCTGTTGTTCTGCTCCTGAACAAGGCAGTTAACCCACTGTTCCTAGGCCGTCATTGTAAATGAGAATTTGTTCTTAACTGACTTGCCTAAATAAAGGTTAAATAAATCAAATGAAAATCAATACACCCAGTCATTACAAAGATACAGGTGTCATTCCTAACTCATTATGAGGTATTGTCTGTAAATGGTCATCTGTTTAATCCATTTTGAATTTATACTGTAAATGTGGAATAAGTCAAGGGGTATGAATACTTTCTGACGAAACTGTATTTGAGTCATACAGTATATACAGTACCAGTCAAACGTTTGGACACACCTACTCATTCAAGGGTTTTTCTTTATTTTCTACATTGTATACAGAAGAAAGCCCTATTTGGACCGCCTCATGAAGACCCAGAGTTTGGATAAGTTCATTAGAGTTAACTGCACCTCAGATTGCAGCCCAAATAAATGCTTCACGGAGTTCTAGTAACAAACACATCAACTGTTCAGAGGAGACTGTGTGAATCAGGACTTCATGGTTGAATTGCTGCAAAGAAACCACTACTAAAGGACATCAATAATAATAAGAGACTTGCTTCGGCCAAGAAACATGAGCAATGGACATTAGACAGGTGGAAATCTGTCCTTTGGTCCGAGTCCAAATGTGAGATGTTTGGTTCTAACTGCCGTGTCTTTGTGAGAAGCAGAGTAGGTGAACAGATGGTCTCCGCATGAGTGCTTCCTACCGTGAAGCATGGAGGAGGAGGTGTGGGGGTGCTTTTCTGGTGACACTCTTTGTGATTTATTTAGAA
Organism: Oncorhynchus nerka; assembly: GCF_034236695.1. Classification (NCBI taxonomy): domain Eukaryota; kingdom Metazoa; phylum Chordata; class Actinopteri; order Salmoniformes; family Salmonidae; genus Oncorhynchus; species Oncorhynchus nerka. The sequence goes on from NC_088423.1 coordinate 1,073,430, forward strand.
TTCAAGGCACACTTAACCAGCATGGCTGCCACAGTATTCTGCAGTGATACGCCATCCCATCTGGTTTGTGCTTAGTGGGTCTATCATTTGTCTTTCAACAGGATAATTAGCACCTTCAGGCTGTTTGACCAAGAAGGAGAGTGATGGAGTGCTGCATCAGATGACCTGGCCTCCACAATCACCTGACCTCAACCCAATTGAGATGGTTTGGATAAGTTGGACTGCAGAATGAAGGAAAAGCAGCCAACAACTCCTTCAAGACAGTTGGAAAAGCATTCCAGGTGAAGATGGTTGAGAGACTGACAATAGTCTGCAAAGCTGCCATCAAGGAAAATGGTGGCTACTTTGAAGAATCTGAAATATAAAATATATTTTGATTTGTTTTACACTTTTTGGTTACTACATGATTCCATATTGTCAGGACCCGGTTACGAACCCGGGTCTCCAGTGTGAGAAACAGTCACTTAGCAAACTGAGCCACTAATAGTCGGTAGAACCCAGAAGATGAGGCAGACACAGCAGTACTTGAGACGGTGTTTTAATAAAGTAAAAGGAAAGTTCAGGCAAAAATATAAATCCACAACGTCAAAAGTAATTCCAAGAGAACAAAGGTAATCCTCCAAGTCAAAAAGGTAAATCCACACCGTCAAAGGTAATCAACAAAGGTAATCCTCCAAGTCAAAAAGGTAAATCCACAAGGTGGTAGGTACAGCAGAAAAAAGCCTAAAAAGATAATCAAAAATAAATAAACAAAAACAGAGTACCACAAGAGAGTCTAACTGGTGCAACAAATGATCACAGCATCACTGGGGCTGAGTACTAACATTCAAACACAGAGCAAAGAACTGAGGAAAACTAAGGGTTTAAATACAATCAAGGGAAACGAGGCACAGGTGCAAATAATAACTGGGAACAAGGGAAAACAAAAGGGTCAAAAAGCACAATGGGGGCATCTAGTGACCAAAACCGGAACAACCCTGGCCAAATCCTGACACATATGTGTTATTTCATAGTTTTGATGTCTTCACTATTTTTCTACAATGTAGAAAATAGTCTAAATAAAGAAAAGCCCTTGAATGATTAGGGGTGTCCAAACTTTTGACAGGTACTGTATGTAAAAAATGATATGGATTATATGTTATGGTTACTAATGGCATATGAATTTGCATAGTGGCATGTCGGGGAAAGTTTTTGGAACAAATGGGTTAACAGACCTTTGCCAGCCTTATCAGTGTTAGAGTTAGGCTACTGTGTGTGTGTGTGTGTGTGTGTGTGTGTGTGTGTGTGTGTGTGTGTGTGTGTGTGTGTGTGTGTGTGTGTGTGTGTGTGTGTGTGTGTGTGTGTGTGTGTGTGTGTGTGTGTGTGTGTGTGTGTATGTGTGTGTGTGTGTGTGTGTGTAATGCTTTACACACCCCTACTGAGAGAGTAATGAGAGAAGCTGTTGTTTGAATCGATCTGGACTTGCTCTAACGGGCTCCAGCATTTCTGCTGCTGCTGCTTGCTGCTGTTGTATGTGTCTGTACCAGAGCCCAGTGTGAGTCATTATGTGGGAACAACCAATGGAGGAGGATAAGAGAAGGGAGATCAGCAGAATTGGAACACTCAGGCTATAGCCCCTTCTCCCACACCCCCACACCGCTGAGACAGACTCAGTCCATAGCCCCTTCCCCCACACCGCTGGGGATAGGGCTGAGGAGGAAGGGCTAAGGGGGAGGGGGGCTAGGTGATTTTTGCCCTAGCACTACACAGTTGATTCAAATAATCAACTACTCATCAAGCTTTGATAATTTTAATCAACTGTGTAGTGTTAGGGCAAAAACCAAAATGGGGCTTGGGCCTAGAGGGGAAGGGCTAGAGGCTAAGATCTAGGGGTTAGGGGGGAAGGGCTAGGGGTTGAGCTAGGGACTAGGGGGAAGGGCTAGGGGTTGAGCTAGGAGGAAGGGCTAGGGGCTAGGGAGTTGCTTCTGTACAGAGCCTGTTGGGTACGGTTAAATTCCATGTGTCCATAGGTATAACTTAGCCTCTTAGGTAAACTCTCCTGAGGTTAAGGGTCACCGGTTGTAACTCAGCTATGGTGGTCTGGAAAGTTACTGCTAAGGACTGATTGCCTGGGGCTGGTACCAAGAGAACACACATAGAGAATATTTCTGTCTTCCCCCTTTGTTTTATTACTTTAAAAATATATAGTTGTGGTTCACTTCATCCTTTAAATCCAGCATTTCCAAACATGAACAACCTAGAATTCCCAACAAGCCTCTCATGTGGAACGAGAGAGAGCTCGGTTTGTTGTTTTGAAAGTTTCTCCTTGATAAAGTTTGTTTGCTAGCCTGCCTGTTTAATTTGGATCCCTCGACGTGGTTAGCCTCAGTTGCAAGGACCGCTACTCTCAGTCCTGGGATAGCTGCTAGCTATAGAGCCTTTCCTTGACAGTTTGAACATGAAGCTGTTAGCCCTTGTGGCTGTTTAAATCCCTGCTGTTTGTTGCTGTTTCACAGTTCATTATCCACCCTCCCAAAAGTCTGGGAGGAGAGAGAGAGAGCCAAGCTTCTGGGCCAGTAGCTTCAGCCCCACATCACACACATATACACCAACTGACACTCACAATTGCCTGATTGTTTGGCTAATAGTCAATCAATGTTTTTATTTGTATTTAGGATTTTTTTCTTCATATTATGTCTTTCTCTGATAAGCTACAGTACCCAGGAAAGGGCTATCAATAGCCCATATTAATATATTTAGCCTTATAAATAAGGGTCATAAAAACAATAACTTTCTAACATTGGATAACATTAATATGCTTGCCTCACTTACATAAATACATTGATACAGCACTAGCAGTACAAGAATATAACACTACAGAAAACACAGAAATACCTATGGGGGAGGTGTTGCTGTATATGTTCAGAGGCATATTCCTGTAACGCTTAGAGAGGATCTCATGTCAAATTTTGTTGAATTGTTGTGTTTGCAAGTTCACCTGCAAACTGTTCTAAAAATACACCAAACGCTAACAGCGTTTTATTTTGTTCAAAACATTCTCTAGGACCTAAACTTCAACTGGAGTTGTGTGACCATTAAGGGTGTGACCATTGAGCAAGTTGAGGAAGCTGAACTCCTACGTATAACATTGGATAGGCAATTATCATGGTCAAGTCATATAGACAAAGTTGTCGTGAAGATGGGGAGCTGTACAAGTGCAACTGTACTAGTTCTTCAGGCTCTGGCCTTGTCCCATCTTAATTACTGTCTGTTAATATGGTCAAGTGCAGAAAAGAAAGACCTAGCAAAGCTGCAGCTGTCTCAAAACAGAGCAGCATGCCTTGTGCTTAACTGCACATGCAGAACTAACATCAACAACATGCATGCCAGTCTTTGCTAACCCACAGTTATATACAGAGCCATGATCATATGGAACTCCCTTCCATCTCCAATTACTAAAGCAAACAGAAAAATGACCTTTAAAAAATGTATGACACAATAGGGACTGTGAAATGACTCACAAACACATTCTATCACAAAACACACACAATTTATACAATTTATACACACACATTACACACACATTATTCTTTAGTTCTTTAGTTGTATTGTGTGTATATTGTTGTATTTTAATATGTGTGACAGTTCTTGTCTATCAGTGTTGTGTTACTTGTCATGTTTTATGTTTTTGTGTGGACCCCAGGAAGAATAGCTGCTGCTTCAGCAAAAGCTAATGAGGAGTACGAATAAACCAAAGTCACCTCCTAGAAAACGTGGTCTGAGACTGACTCTCACATAGAAGGGACGATGCAACTAGAGGACATTGAGCCTTGTCAGTCTCCCAATGTAAACCTCAAAGGTTTTTTATAATTACATGGGTGGGAGGAGTAGTGTGTTTGTGTGTCTCCAGAAAGCATGTCGTCCAGGCTATTTGGATCACATGTAAATCAAGACACACAAACTTTGGCTATAGGGATGCTATGTCTGAAATGTCATGTTAAATTGGGTAACTTGTAACCATTTTAGACCGATACGGGCATCTAATTGTTATTTTTTCTAGGCAGACTTGTGCACTACTGATGTTCCAGACTTGCTTCCATGATATGTAATAGAATAGGAACAACAGGAACTATAGGAACTAGGTAGAAAACACTCATCCAGAATACTCACTTTAAGACATTTCTACAGGAGTTATGTTTTACAAATGGAGATGGAATAAGATAATTCAAATGAAGAACAGAATACTCTTGGAATGTGTTCCCTATTAGGTCTGTAAGTGTTGTAGGCTATATATTGTATTCCACAGAACCTATCTAAGGTCTTGAGTAGCTGCACTTGAGTGGAAAATCTCTGAAAACCCCAGAAGTACGTTTTGTCTGTAAACTAGAACAGAAAGTGTGGTAACCACCTTGTAAACGCAGCCTAAGCATTGTGCATAAGCTGGAAGAGCTTAGGGATGACGGAGAGCATTTTCAGAGACAGGGAAAGTGGTGCACTGTTTCCAGTGCAGTAAGAACATTGTTTATAAGTGCTGTGTGGACTAGTGTGGAGACGTTAGTGAGTGGAAGTCATTGTGGAACAAAACACTTTTGATTATTGTTATAACTGCCCTGACCTTAGAGATCCTTTTATTCTCTATGTTTGGTTAGGTCAGGGTGCGACTCTGGTGGGAAAGTCTATATTTTCTATTTCTTTGCTTTTGGCCGTGTGTGTGTGTGGTTCCCAATCAGAGGCAGCTGTCTATCGTTGTCTCTGATTGGGGATCACATATAAGTTGTATTTTCCTTTTGGGTTTTGTGGGATCTTGTTTTCTGTTTAGTGTCTGTACCTGACAGAACTGTGCGCTTTCGTTTTCACGTTTGTTATTTTGTTTGAGGGTTTTTTGAAAATTAAAAATCATGAACACTTTCCACGCTGCCTTCCTTTCGCCGAGAGCCGTAACAATATACTTCGAGCTATGACCAGCCGATGTGCTGGATAATGAAGTATCACTCTCTCTCACTTTAGAGCGGTTTCTCCTCAAGCCAACATTTCCAACTGAAGCATCAAGTGCATTTGGGATTTGGCTCATTTCTAAAAGGAAAGCAACTTAAATATTTGACAGGGATATACAGCATTAGTTCTTCCTCTCCAAAGTGACACCAAAGGGTTTGAATATCAACAATGTTCTGCTATTAGAATATAAAAATACGACACAAAATACTGTACAAAACCTTTAAGTATCTGATTTCCCACTGGAACTTGAAACACACTTCCATCGCTGTACACAAACGCTAAGGTACAGTAGGATCTGTACTCCAAGGGGAAAGAAGTTAAATCATTAACAGGTACAGTAGGATCTGTACTCCAAGGGGAAAGAAGTTAAATCATTAACAGGTACAGTAGGATCTGTACTCCAAGGGGAAAGAAGTTAAATCATTAACAGGTACAGTAGGATCTGTACTCCAAGGGGAAAGAAGTTAAATCATTAACAGGTACAGTAGGATCTGTACTCCAAGGGGAAAGAAGTTAAATCATTAACAGGTACAGTAGGATCTGTACTCCAAGGGAAAGAAAGAAGTTAAATCATTAACAGGTACAGTAGGATCTGTACTCCAAGGGGAAAGAAGTTAAATCATTAACAGGTACAGTAGGATCTGTACTCCAAGGGGAAAGAAGTTAAATCATTAACAGGTACAGTAGGATCTGTACTCCAAGGGAAAGAAGTTAAATCATTAACAGGTACAGTAGGATCTGTACTCCAAGGGGAAAGAAGTTAAATCATTAACAGGTACAGTAGGATCTGTACTCCAAGGGGAAAGAAGTTAAATCATTAACAGGTACAGTAGGATCTGTACTCCAAGGGGAAAGAAGTTAAATCATTAACAGGTACAGTAGGATCTGTACTCCAAGGGGAAAGAAGTTAAATCATTAACAGGTACAGTAGGATCTGTACTCCAAGGGGAAAGAAGTTAAATCATTAACAGGTACAGTAGGATCTGTACTCCAAGGGGAAAGAAGTTAAATCATTAACAGGTACAGTAGGATCTGTACTCCAAGGGAAAGAAGTTAAATCATTAACAGGTACAGTAGGATCTGTACTCCAAGGGGAAAGAAGTTAAATCATTAACAGGTACAGTAGGATCTGTACTCCAAGGGGAAAGAAGTTAAATCATTAACAGGTACAGTAGGATCTGTACTCCAAGGGGAAAGAAGTTAAATCATTAACAGGTACAGTAGGATCTGTACTCCAAGGGGAAAGAAGTTAAATCATTAACAGGTACAGTAGGATCTGTACTCCAAGGGGAAAGAAGTTAAATCATTAACAGGTACAGTAGGATCTGTACTCCAAGGGGAAAGAAGTTAAATCATTAACAGGTACAGTAGGATCTGTACTCCAAGGGAAAGAAGTTAAATCATTAACAGGTACAGTAGGATCTGTACTCCAAGGGGAAAGAAGTTAAATCATTAACAGGTACAGTAGGATCTGTACTCCAAGGGGAAAGAAGTTAAATCATTAACAGGTACAGTAGGATCTGTACTCCAAGGGAAAGAAGTTAAATCATTAACAGGTACAGTAGGATCTGTACTCCAAGGGGAAAGAAGTTAAATCATTAACAGGTACAGTAGGATCTGTACTCCAAGGGGAAAGAAGTTAAATCATTAACAGGTACAGTAGGATCTGTACTCCAAGGGGAAAGAAGTTAAATCATTAACAGGTACAGTAGGATCTGTACTCCAAGGGGAAAGAAGTTAAATCATTAACAGTGATGATGTTATTAAATCTGTCTGGATGCCCTATATAGTTGATGATGCTAAGTGCTGCTCTGTGGCAAACTGTCTCATAGTGGCTTTGTGAAAAACATGTACACACACACACACACACACATACCCACACAGTATCTGTCTATCGTGTGAGTGTTTGTGTGTGAGTGTGTGTGTGTGCGTGCGAGCATGCCTCGGTGTGTGTGTGTGTGAGAATGCCTCTGTGTGTGTGAGGGCACGTTCGAGCATGCCTGTGTGTGTGTGTGTGTGCATAGGTGTATGTGCGTGCGTGCGTGCGTGCATGCCTCTGTGTGTGTGAGGGCACGTTCGAGCATGCCTGTGTGTGTGTGTGTGCGTAGGTGTATGTGCGTGCGTGCGTGCATGCCTCTGTGTGTGTGAGGGCACGTTCGAGCATGCCTGTGTGTGTGTGTGTGCGTAGGTGTATGTGCGTGCGTGCGTGCATGCCTCTGTGTGTGTGAGGGCACGTTCGAGCATGCCTGTGTGTGTGTGTGTGCGTAGGTGTATGTGCGTGCGTGCGTGCGTGCATGCCTGTGTGTGTGTGTGTGCGTAGGTGTATGTGCGTAGGTGTGTGTGTGTGTGTGTGTGTGTGTGTGTGTGCGTGCGTGTGTGTGTGTGTGCGTGCGTGCGTGTGTGTGCGTGCGTGCGTGTTAGAGGTCATGATGTCATGATAAATAAACATCAACATGAGGAAAACAGTCAGAATGGAAAACCTGCCAGAGTTAATAAATAGTTTTTCCTCTTAATAAACATGATGTTCAGAATGAGCTGTTTATTTCACATCTGAAAAGATAAATTAGATTTTCATTCTTCTGTGAGTAATCAAAAGTGACATATGATAAACTAGAAGCTCATTAAAATGTCTGCCAAGAAAATGACTTCAATATAACAAGTTATAAACGTTTGCATAAAACTGTAGACACCGACTTGATCTGACCTGTGTCTAACAAATGAAAGCTGAGATGATTTAAACAGTTATCAAACCAAACTTTATTTATGAAGCACATGTCATACATCAAAAGCAGTACTAAGTGCTTCACATACATCAAATAAAAGTGAGAAAGATAAAAACATAATACATTTCTAGAGTAAATATCTACATTTACTGTATATAGTAAAACAACAGTGGCCCTGAGAGACTAAGTTAATTAAGAAATATAAAGATGTAATGTTGTCCGCCATCTGTCTGTCTTTATATGTGGTAGTAATTAACCTGTGGACAAGCTAACAACACAACAAAAGGGTTTTCAGAGGACAAAATGGAGTCAAAATGGAGTCAGAATGGAGCCAGAATTGAGTCAAAATGGAGTCAGAATGGAGCCAGAATGGAGTCAGAATGGAGTCAGAATGGAGCCAGAATGGAGTCAGAATGGAGTCAGAATGGAGCCAGAATGGAGCTAGAATGGAGTCAGAATGGAGTTAGAATGGAGTCAAAATGGAGTCAGAATGGAGCCAGAATGGAGTCAGAATGGAGTCAAAATGGAGTCAGAATGGAGTCAGAATGGAGCCAGAATGGAGTCAAAATGGAGTCAGAATGGAGTCAAAATGGAGTCAAATGGAGTCAGAATGGAGCCAGAATGGAGTCAGAATGGAGTCAAAATGGAGTCAGAATGGAGCCAGAATGGAGTCAGAATGGAGTCAGAATGGAGCCAGAATGGAGTCAAAATGGAGTCAGAATGGAGTCAGAATGGAGCCAAAATGGAGTCAGAATGGAGCCAGAATGGAGTCAAAATGGAGTCAGAATGGAGTCAAAATGGAGTCAGAATGGAGTCAGAATGGAGTCAAAATGGAGTCAGAATGGAGCCAGAATGGAGTCAAAATGGAGTCAGAATGGAGCCAGAATGGAGTCAAAATGGAGTCAGAATGGAGTCAGAATGGAGTCAAAATGGAGTCAGAATGGAGTCAAAATGGAGTCAAAATGGAGTCAGAATGGAGCCAGAATGGAGCCAGAATGGAGCCAGAATGGAGTCAGAATGGAGCCAGAATGGAGCCAGAATGGAGTCAGAATGGAGCCAGAATGGAGCCAGATTATATATTGAGGGGAAGATAACTGTTGTTTAAGGCTGTACTGTTAATACAACAGTTTGATATTATAGGGGTAAGATAACTGTTGTTTAAGGCTGTTTGATATTATAGGGGTAAGATAACTGTTGTTTAAGGCTGTTTGATATTATAGGGGTAAGATGACTGTTGTTTAAGGCTGTTTGATATTATAGGGGGAAGATAACTGTTGTTTAAGGCTGTTTGATATTATAGGGGGAAGATAACTGTTGTTTAAGGCTGTTTGATATTATAGGGGGAAGATAACTGTTGTTTAAGGCTGTTTGATATTATAGGGGGAAGATAACTGTTGTTTAAGGCTGTTTGATATTATAGGGGGAAGATAACTGTTGTTTAAGGCTGTTTGATATTATAGGGGGAAGATAACTGTTGTTTAAGGCTGTTTGATATTATAGGGGGAAGATAACTGTTGTTTAAGGCTGTTTGATATTATAGGGGGAAGATAACTGTTGTTTAAGGCTGTACTGTTAATACAACAGTTTGGTATTATAGGGGGAATAGAATGTAATGAACACGATGGGAGACAGAGAGCTGGTTTCGCAGTGCGCAGCAGGTGTTTATTTGTAAAGGACCACAGGGGGAGGCAGGTAGCTGGGTCTAGGGGCAGGCAGAAGGTCATACACAGTGGGTCCAAAAAGGCAACAGTACAGGCAGGGAAAAGGCTATTAAACATTGTCCGGGAGATCAGGCAATGGGTTGATAACAACAGGAAATCCGATAGGCTAAAGTACAGGCAGGGAATAGGGAAAAGGCATCGTTAGTGAGGCAGGAAAAAGTATCATACACAGGAAGATTTAGACTCTGAATAGAAGTATGTCACAAAACAAACATTACCTCACAATGATGGGGTGCAAAAAACTGAACTAAATAGTGTGTGATAATGACATACAGGTGTGTGAACACGTGATCAGAATTCAGGTGATTAGGATCTGGAGAGTGAGCTGCGTTCAGGGGATCTACGTGTTTGAGAGTATGAGTTGGAAGCAGACGTTACATAGAACTGTTGTATAAGGATGTACTGTTAATTCAACAGTTTGATATTATAGGGGGAAGTGCACTGCTGTTTATGGCTGTACAAATAGATAATGAAGCATCACTGACACAACAACACCCAAATTATTGGATATTTTTATACACTTCTTATGCATACACCCACACAGAGCATGATGGCCATAACCAAATGGACACACACACAGCTAATACAAGTGTATAATTTTAAAAGGCTAATTGATCCTTAGAAAACCCTTTTGCAATTATGTTAGTACAGCTGAAAACTGTTGTTCTGATTATAGAAGCAATAAAACGGGCCTTATTTAGACTAGTTGAGTATCTGGAGCATCAGCATTTGTGGGTTCGATTACAGGCTCAAAATGGCCAGAAACAAATAACTTTCTCCTGAAACTTGTCAGTCTATTCTTGTTCTTAGAAATGATGGCTATTCCATGCAAGAAATTGCCATCTCGTACAACGCTGTGTACTACTCCCTTCACAGAACAGCGCAAACTGGTTCTAACCAGAATAGAAAGAGGAGTGGGACCCTGAAGCACAACTGAGCAAGAGGACAAGTACATTAGAGTGTCAAGTTTGAGAAACAGACACCTCTCACAAGTCCTCAACTGGCAGCTTCATTAAATAGTACCCGCAAAACACCAGTCTCAACGTCCTTCTAGGCAGAGTTGCAAAGAAAAAGCTATATCTCAGACTGGCCAATAAAAAGAAAAGATTAAGATGGGCAAAAGAACACAGACACTGGACAGAGGAACTCTGCCTAGAAGGTCAGCATCCTGGAGTTGCCTCTTCACTGTTGACGTTGAGACTGGTGTTTTGCGAGTACTATATAATGTCGCTGCCAGTTGAGGACTTGTGAGTCTGTTTCTCATTGACGTGTCCAGTCCTCTGTTGTCTCATTGACGTGTACAGTCCTCTGTTGTCTCATTGACGTGTCCAGTCCTCTGTTGTCTCATTGACGTGTCCAGTCCTCTGTTGTCTCATTGACGTGTCCAGTCCTCTGTTGTCTCATTGACGTGTCCAGTCCTCTGTTGTCTCATTGACGTGTCCAGTCTAGAGGTCGACCGATTAATCCACAAGGAGACTGCCTGTTACGTGAATGCAGTAAACCAAGGTAAGTTGCTAGCTAGCATTAAACGTATCTTATAAAAAACAATCAATCATAATCACTAGTTAACTACACATGGTTGATGATATTACTAGATATTATCTAGTGTGTCCTGCGTTGCATATAATCTGACTGAGCATACAAGTATCTAAGTATCTGACTGAGTGGTGGTAGGCAGAAGCAGGCGCATAAACATTCAAACATTTTTATTTATTTATTTTTATTTTACCTTTATTTAACCAGGCAAGTCAGTTAAGAACAAATTCTTATTTTCAATGACGGCCTAGGAACAGTGGGTTAACTGCCTGTTCAGGGGCAGAACAACAGATTTGTACCTTGTCAGCTCGGGGGTTTGAACTCGCAACCTTCCGGTTACTAGTCCAACGCTCTAACCACTAGGCTACCCTGCCGCCCCTTTAGTGCATTTTGCCAGCAGCTCTTCGTTGTGCGTCAAGCATTGCGCTGTTTATGACTTCAAGCCTATCAACTCCCGAGATGAGGCTGGTGTAACTGAAGTGAAATGGCTAGCTAGATAGTGCGCGCTAATAGCATTTCAAACGTCACTCGCTCTGAGCCTTCTAGTAGTTGTTTCCCTTGCTCTGCATAGGTAACGCTGCTTCGATGGTGGCTGTTGTCGTTGTGTTGCTGGTTCGAGCCCAGGGAGGAGCGAGGAGAGGGACGGAAGCTATACTGTTACACTGGCAATACGATAGTGCCTATAAGAACATCCAATAGTCAAAGGTTAATGAAATACAAATGGTATAGAAGGAAATAGTCCTATAATTCCTATAATAACTACAGCCTAAAACTTCTTACCTGGGAATATTGAAGACTCATGTTAAAAGGAACCACCAGCTTTCATTTGTTCTCATGTTCTGAGCACTTTTACTTTCTTCTTTAAACCAAATTGAACATGTTTCATTATTTACTTGAGGCTAAATTAAGTTTATTGATGTATTATATTAAGTTAAAATAAGTGTTCATTCAGTATTGTTGTAATTGTCATTATTGCAAATTTAAAATCCACTGACCATCAGCAGTCCTGGTTCTCCACCGACCAGCAGCATTCGTGGTTCTCCACTGACCATCAGCAGTCCTGGTTCTCCACTGACCAGCAGCATTCGTGGTTCTCCACTGACCAGCAGCAGTCCTGGTTCTCCACTGACCAGCAGCAGTCCTGGTTCTCCACTGACCAGCAGCAGTCCTGGTTCTCCACTGACCATCAGCAGTCCTGGTTCTCCACCGACCACCAGCAGTCCTGGTTCTCCACTGACCATCAGCAGTCCTGGTTCTCCACCGACCAGCAGCATTCGTGGTTCTCCACTGACCACCAGCAGTCCTGGTTCTCCACCGACCATCAGCAGTCCTGGTTCTCCACTGACCACCAGCAGTCCTGGTTCTCCACTGACCACCAGCAGTCCTGGTTCTCCACTGACCATCAGCAGTCCTGGTTCTCCACTGACCAGCAGCAGTCCTGGTTCTCCACTGACCATCAGCAGTCCTGGTTCTCCACTGACCATCAACAGTCCTGGTTCTCCACCGACCAGCAGCATTCGTGGTTCTCCACTGACCAGCAGCAGTCCTGGTTCTCCACCGACCATCAGCAGTCCTGGTTCTCCACTGACCACCAGCAGTCCTGGTTCTCCACTGACCATCAGCAGTCCTGGTTCTCCACTGACCATCAGCAGTCTTGGTTCTCCACCGACCAGCAGCATTCGTGGTTCTCCACCGACCAGCAGCATTCGTGGTTCTCCACTGACCATCAGCAGTCCTGGTTCTCCACCGACCAGCAGCATTCGTGGTTCTCCACCGACCAGCAGCATTCGTGGTTCTCCACTGACCACCAGCAGTCCTGGTTCTCCACTGACCATCAGCAGTCCTGGTTCTCCACCGACCAGCAGCATTTGTGGTTCTCTACTGACCATCAGCATTGCCTTATAATATGCTTCTATTTGTTTTCTATTGGCTCATTTGTTGTCAGTTTTTCTATTGACATTTTACAGTATCCCCACACCACCCAGTAATCTTGTAAATTATGTAAAAGTATATATTTTTGAATGAGGACAGTATTACGAGACTGCAGAGGCTGTATAGAATAAGGTAGGTAGGTAAGAGATGCAGAGCCTCTTCAGATTAAAATCAGTGGTGATCGCTGGCCGATGCTCTTTCACATTGACAAGACAGAGATGGTGCTATCATATTAAAGAGGTTATTTTTATTAAAACTTCCATGACAAACCAGCAGTCACCTTCAAACATTGAATACCGTCTTCCATTATTAATACAAACTGAAGCGATTGAGGCAGGAGGCCACAGGTGTGTGCAATCAGCTAATTAGCAAGGCTTGAAAGCAGTCATCTGACAATTAAAGGGAGATTCCACTCAATCTAACATTCAAACAAACAGGGAAAGGTTGAGCTGATGACAACTGGATTTACATGGGATAATGAATTGACATTTTAGGATATATAAACACACAATAAATAAACATTACTGTGACTCCTACACACCTGCCTCATTAATGTTTACATATGAATGATTATAGAAAATAACCTTTGCCAGCCAATTTGGAGTCGGGTCATGGCAAATTGAAATTAAACATTAAGGTGCAAATGAATCAAAGCCATCTTGACGGATGGGAGGTTGACTGATTGAACCTCCTCCCCTCGCCCTTCCAGGCTGTTAGGCCACACACATCCCATCATGCACCCTCAATTGGGTCTTTATGGTTTCTGTTAATTGAAGTGTAAATGTTTTAACACCATGTTAAATATTTGATAGGAGTGTTTTCTCATTTCATTCTCAATAAATTAATGAATAGTCATACATAACTGGTGTTGCTATTAAGTTTCTACTTGAGAGGAGAGCTGATTGGGTATTGACAGTTTGGCACCCGGCTGCCTCTCTTCCAAATGACACAGACAGAGATGATGCCCTTTCAATGATCCCTAGGCTGTCAGAGAATGACCTTTTTGGAGCAGATCCCATGGATTGCAGTCTTAGTTAGAACCTGTGACAACTCACTCACTTCTCAAACAACTCAGCATTGAAAGCCAAGCTGTGAGCAAAATCTGCCCCACAAAAATGTCTCAGATGATTCCAAGTGTCTATAACGATGATAAAGGTTCATAAAGAGTCAATCCGCAGTAGAAACAATAACAAGGCACCTCCCCACCACTGTTTCGGTAAAAAGCTGAGTGATGGGGCATATTCAATCAAATGTATTTTATAAAGCCTATTTTACATCTGCAGTTATCACAAAGTGCTTATACAGAAACAGCCTAAAACCCCAAAACAGCAAGCAATGCAGATGTAGAAGCACAGTGGCTAGGAAAAACTCCCTGGAAAGACAGGAACCTAGGAAGAAACATAGAGAGGAACGAGGCAATGAGGGGTGGCCGATCCTCTGTCTGTGCAGGGTGGAGATGGTAAAAGTACATTGCCATTAAGGCCAGATCATTCTTCATAGATGAACTATGGATGCATGGCCATCCATGATATAACAATTATAGCTTTAATCCTGTCTTGATGCTATACAGTGTTTGTTTACGTGTACTTTGTTTACAAACATAGGAATAAAACAAGTTATATATTGAGTTCTGATGGATGAAGCTAAGCTCATGAGGCATTATATTCTTCAAGAAGTTATATTCTTCAAGAATCAATGGGTACATATTGTTAATTTATAAGTCCAGAAACGGATGTAGGAATGTGTAGTTCATGCATGCATAATCTATGAGCAGAATTATGTTTAACCTCAATTAGCCACGAAATCCCTCATTTGAAAGTGACTGTTTTCTGGAAGCTGTGCAGTGCCATTCCTACATTTACCGCCACGCGGGCCAGCCAATGAGCTTCAGGCCCAAACCGTTTGAGTGACAGCTAGCAGAACGAACAGATAGTAGAGAGAGGGAGAGAGAGAGAGAGAGAGAGCAATGACGTGGTGCACGTCTACCACATTTGTGATGTAATTTGCCATTTTCGGGGACCACTTCTGGCTCGTGGGTTCAGAACTACTGTCTAACAAGTGTACAAAAGTACTAGAGAATCTCTAACAAATAAAGACACCGACAGCATTCATTCCTCTCTCTTCCAGTGAAGGACAGAAAATGAAATCCAAGACATCACTATTCTGCCTCTAAAACACACCTACACTCTGTCTATGCTTTTATCTTCAAGACCCCTTGCTTTAACTTCTTATCCTGTGAGTGGAGGAGAGAGAAAAACTTGATCTGGTGAAGTTGGAGGAGGAGAGGGGGAGAAGGAAGAGAGGACTGGTTCCCCAGAGGATCCAGGAGAGTCTGTTAGCCTGTCGGGAAGTTGGCGGGTTGGCGTTGCGACGCAGCAGATGTCACTGGTTCTTTATCCTGGAGCAGCCATCTGGTCCTTCCTAGCGGGGCCTGCTGGACACACACACACACACACACACACACACACACACACACACACACACACACACACACACACACACACACACACACACACACACACACACACACACACACACACACACACGGTCCGGTCTGAGTGACAGAAGACATGCTGCTCTTCCTTCCCACTCCCACACACCTCCACCTGGCTGCAGAACTCTTACCCACACCTCTCCACCTGGCTGCATAACTCTTATCCACACACCCCCACCTGGCTGCAGAACTCTTATCCCCACACCTCCACCTGGCTGCATAACTCTTATCCACACACCCCCACCTGGCTGCATAACTCTTACCCACACACCTCCACCTGGCTGCATAACTCTTACACACACACCTCCACCTGGCTGCATAACTCTTACACACACACCTCCACCTGGCTGCAGAACTCTTATCCACACACCTCCACCTGGTTACAGAACTCTTACACACACACCTCCACCTGGCTGCATAACTCTTATCCACACACCTCCACCTGGCTGCATAAATCTTACACACACACCTCCAACTGGCTGCATAACTCTTATCCACACACCTCCACCTGGCTGCAGAACTCTTATCCACACACCTCCACCTGGCTGCATAACTCTTATCCCCACACCTCCACCTGGCTGCATAACTCTTACCCCCACACCTCCACCTGGCTGCATAACTCTTATCCACACACCTCCACCTGGCTGCAGAACTCTTATCCACACACCTCCACCTGGCTGCAGAACTTTTATCCACACACCTCCACCTGGCTGCAGAACTCTTACCCACACACCTCCACCTGGCTGCATAACTCTTATCCACACAACTCCACCTGGCTGCATAACTCTTACCCACACACCTCCACCTGGCTGCAGAACTCTTACACACACACCTCCACCTGGCTGCATAACTCTTATCCACACACCTCCACCTGGCTGCATAACTCTTATCCACACACCTCCACCTGGCTGCAGAACTCTTACCCACACACCTCCAACTGGCTGCATAACTCTTACACACACACCTCCACCTGGTTACAGAACTCTTACCCACATACCTCCACCTGGCTGCAGAACTCTTATCCACACACCTCCAACTGGCTGCATAACTCTTACACACACACCTCCACCTGGTTACAGAACTCTTACCCACATACCTCCACCTGGCTGCATAACTCTTATCCACATACCTCCACCTGGCTGCATAACTCTTATCCCCACACCTCCACCTGGCTGCATAACTCTTACCCCCACACCTCCACCTGGCTGCATAACTCTTATCCACACACCTCCACCTGGCTGCAGAACTCTTATCCACACACCTCCACCTGGCTGCAGAACTTTTATCCACACACCTCCACCTGGCTGCAGAACTCTTACCCACACACCTCCACCTGGCTGCATAACTCTTATCCACACACCTCCACCTGGCTGCATAACTCTTACCCACACACCTCCACCTGGCTGCAGAACTCTTACACACACACCTCCACCTGGCTGCATAACTCTTATCCACACACCTCCACCTGGCTGCATAACTCTTATCCACACACCTCCACCTGGCTGCAGAACTCTTACCCACACACCTCCAACTGGCTGCATAACTCTTACACACACACCTCCACCTGGTTACAGAACTCTTACCCACATACCTCCACCTGGCTGCAGAACTCTTATCCACACACCTCCAACTGGCTGCATAACTCTTACACACACACCTCCACCTGGTTACAGAACTCTTACCCACACACCTCCACCTGGCTGCATAACTCTTATCCACACACCTCCACCTGGCTGCATAACTCTTACCCACACACGTCCACCTGGCTGCAGAACTCTTACACACACACCTCCACCTGGCTGCATAACTCTTATCCACACACCTCCACCTGGCTGCATAACTCTTATCCACACACCTCCACCTGGCTGCAGAACTCTTACCCACACACCTCCAACTGGCTGCATAACTCTTACACACACACCTCCACCTGGTTACAGAACTCTTACCCACATACCTCCACCTGGCTGCAGAACTCTTATCCACACACCTCCAACTGGCTGCATAACTCTTACACACACACCTCCACCTGGTTACAGAACTCTTACCCACATACCTCCACCTGGCTGCATAACTCTTATCCACATACCTCCACCTGGCTGCATAACTCTTATCCACACACCTCCACCTGGCTGCATAACTCTTACCCCCACACCTCCACCTGGCTGCAGAACTCTTACCCACACACCTCCACCTGGCTGCATAACTCTTATCCACACACCTCCACCTGGCTGCAGAACTCTTATCCACACACCTCCACCTGGCTGCATAACTCTTATCCACACACCTCCACCTGGCTGCATAACTCTTACACACACACCTCCACCTGGCTGCATAAGTATTATCCACACACCTCCACCTGGCTGCATAACTCTTATCCACACACCTCCACCTGGCTGCAGAACTCTTACCCACACACCTCCAACTGGCTGCATAACTCTTACACACACACCTCCACCTGGTTACAGAACTCTTACCCACATACCTCCACCTGGCTGCAGAACTCTTATCCACACACCTTCAACTGGCTGCAGAACTCTTATCCACCTGGTTACAGAACTCTTACCCACACACTCCACCTGGCTGCATAACTCTTATCCACACACCTCCACCTGGCTGCAGAACTCTTATCCACACACCTCCACCTGGCTGCATAACTCGTATCCACACACCTCCACCTGGCTGCAGAACTCTTACAAACACACCTCCACCTGGCTGCATAACTCTTATCCACACACCTCCACCTGGCTGCATAACTCTTATCCACATACCTCCACCTGGCTGCAGAACTCTTATCCACACACCTCCACCTGGCTGCATAACTCTTACCCACACACCTCCACCTGGCTGCATAACTCTTATCCACACACCTCCACCTGGCTGCAGAACTCTTATCCACACACCTCCACCTGGCTGCATAACTCGTATCCACACACCTCCACCTGGCTGCAGAACTCTTACACACACCTCCACCTGGCTGCATAACTCTTATCCACACACCTCCACCTGGCTGCATAACTCTTATCCACATACCTCCACCTGGCTGCAGAACTCTTATCCACACACCTCCACCTGGCTGCATAACTCTTACCCACACACCTCCACCTGGCTGCATAACTCTTATCCACACACCTCCACCTGGCTGCAGAACTCTTATCCACACACCTCCACCTGGCTGCATAACTCTTACACACACACCTCCACCTGGCTGCATAACTCTTATCCACACACCTCCACCTGGCTGCATAACTCTTATCCACACACCTCCACCTGGCTGCAGAACTCTTATCCACACACCTCCACCTGGCTGCAGAACTCTTATCCACACACCTCCACCTGGCTGCAGAACTCTTACCCACACACATCCACCTGGCTGCAGAACTCTTATCCCCACACCTCCACCTGGCTGCAGAACTCTTACCCCCACACCTCCACCTGGCTGCAGAACTCTTACCCACACACCTCCACCTGGCTGCATAACTCTTATCCACACACCTCCACCTGGCTGCATAACTCTTACCCCCACACCTCCACCTGGCTGCAGAACTCTTACCCCCACACCTCCACCTGGCTGCAGAACTCTTACCCACACACCTCCACCTGGCTGCAGAACTCTTACCCACACACCTCTACCTGGGGGGAGGAAAGAAATGGGAGGACACACACAAGGGTACAAAAAAGGGGAGGTTTAACCCTGGGAATTAATGATGCATTGGTGGTTTTCAACTGTTTCCCCCACTGGCTGGGGGGTTGTTTGGCTTCTCAATGCTGCTGGGATAGGAGAGGTTTGTTGCCAACCTGAACTCACCCCCACCACAGAGAGAGAGAGAGAGAGCGAGAGAGAGAGAGAGAGAGAGAGAGATTATAGAGAAAGAGTAGAGAGAGATTATAGTAAGAGAGAGATTATAGTGAGAGAGAGAGATTATAGAGAAAGAGTAGAGAGAGAGATTATAGTGAGAGAGAAATTATAGTGAGAGAGAGAGATTATAGTGAGTGAGAGAGAGATATTAGAGTGAGAGAGAGATATTATAGTGAGAGAGAGAGAGAGAGATTATAGTGAGAGAGAGAGAGATTATAGTGAGAGGGAGAGAGAGAGAGCAAGAGAGAGAGAGAGAGAGAAAGGAAGTGAGAGAGAGATTATAGAGAGAGCGAAAGATTATAGTGAGAGAGAGATTAGACCCAACCAAATCATGAGAAAACAAAAAGATAATTCCTTGACACATTGGAAAGAATTAACAAAAAAACAGAGCAAACTAGAATGCTATTTGGCCCTACACAGAGAGTACACAGCGGCAGAATACCTGACCACTGTGACTGACCCAAAATGAAGGAAAGCTTTGACTATGTACAGACTCAGTGAGCATAGCCTTGCTATTGAGAAATTGAGAAAGGCCGCCGTAGGCAGACATGGCTCTCAAGAGAAGACATGCTATGTGCACACTGCCCACAAAATGAGGTGGAAACTGAGCTGCACTTCCTAACCTCCTGCCCAATGTATGACCATATTAGAGAGACATATTTCCCTCAGATAACACAGATACACAAAGAATTCGAAAACAAATCCAACTTTGTTAAACTCCCATATCTACTGGGTGAAATTCCACAGTGTGCCAGCACAGCAGCAAGATTTGTGACCTGTTGCCACAAGAAAAGGGCAACCAGTGAAGAACAAACACCATTGTAAATACAACCCATATTTATGCTTATTTATTTTATCTTGTGTCCTTTAACCATTTGTACATTGTTAAAACACTGTATATATATAATATGACATTTGTAATGTCTTTATTGTTTTGAGACTTCTGTATGTGTAATGTTTCCTGTTGTTTATTTCACTTTATATATTCACTTTATATATTATCTACCTCACTTGCTAGCTCACTTGCTATATTATCTACCTCACTTGCTTTGGCAATGTTAACACATGTTTCCCATGCCAATAAAGCCCTTGAATTGAATTGAATTGAATTGAACTGAATTGAATTGAATTGAATTGAATTGAGAGAGAGAGAGAGAGAGAGAGAGAGGATTAGAGGGAGAGAGAGAGAGAAGAGAGATTATAGTGAGAGTAGAAAATTGGTTTGTTGCCACCCTGAACGCCATTACTGACTGGGAGGGAGAGTCAGTATTCAACAGACAGCAAAATGTCCTACTTCTTTTCAACCAGAAAGAACTCCATGTTATCATCCTCCCCCACTCACAATGGAGGAAATGTTTTAGAGTAATACTTAGATATTGTTCTATTAAAAAGAATGTCCAAATGATGTCGTTTATGCGATTTAGATGTGACCACTTTTAGAAATGAGCGTACAATAATGTGTTGTCCAAATAAGCATGTTATGATTCAGGGGAGGGGTCTATAACTTCATATTGAAATGAAAGGCCAACTTGGGTCCCTGAAGGTGTGACGTTTGGTAATAAATTCTAGTTGGAGATAAGGTTGTAATTAGATAGCAGGTTAATCTCTCTGGTTCATTAAACAGAGTTCATTTCTCTAACGAGAAGAGAGAAATCCTTTTAGCTATGACTGCAGAATGAACCAAATTCTCCTATGTGTGAATCAAAAACACACACACGCAGACACAAGCACGTAGACACACACACACACACACACACACA
Source organism: Oncorhynchus nerka (assembly GCF_034236695.1). Taxonomy (NCBI): domain Eukaryota; kingdom Metazoa; phylum Chordata; class Actinopteri; order Salmoniformes; family Salmonidae; genus Oncorhynchus; species Oncorhynchus nerka. The sequence goes on from NC_088423.1 coordinate 1,094,426, forward strand.
CACACACACACACACACACACACACACACACACACACACACACACACACACACACACACCAACACCAACACCAACACCAACACCAACACCAGCTGGTTTCGTTCTGATTGGCTGTCTCCAGACAGAAGATCTGCTGACTGGACACTTTTAGAACTGACTTTTAACCCCTCCTCCATCCATTACCCTTGTTTTTAATAAGATGTTTGGCATGACAATGACCATAGTAGTTGGCAAGACCAGATCTGGAAACACCAGGCTCCCATTACCTAACTACACATGTCCTCCAACTCTACCTGAACGATAGACGATAATCGACTTCCATAATCTACTAACCAAACTCTAAAATAAAGTGCTTCCTTTAAAAGGAAAGTTTTCACTTGAAAGAAAACTGAATGCTTTGGCCGCCCTCACATAAATTAACAACTTGAGATCACCTTTTCATTTTAGTGGAGAATAATTTACATAAAGCTCTCTGTATCCCCATTTTCAACCATAATGAAATATGGCAACATTCGTGAGAAGTGAGGCCATTTGGTTGACATCAACCCTTCATGTTTGATTTGATATGTGGAATCTTCCAGACAGTGTCTGCTAGCTCCTGTAGGGCACCTGAGAGGTGGAGAGAAGGTACATTGATAAACTATTGAAGATACCATAGATAGTGGGGCAGAGTGCATCTTTTAGGTCTACAATAACAGTACTTAACCTCCATCTTCTATGAAAGCAGAACCTGTATGTTATTTTCCTAAGGCAGCTGCGGTCATGGTCTGCTTCCCCAATGGCCCCTTATTCCCACTATGGTCAAATATATATATATATGCAGTCTCTTGACTCAAATCCCTCCTTGGTCGAGTGCCATCACCATCAAAAAGGTGTTTGCAGAGTACCAGTCACCTTAAAGTGCAGCCAAAATTAGACCATTCAGTCACTTTAAATGGGAAGAGAGGAATTCTGTCTGAAAGGCCCATGGTTTATCTGCATTTCTCCATGGCTAAGTCCCAAAGGGCACCCTATTCCCTAAATGGACCGTATGGGCTCTGGTCAAAAATAGCGCACTATAAAGGCCTTGAAAGAGAATGGACGCAGGCTAAGAGATAACATCACAGTTATAACTGACAGTCAGTGAAAAAACAGAAAAACATTACTGGAACATTGAGTCCCAAATGGTACCCTATTCCCTACATACAGTGACTTGCATTTTTCCTATTTTGTTGCCTTGCAACCTGAAATTAAATGGATTTTTAGGGGCTTGTATCATTTGATTTACACAACATGCCTACCACTTTAAAGATGCAAAACATTTTTTATTGTGAAACAAACAAGAATTAACACAAAAAACAGAAAACGTAAGAGTGCATAACTATTCCCCACCCCAAAGTCAATACTTTGTAGATCCACCTTTTGCAGCAATTACAGCTGCAAGTCTCTTGGGGAATGTCTCTATAATCTTGGCACGTCTTGCTACTGGGATTTTTGCCCATTCTTCAAGTCAAAACTGCTCCAGCTCCTTCAAGTTGGATGGGTTCCGCTGGTGTACAGCATTCTTAAAGTCGTACAACAGATTGATGTCTGGATTTTGCCTATGCCATTCCAAGACATTTAAATGTTTCCCCTTAAACCACTCTAGTGTTGCTTTAGCAGTATACTTAGGGTCATTGGAAGGTGAACCTCTGTCCCGTCTCAAATCTCAGGAAAACTGAAACAGGTTTCCCTTAAGAATTTTCCTGTATTTAGCGCCATCCATCATTCCTTCAATTCTGACCAGTTTCCCAGTCCCTGCTGAGGAAGAACATCCCCACAGAATGATGCTGCCACCACCATGCTTCACTGTGGGGGTGGTGTTCTTAGGGTGATGACAGGTGTTGGGTTTGTGCCAAACATAGCATTTTCCTTGATGGCCAAAAAGCACAATTTTTGTCTCATCTGACCAGAGCACCATCTTCCATATGTTTGGGGAGTCTCCCACATGCCTTTTGGGGAACACCAAACATGTTTGATAATTATTTTCTTTAAGCAATGGCTTTTTTTCTGGCCACTCTTCTGTAAAGCCTAGTTCTGTGGAGTGTACGGCTAAAATTGGTCCTATGGACAGATACTCCAATCTCCGCTGTGGAGCTTTGCAGCTCCTTCAGGGTTATCTTTGGTCTCTTTGTTGCCTCTCTGATTAATATCCTCCTTGCCTGGTCCATGAGTTTTGGTGGATGGCCCTCTCTTGGCAGGTTTGTTGTGGTGCCATATCCTTTCCATTTTTTAATAATGGATTTAATGGTACTCTGTGGGATGTTCAAAGTTTCGGATATTTTTTTTATAACCCAACCCTTATATGTACTTCTCCACAACTTTGTCCCTGACCTGTTTGGAAAGCAGCTTGGTCTTCATGGTGCCGCTTGCTTGGTGGTGCCCCTTGCTTAGTGGTGTTGCAGATTCTGGGGCCTTTCAGAAAGGTGTACAGTGGGGCAAAAAAGTATTTACTCAGCCACCAATTGTGCAAGTTCTCCCACTTAAAAAGATGAGAGAGGCCTTTAATTTTCATCATAGGTACACCTCAACTATGACAGACAAAATGAGAAAAAAATCCAGAAAATCACATTGTAGGATTTTTAATGAATTTATTTGCAAATTATGGTGGAAAATAAGTATTTGGTCACCTACAAACAAGCAAGATTTCTGGCTCTCACAGACCTGTAACTTCTTCTTTAAGAGGAGCCCTCTGTCCTCCACTCGTTACCTGTATTAATGGCACCTGTTTGAACTTGTTATCAGTATAAAATACACCTGTCCACAACCTCAAACAGTCACACTCCAAACTCCACTATGGCCAAGACCAAAGAGCTGTCAAAGGACACCAGAAACAAAATTGTAGACCTGCACCAGGCTGGGAAGACTGAATCTGCAATAGGTAAGCAGCTTAGTTTGAAGAAATTAACTGTGGGAGCAATTATTAGGAAATGGAAGACATACAAGACCACTGATAATCTCCCTCGTTCTGGGGCTCCACGCTAGATCTCACCCCGTGGGGTCAAAATGATCACAAGAACGGTGAGCAAAAATCCCAGAACCACACGGGGGGACCTAGTCAATGACCTGCAGAGAGCTGGGACCAAAGTAACAAAGCCTACCATCAGTAATACACTACGCCGCCAGGGACTCAAATCCTGCAGTGCCAGACGTGTCCCCCTGCTTAAGCCAGTACATGTCCAGGCCCGTCTGAAGTTTGCTAGAGAGCATTTGGATGATCCAGAAGAAGATTGGGAGAATGTCATGTGGTCAGATGAAACCAAAATAGAACCTTTTGGTAAAAACTCAACTCGTTGTGTTTGGAGGACAAAGAATGCTGAGTTGCATTCAAAGAACACCATACCTACTGTGAAGCATGGGGGTGGAAACATCATGCTTTGGGGCTGTTTTTCTGCAAAGGGACCAGGACGACTGATCCGTGTAAAGGAAAGAATGAATGGGGCCATGTATCGTGAGATTTTGATTGAATACCTCTTTCCATCAGCAAGGGCATTGAAGATGAAACGTGGCTGGGTCTTTCAGCATGACAATGATCCCAAACACACCGCCCGGGCAACGAAGGAGTGGCTTCGTAAGAAGCATTTCAAGGTCCTGGAGTGGCCTAGCCAGTCTCCAGATCTCAACCCTATAGAAAATCTTTGGAGGGAGTTGAAAGTCCGTGTTGCCCAGCAACAGCCCCAAAACATCACTGCTCTAGAGGAGATCTGCATGGAGGAATGGGCCAAAATACCAGCAACAGTGTGTGAAAACCTTGTGAAGACTTGCAGAAAACGTTTGACCTCTGTCATTGCCAACAAAGGGTATATAACAAAGTATTGAGATAAACTTTTGTTATTGACCAAATACTTATTTTCCACCATAATTTGCAAATAAATTATCATAGTAGTCATAGTCATAGTTGTAGTGTACCTATGATGAAAATTACAGGCCTCTCATCTTTTTAAGTGGGAGAACTTGCACAATTGTTTGCTGACTAAATACTTTTTTGCCCCACTGTATATGTACTGAGATCATGTGACAGATCATGTGACACTTAGATTGTGGACTTTATTTAATAAATTATGTGACTTCTGAAGGTAATTGGTTGCACCAGATCTTATTTAGGGGCTTCATAGCAAATGGGGGAATACATATGCACGCACCACTTTTCTGTTTGTAATTTTTAATAAGTAATTATTTTCAATTCACTTCACCAATTTGGACTATTTTGTGTATGTACATTACGTGAAATCCAAATAAAAATATATTTAACTTACAGGTTGCAATGCAACAAAATATGAAAAACGCCATGGGAGGTGAATACTTTTGCAAGGCACTGTAGTGCACTACTTTTGACCAGAGCCCTATGGGTGGTAGAGCCCTATGGGTAGTAGAGCCCTACTATGGGTAGTAGAGCCCTACTATGGGTAGTAGAGCCCTACTATGGGTAGTAGAGCCCTATGAGTAGTAGAGCCATATGAGTAGTAGAGCCCTATTATGGGTAGTAGGAGGAGGAGGAGGAGGGAGGAAGTGGGAGAGGAGGGAGGAGGAGGTGGGTGGGTGGGTGGGTGGAGGAGGAAGAGGAAGAGGAGGGAGGAGGGAGGAGCAGATGGGTGGGTGGGTTGGAGGACGAAGAGGAGGAGGAGGAGGAGGAGGGAGGAAGTGGAAGAGGAGGGAGGAGGAGGGTGGGTGGGTGGGTGGGTGGGTGGGTGGAGGAGGAGGAGGAAGAGGAGGAGGGAGGAGGGAGGAGGAGGAGGGAGGAAGTGGAAGAGGAGGGAGGAGGAGGGAGGAGGATAGGGACAACAGTATATGAGGCACAAACCAAAGAAATTCCCCCTTAAAGTGATTATGTTTCTCAAGAGATTTCCTTAAAGCCGTAACATTGAAATGTGTAACATTGAAATTATTCTATTCCATCCACCCCTCATATAAATTCTGTTGAAACAGGTATGTGGTTGAGGCCTGGATGTGTTTGGAGAAAAATATGAATATGTTCATAGACCAGTCAGTCTGTGACATTGTGTATCTCATTTCCACCTGCAGTCGGACTTTGTGTTCATATGATTTATTGATAACAATCATAAACAATAACAATGGTAAAAGATGTACAAACAGAAAATATGGTCCAATGTATTTTTAGGGTTACAAATTGTAATGGAAGGGTAAGAAAAATAACATTAGTGTCAGAGTTTTCTGTGACGTAACTTAGGTTGTGTCTCTATAGGAGCCTGTTTCAGCACAACAACTCTTGATTGACGTGGCTGATTTGTTTAGGAAAATAGCCAATGAGGTAGATTTTCAATTACCAGCAGCTGACAGATCATCTCTACAGGACACACACTGACTGGTGTGTGTGTGTGACAGACAGAGCAGAAAGCCAACTGTGTTGTTTAATTAGTGTCGCTAGCGTGAGTGATTGACAGTTGTGATGTGCCTGTGTGTCTACACTAGACTAGATTGATAGGGACATTACAAGTGACTCTCATGGTAAGTAGCCTATTTTATAGTCATGGTGTATTTCACTTTTCTACAATGACAACTGGTTTCAGAGGTTTCCCATTTTGTTCTGTTTACATTACGGAGATGAGAACCTCAAAGATTTCCAACTCAAAAGAATACTCCAAAGAATTAATAAAATGACTGTACAACAACTTCAGAGAGAAGGAGAGTTGAACACAAACACAATCTCTGAGAGAGGTTTCAAGCTGTGCCCTTCAACAATAATTAAGGTATGTTTTTCGGCAGCCAAACTGGAGACAAAGAGCGTTATCTGCCCTCTACAGAGGTGGACTACAGTGATCCGACACTCTAATCTCTTTTAAATATGTTGGGCTTGTAAATGTGTAATGAAGCCCCTAAGCAAGTAAATAATGAGTTACTATACCTATTGTATGTTGGCTACATTTTAGCAGTGTGAAATGCTGCCAAACAGGTGATGAAGACAGCTGCTTATGAATATGCTATGAATGTGTTATAGTCCTGGTGGTTTGTTTATTTCAGCATCAGTGAAAATAGTTTTTAGAGGTGTCTTTTTGTTTACATTCTGGAGATGTTTTGCAAGTGGGGGGTTGATAAGAACCTCAATATTTCTTCTGAAACTCGTGAGTCTATGCTTGTTCGTGTTCTGAGAAATTTAAATTAACTGAAGATCTCGTACAATGTGGTGTACTACTCCGTTCACAGAACAGCGCAAACTGGCCCTAACCAGAATAGAAAGAGGAGTGGGAGGCCCTGGTGCACAACTGAGCAAGAGGATAAGTACCTTAGCGTGTCTAGTCTTCTAGGCAAGCATCCCGGAGTCGCCTCTTCACTGTTGACGTTGAGACTGGTGTTTTGCGGGTACTATTTAATGATGCTGCCAGTTAAGGACTTGTGAGGCATCTGTTTCTCTAACTAGATACTCTAATGTACATGTCCTCTTGCTCAGTTGTGCACCGGAGCCTCCCACTCCTCTTTCTATTCTGGTTAGGGCCAGTTTGCGCTGTTCTGTGAAGGGAGTAGTACACAGCGTTGTACGAGATCTTCAGTTTCTTGGCAATTTCTCACATGGAATAGCCTTAATTTCTCAGAACAAGAATAGACTGACGAGTTTCAGAAGAAAGCTATTTGTTTCTGGCCATTTTGAGCCTGTAATCGAACCCACAAATGCTGATGCTCCAGATACTCAACTAGTCTAAAGAAGGTCAGTTTTATTGCTCCTTTAATCAGAACAACAGTTTTCAGCTGTGCTAACATAATTGTTTTCTAATGCTCAATTAGCCTTTTAAAATGATACACTTGGATTAGCTAACACAACGTGCCACTGGAAGACAGGAGTGATACTTGCTGATAATGGGCCTCTGTACGCCTATGTAGATATTCCCCAAAAATCTGCCGTATCCTGCTACAGTAGTCATTTACAACATTAACAATGTCTACACTTTATTTCTGATCAATTTGATGTTATTTTAATGGACAAAAAATGTGCTTTTCTTTCAAAAACAAGGACATTTCTAAGTGACCCCAAACTTTTGAACAGTAGTGTACATACACAGCCATGATTATCTGACAGGAGGAGCTAGACAAACAACAACTACAACAAAAGCACCTGTCAGTTGGAGCCGGACGCTGAAAAGCCACAAACTTCCACAGGTGTGTAGACTACTTTGTCTTGTCATCAAAACAAAAGGCATACATAATCTATCTTCATTATCATTGTTGTGCAGTTTTCAATGTGTCACCAGAAGATGCCGGACCTGAACAGCTTGTTTGTATAGTGGAACATCCGGGCCTATTCATTGCATCATGCCATGCTTCTCTAGAGGGAAGGCTCTGGTATAATCGTCAGTATCGTCACAAAGTCTATTTCATCATTTTAAGAAATAAACGTTGTGATGACACTGGAGATGATCATTTATTTCAATTCCTCAAATGAATTACACATTTGGAATGTTTTCTGCTGCTGAAAGTAAATACAGAAACCAGAATGGAAGGTTGTTGTCATTCTTCATAAATATTTATTTTTATTTAACCTTTATTTAACTAGGCATGTCAATTAAGAATAAATTCTTATTCACAATGAAGGCCATCTGCTCATACATACAAACCCTAACCCGGATGACGCTGGGCCAATTATGCGCCACCCTATGGCTCCCCCAATCATGGCCAGTTGTGATACAGCATGGAATCGAACCAGGGTCTGTAGTGACGCCTCTAGCACTGAGATGCAGTGCCGAAGACCGGGCGCATATATCAGTTGTTTACGGAACATAATAAACAGATCGTAAACAAGATTATAATGAAGTCTAAATAATGGCATAAGTATCTTTTCTAGTTATTGTTTTACACGTGTTCAATCTCTGTAAACTGTTCCTGTGAAAGGGAAACAGATGAGGGTGTTACTGTAGCTAAACATACTGTAAACTGTTCCTGTGAAAGGGAAACAGATGAGGGTGTTACTGTAGCTAAACATACTGTAAACTGTTCCTGTGAAAGGGAAACAGATGAGGGTGTTACTGTAGCTAAACATACTGTAAACTGTTCCTGTGAAAGGGAAACAGATGAGGGTGTTACTGTAGCTAAACATACTGTAAACTGTTCATTTGAAAGGGAAACAGATGATGGTGAACGTTAGAGGGTGTTACTGTAGCTAAACATACTGTAAACTGTTCCTTTGAAAGGGAAACAGATGATGGTGTTACTGTAGCTAAACATACTGTAAACTGTTCCTGTGAAAGGGAAACAGATGTTGGTGAACATTAGAGGGTGTTACTGTAGCTAAACATACTGTAAACTGTTCCTGTGAAAGGGAAACAGATGATGGTGAACGTTAGAGGGTGTTACTGTAGCTAAACATACTGTAAACTGTTCCTGTGAAAGGGAAACAGATGATGGTGAACGTTAGAGGGTGTTACTGTAGCTAAACATACTGTAAACTGTTCCTGTGAAAGGGAAACAGATGATGGTGAACGTTAGAGGGTGTTACTGTAGCTAAACATACTGTAAACTGTTCCTGTGAAAGGGTAACAGATTAGGATGTTACTGTAGCTAAACATACTGTAAACTGTTCCTGTGAAAGGGAAACAGATGATGGTGAACGTTAGAGGGTGTTAGCTAAACATACTCAGATAGGCGGTGTAGAGCAGCAGTAGAGTAGTCAGCAATGGTAGAAAGTACAAACAGTGGTTTTATTTACATCGTCTTTCCAACTATACACAACTACAGTGTAATCTCATCCGGTGACAGAAAAAGTAGAAGAGGTAGTATTTCACATTTAATGCAACAAATAACGGTCCCTAGCGTCTCAACAACAACTTGCTTGGCGGAATCTGTTGTGAAATGGGATTGTTGGACAATGTGATTGTTGGGGTAAAAATCTACTGGAGAATAGATCTCCAGGAAGATGGTTGGCTACTGCTGAATCTACACACACTACAAATGTATTTTAAAATAGTCATACAGTCAATCACAGATAGACCCATAGCCCATAACCATTGACAATTCCTAGTAATCAGGTATAGGGCATGGTTCAACCACTACACTCTCTGAAAACCAGTAACATATAGAACTTTTGTCCCCATAGTAGGGGCTAGGGCTGTGCTATAATAGTGCCTGTGTGTAGCTGGTGTAGAGGAGTCTGGCGCAGGACAGAGCTATAATAGTGCCTGTGTGTAGCTGGTGTAGAGGAGTCAGGCGCAGGACAGGGCTATAATAGTGCCTGTGTGTAGCTGGTGTAGAGGAGTCAGGCGCAGGACAGTGCTATAATAGTGCCTGTGTGTAGCTGGTGTAGAGGAGTCAGGCGCAGGACAGTGCTATAATAGTGCCTGTGTGTAGCTGGTGTAGAGGAGTCAGGCGCAGGACAGTGCTATAATAGTGCCTGTGTGTAGCTGGTGTAGAGGAGTCAGGCGCAGGACAGCGCTATAATAGTGCCTGTGTGTAGCTGGTGTAGAGGAGTCAGGCGCAGGACAGCAGATATGAGTAATAAACATAATGTACTCAAATATTCACAAATACAACACAATAAATTGAGCAAACAATAACGGACCATATTACAAACAAACAATCGCTCACAAACAACCAGGGGGGAACAGAGGGTTAAATAATGAACAAGTCATTGGGAGATTGAAACCAGGTGTGTAAGACAAGGACAAAACAAATGGAAAAGTGGATCGGCGATGGCTAGAAGGCCAGTGACGTCGACCGCCGAACGCCGCCCGAACAAGGAGAGGGCCCAACTTCGGCGGAAGGCGTGACATGGGTGATATATCACCATATGTTTCATCTTTTTGACAGTATGAAGTTTTTGACAGTATTTTATGTTTTTGAACAATAAAAGTTCTAAATATGCTTTATGAGTAGTTCATGACCCTAGGGTGGCAACACATGAATGATATGTTATTTCAATGGGACTTTCTACATTCTGATTGTTTTATACTGTTCAATCCAATTTATTCCATTTTTGCATTTCCTGCACTTTTATCATTTCCACACTGTTGAAACATTCACTCCATCATCTGCTCATACACACATAACATGCACATACATTTATACTGACACACACACACACACACACACACACACACACACAATCTTCAAAGACCCAATCATCAAATACCCTGATGCCTAGTCTCCTTACCCCGATACATATCTACCTCAATCCATCCAGTATCCCTGCACATTGTAAATATGGTACTGGAACTGACCATATATATAGTATGCTTACTTACTTTATGGTGTTCTTATTTATTTTTATATCTCGTGTGTTTTTGTTCTACCCTGTTGTTTTTTGTATTACATTGATATTGATTACTGCGTTATTGGGGTTAGAGTTTGCAAGAAATGCATTTCACTGTACTTGTGCATTTGAGATTAAAACTTGAAACTTGAATCTAAGGTTGCCTACACATTAGAGTCTCTATCGACTGCCCACCGAACACTGAACTTTTCTTAGAGGTGACCACAAGAAAGAAAGCTCCAACAGCAGAAACATGAGGAAAGGGGACAAGGCAATGTATTAGAAGCAGTAACCTCTCTCTTTGATGGATGTAGCCTGTCAGAAACGAATCTCTGCACACCGAGGTTTGTGAATGTTTTTGTACCCTCCATTTTGAAAGCCACTGATATTATTAGAGATTATTCTATACACCCCCTCACTACACGACAACACTTTTTTGACAGTTTTTTCAGAAAAGGTTGCCTCCCAAATGGCACCGTATTTCCTTTTGTCAAAAGTAGTGCACTATATAGAGAATAGGGTGTCATTGGGACAAAAAAAGTGATAGAAAAGAGGTCTGATTTGTTCAGTCAAGTCTAGAACCTCCATCCGTGTTATTGACTGAAAGCCAAATTCAATGGAAATACAATCAGTTGGATGAGAGGTGTCTGGTTCAGTTATCAGAATACTGGCATCACCTCTTGGTACCAGGGAACATATTTCCTGGGATAGTGAAGGTTGATAAGTAGCCACATTCCAACTATTCTCAAACTAATATATTTGAACTCTTCTCAAGCACAAACAAAAACAAAAAGTGAAACAGCAATTCAAAGCAACATGAAACACACAAATCCTTTTCTGAATATTTGTCATTTTAATTAGAATATTCTATGTTCAACAGTCACACAAGGACTCTAGCCTCTAATATTGTAATATATGCCATTTAGCCAATGTTTTTATCCAAAGTGACTTACAATCACGCGTGCATATATTTTTCATATGGGTGGCTCGGGATTCGAAACCTACAATCTTAGTGTTGCAAATGCCTTGCTCTACTATCTGACTCTAAAACGTGTATTTGCCTTTCCCTCAGTTTGTGTAGATTTCAACGTTTTGCTGCAACAATGTCAATATCTTCACCTGTAAGATTTGACTGTAATGCCCTGGGTAAACCTCTCTCCAACCTCTACTGCAATTCTTGGAATTGAGTTACTAATTTATGTCACACCTGGATGTTCGATCTGATTATGTGTGACCTTTATCTGTGTGGGTGTGTGTCATGCCTGCCATATGTCAATATCACCCTACTTAGAGTACGATTGTACAAGTAAGATTGACAGGGACAGTGTAAATGAATCAACACATCAATTTAAATATGCCGGATTTAACATAAGACCTCATTTTCATGGGATTAAGCAGAGCAATGGCTGAGTCAGAAGATGTGTGCCTACCTGGGTATATCTCTAGATTCTTTCTCAAGACTGTTCTTCTTTCTAAATGATCATTCCCACTCCCCCTCTTCTCTTCCCCTTTCATTGGATTGATAACTGTAACGGTTCTCTTGTAGTGAAGGAGAGTCGGACCAAAATGTGGCGTGTAGATTGCGATCCATGTTTAATAAACAAACGTAAAACACGAATCAATACAAACACTACAAAACAAAGAACGTAACGAAAACCGAAAGAGCCTATACTTGTGTAAACTAACACAGAGACAGGAACAAGGACACTAAGGACAATCACCCACGAAACACTCAAAGAATATGGCTGCCTAAATATGGTTCCCAATCAGAGACAACGATAAACACCTGCCTCTGATTGAGAACCACTTCAGACAGCCATAGACTTAACTAGAACACCCCACTAAGCTACAATCCCAATACATACACACCACATACAAAAACCCATGCCACACCCTGGCCTGACCAAATAAATGAAGATAAACACAAAATACTTTGACCAGGGCGTGACAATAACCAAGACAAACACATGGGAGTATTGATAAATAAGGGATACCACACACGGTCGTAGTGGTCAAGAATGATGTCCCTCTTTATATTGAACATGGTCTAGAACATTAACTTCTTAGGGCTGCAATCCCATTAACCGGATTGATATGATAACAGCCAGTGAAAGTGCATAGCGCCAAATTCAAACAACAGAAATCTCATAATTAAAATTCCTCAAACATACATGTATTTTATACCATTTTAAAGGTTAATCTTGTTGTTAATCCCACCAAAGTATCCAATTTCAAATTGGCTTTACAGCGAAAGCACCACAAACGATTATGTTAAGTCAGAGCCAAGCCAAAGAAAAACACAGCCATTTTTCCAGCCAAAGAGAAGAGTCACAAAAAGCACAATTAGAGATTTGATGATCTTCATCAGATGACACTCATAGGACTTCATGTTACACAATACATGTATGTTTTGTTCGATAAAGTGCATATTTATATAAAAAAATATCAGTATACATTGGCGCGTTATGTTCACTAAACATCCGGTGATATTGCAGAGAGCCACATCATTTTACAGAAATACTCATTATAAATGTTGATGAAAATACAATTGTTAGACATGGAAATATAGATACACTTCTCCTTAATGCAACCGCTGTGTGAGATTTCAAAAAAGCTTTACGGAAAAAGCAAACCATGCAATAATCTGAGTACAGTTTTCAGACAACAGGGGGTAGTCAAAACTAGTCATAAATAGCATTATAAATATTCACTTACCTTTGATGATCTTCATCAGAATGCACTCCCATGAATCCCAGTTCCACATTAAATGTTTGATTTGTTCGATAATGTCCATCATTTTTGTCCAAAGAGCTACTTTTGTTAGCACGTTTGGTAAACAAATCCAAAGTCATGAAGCGCGTTCCCTAGTTGCAGATGAAATGTCAAAAAGTTCCGTTACTGTCCGTAGAAACATGTCAAACGATGTATGGAATCAATCTTTAGGATGTCTTTAACATAAAACTTCAATAATATTCCAATTCCAATAATATTCCATATTGTCTTCAGAAAAGCAAAGGAACGTAGCTACCTCTCATGTGAAATGTGCATGACCAGCGTGTGACTGCTGGCAGACCTCTGACTCATTCCTCTCTCATTTGGTCCCACTTCACAGTAGAATCCTCAAACAAGTTTCTAATGATGGTTGACATCTAGTGGAAGCCTTAGGAAGTGCCACATAACCAATATCCCACTGTGTCTTCAATAGGGCCTGGGTTGAAAATCGATTAACCTCAGATTTCCCACTTCCTGTTTGGATTTCTTCTCAGGTTTTTGCCTGCCATATTAGTCCTGTTATACTCACAGACATCATTCAAACAGTTTTAGAAACTTCATAGTGTTTTCTATCCAATACTAATAATAATATGCATATATTAGCAACTGGGGCTGAGGAGCAGGCAGTTTACTCTGGGCACCTTTCATCCAAGCTACTCAATACTGCCCCTGCAGCCATAAGACGTTTTTTTAAAATGTATAAATAATAAATAGTCTTTCCTCTTTATATTGAACATGGTCTCTGGCATGAAAAGATGTATAAATAATTGTATTTCCTATCTATATTGAACATGGGCTCTGACATTAAAATATGAATAAATAATAAATAGTATTTGCTCAGTAACGTACATTTCACAGATAGGTGTCACGCCCTGACCATAGAGAGCCCTTTATTCTCTATGTTGGTTAGGTCGGGGTGTGACTAGGGTGGGTTATCTAGGTTATTATATGTCTATGTTGGCCTGGTATGGTACCCAATCAAAGGCAACTGTTTATCGTTGTCTCTGATTGGGGATCATATTTAGGCAGCTTTTTCCCACTGGGGTTTTGTGGGATCTTGTTTTTGTGTAATGTCTGTGAGCACTGCATTGACTTCACATTTCATTTGTTCTGTATTGTTTTGGTGAGTTTAATTTATTAATTCAACATGTGGAACTCTATGCACGCTGCGCCTTGTTCCATTTATTCCAACGATCGTGACAATAGGCATAGAATACTCCCAGTCCTCCATCCCCTCCCTGTCCTCCATCCCTTCCAAATCTTCCATAGAATACTGTCTGTCTTCAGTCCCCTCCCTGTCTTCCATAGAATACAACATGTCTTCCATCCACTCCCTGTCCTCCATAGAATACTGCCTCTTCCATCCCTACCTGTCCTCCATCCCTTCCAAATCTTCCATAGAATACTGTCTGTCATCCATCCCCTTCCTGTCCTCCATAGAATACTCCCTGTCCTCCATCCCTTCCCTGCCCTCCATAGAATACTGTCTGTCTTCAGTCCCCTCCCTGTCTTCCATAGAATACTCTGTGTACTCCATCCCCTCCCCTCCCCTCCCTGTCCCCTATCCCCTCCCTGTCCCCTATCCCCTCCCTGTCCTCCATAGAATACTGTGTCTTCCATCCCTCCCTGTCCTCCATAGAATACTGTGTCCTCCATCCCCTCCCTGTCCTCTATCCCCTCCCTATCCTCCATAGAATACTCCCTGTACTCCATCCCCTTCCAGTCCTTCATCCCTTCCCTGTCCTCCATAGAATACTCCCAGTCCTCAATCCTCTCCCTGTCCTCTATCCCCTCCCTGTCCTCTATCCCCTCCCTGTCCTCCAACGCCTTCCCAGTCCTCCATAGAATAGTCCCAGTCCTCCGTCCCCTACCTGTCCTCCATCACCTCCCTATCCTCCATAGTGTACTCCCAGTCCTCCATAGTGTACTCCCAGTCCTCCATAGAATACTCCCTGTCCACATTAGAATACTCCCTGTCCTCATCCCCTCCCGGTCCTCCATCCCCTCCCTGTCCTCCAGAGTGTACTTCCAGTCCTCCATATTGTATTCCCAGTCCCCCATCCCCTCCCTGTCCCCCATAGTGTACTCCCAGTCCTCCATCCCCTCCCTGTCCTCCATAGAATATTCCGTGTCCTCCATCCTTCACTGTCTTCAATAGAATACTCCTTGTCCTCCATCCCCTTCCAGTCCTCCATTCCTTCCCTGTCCTCCATAGAATACTCCCAGTCCTCCATCCCCTCCCTGTCCTCCATAGAATACTCCCAGTCCTCCATAGAATAATCCCTGTCCTACATCCCCTCCCTGTCCTCCATAGAATACTCCCTGTCCTCCAAAGAATAATCCCTGTCCTACATCCCCTCCCCTCCCTGTCCCACATCCCCTCCCTGTCCTCCATAGAATACTTCCTGTCCTCCATCCCCTCTCTGTCCTCCATAGAATACTCCCTGTCCTCCATCCCCTCTCTGTCTTCCATAGAATACTCCCTGTCCTCCATCCCCCCCTGTCCTCCATAGAATACTCCCTGTCCTCCATCCCCTCTCTGTCCTCCAAAAATAATCACTGTCCTCCATAAATACTCCCTGTCCTCCATAAATACTCCCTGTCCTCCATAAATACTCCCTGTCCTCCATAGAATACTCCCAGTCCTCAATCCCCTCCCTGTCCTCCATAAATACTCCCTGTCCTCCATAGTGTACTCCCAGTCCTCCATCCCCTCCCTATCCTCCATAGAATACTCCGTCCTCCATCCACCCCTGTCCTCGATAGAACGCTCTCTGTCCTCATTCCTTTCCAGTCTTCCATAGAATACTCCATGGCCTCCATCCCCGTCCTCCATAGAATACTCCCAGTCCTCCATCCACTCCCTGTCCTCCATAGAATACTCCCTGTCCTCCATAGAATACTCCCAGTCAGACAAATCATCTCAAGTCCCCACCACAAATCCTAGATCTGCAAAGATGTTGAACTCTCTTACTAAAGAGATGGGGCTGATAGATATCTGGAGAGAGAATAATAGCTCATCTATGGACTATACATACTACTCTAATGTCCATAACACCTACTCCCGTATAGATTACATTTTTATCCCAAAGAGTTTCATAAATTCAGCCACTTGTACAATCGGACCCATAGCACTTTCAGATCACGCCTTTGTCCACCTCCGCTTTGACCTCTGCAAAAACATCCCGAGGTCAAAGAGCTGGAAATTCAACACCTCCATGCTATCAAATGACGAGTTCCATACATTAGTAACTACATGGATAGACAACTACACACAAGACAATAAAGATTCCCCTGTTTCTCCGGCCACAATGTGGGACGCTGCTAAAGCCACACTAAGAGGTCATCTAATTGCATATGCTTCCTCTAAGAAAAAAGCAATGGAAGCACACAGGCTAGATCTTGAGAGGGAGCTGGAATGCTGTGAAAAAATACATAAACAATCCCTAGACAGCACTTCCTGGAGTCATCTTAAAGCAGCCAAAGCCAAACTGAATTTGGACTACACTCGGGAGATAAAAAAAAAAAGTTTTCTTTACTAAACAGAAATACCATGAGTATAGCAATAGGCCCAGTAGATTGCTTGCTTACCAATTAAAAAAGGAGCAGTCAGAGCGTACAATCATGGCTATCCGAACAGCAGAGGACGAGGTCACATATGACCCAAAAAAGATAAATTTAACTTTTCATGATTTTTACTGCAAACTATATACCTCTGAGAGAAAACACACGGAGGCAGAACTCCACTCTTTCCTAGAGGGAATCTCGCTACCTAAACTATCAGAGACCGACCAGGAAGATCTCAACTCCCCCTTCACTCCTGAGGAGATCCTGGAGACAATTACCTCCATGCCACCTGATAAGTCCCCAGGCCCAGATGGATTCCCCAGAGAGTTCTATAAAGCTTTTTGGCCCCAGCTCAGCCCTATCTTCATGCCAATGCTGGAGGATTTTTGCAAAAACTGAGTTCTCCCAGACTCAATGCACACAGCTCGCATTACAGTGTTGCTAAAAAAGGACAAGGACCCCCTATCCTGCTCGTCCTTCCGGCCCATAAGCTTGTTGGATTTCGACTATAAAATAATTACCAAATTGCTCGCCATAAGACTAAACACTCTTCTTCCCAAAATATTAAAAGCGGACCAAACTGGATTTATTAGAGACAGATACTCTTCTGATAACATTCGCCGTCTTTTTGATATTATTGATCAAGTAAACGCACAAAAGACCCCTGTCCTGCTGGCTTCACTGGATGCTGAGAACGCGTTTGACAGGATGGAGTGGAGCTTTCTGTTTTCAGTCTTAGAAAAGTTCAATATGGGCCCAAATTTTATTAAATGGATCAAATCACTATACTCTCATCCAAATGCCATGGTGACTACTAATGGACTGAACTCTGACAGATTCCCTCTGGAGCGGGGCACAAGACAAGGGTGCTCGCTGTCCCCGCTGCTCTACTTGTTGGGGGCGGAGCCTCAGGCAGAGCTGATAAGGAGCAATCCAAGTATTATGGGTGTTTCTGCAGGTGGCCTGCAGCACAAGATTTCGCTTTACGCGGATGATGTCTTGCTCTACATATCCAACCCTGAGAAATCCGTCCCTCTCATTTTAGACACAATTGCCCAGTATGGCAAGTTCTCAGGTTATAAGATCAATTTTAACAAATCCACTGTCTGCCCTCTCAATCTTACACTCACCAGCTCTATGAAGACACTTTGTCCTTTCCAATGGAAAACACAGGGGTTTCAATACCTCGGGATCTTCATAACACCAGATCTGAATAGCCTTTTTAAGGAAAATTATCTTCCACTCCTGGATCGAATCAAGAACAATCTCCAAACCTGGATCTCCCTCCCAATTAGCTTAGTAGGAAGAATTAATGTAATCCGTATGAACGTCCTCCCTAGACTGAACTACTTATTTCAGATGCTCCCATGCTATCTCCCAGTTTCCTTCTTCAAAACAACTAACCAAAGCATCACCAAATTTATATGGGGCAATAAAAAACCTAGGATCAAGTTTTCCACTTTATCAAAACCTGAATCTAAAGGTGGCTTTGCCCTTCCCTCCCTTCAATTGTACTACTGGTCTGCCCAAATCCGCAACATGCTAACATGGATCACAAACAGACAAGAGTCAACGTGGATTCAGATAGAAGCCCAATCCTGTGGTTCATTGCCCTTAAGCTCAATTATATTCATTAATAACTTTAGTGAAGTGGGCAACATAGCCAAATCCTTTGTGATTTACAGCACCCTACTAGCGTGGAGGGACTGTAAGAAATACCTGGGCATTTCCTCCCAAATATGTTCTCACTCGCCTATAGTAGGCAACCCAGACTTGCCAAAAGCCCTGAGGGATGCCAACTTTAATCTTTGGCATACTCTAGGAATCAGGACCTTTTCAGACCTATTTCATCAGAAAACCACTACACTGAAATCCTTTCAAGAGCTCTGCAGTGAATTCGATGTGCCAAGATCCCATTTTTTTTAAATATCTTCAAATTAGACATGTAATTTCCTCATTTACCTCCAAGAGGAGGTTTAGAACTCAGTTGAACGAAGTTGAAACCCTTCTTGTCACAGCACAATCCATTAAAGGCAAAATATCTTGCATCTATAGACTCCTTTCTGAGAAAGGAAGCTCCTCCTTTACTCCTTTGAAAATAATCTGGGAAAAGGACCTTGGTCTGACTATTAGTGATGAGTTATGGGCGGAGGTTTGCGACAAGGTATACTGCTCCTCTACCAGTGTAAAAATGAAAGAATCTAATTACAAATTTTTGTACAAATTTTATTATACTCCTTTGAGACTCCATAGAATGAAAACAGATATGTCTCCTAACTGTAAAAGATGTACCTCTGAATGTGGAACCTATATGCATGTATTTTGGAGCTGTAGGGAGATTGACAGATTCTGGCAATCTGTACATACCGCTGCACAGAAAATACTAGAGGTACAGTTTGATATGACCCCATGTATCTATCTTCTTAATGCCCAGCAGGACTTTGTTCTTGATCCTGACAGAGAAAATTTGCTTATGACTATTACATACTTTGCTAAGAAATGTATTCTTCTATTGTGGGCCTCTAATAACCCCCCTACATTTAAAATGTGGATTGACCAGATTGTTGACTTTCTTCCTCTTGAAAAGCTCACTTATGACCTCCACAAGAGACAGCCCAAGTTTGATAGACTCTGGTCCCCACTATTCAACTATATTTCAAACTGGACAGAGTGAACGGGGTGACTAGGGAAATGCGCAGATACATGTTGTGTAAGGTACTGTAAAACCTAAAAACGAATTATTGGCCCATCGTCTCAGCGAATGCTTGAAATAGCTGATAAGAACCTTGATAGTGCTGCTGCAAGTGGTATGTTTTTATTTTTTTTTGTGTGTGTGTTTTTATTTTAATTTAGTTTTTGAGTACGTGTGCGTATGTGTGTGTGTATGTATGTGTGCGTATGTATGTATGTATGTATGTATGTATGTATGTATGTATGTATGTATGTATGTATGTATGTATGTATGTATGTATGTATGTATGTATGTATGTATGTATGTATGTATATACATGTACCAAGGAAAATATATAGATTAAGAAAAATAAATGCTTTTATTTATCCTAATCCAGGCACTTGTCATCTCCCGTCTGGATTACTGCAACTCGCTGTTGGCTGGGCTCCCTGCCTGTGCCATTAAACCCCTACAACTCATCCAGAACGCCGCAGCCCGTCTGGTGTTCAACCTTCCCAAGTTCTCTCACGTCACCCCGCTCCTCCGCTCTCTCCACTGGCATCCAGTTGAAGCTCGCATCCGCTACAAGACCATGGTGCTTGCCTACGGAGCTGTGAGGGGAACGGCACCTCAGTACCTCCAGGCTCTGATCAGGCCCTACACCCAAACAAGGGCACTGCGTTCATCCACCTCTGGCCTGCTCGCCTCCCTACCACTGAGGAAGTACAGTTCCCGCTCAGCCCAGTCAAAACTGTTCGCTGCTCTGGCCCCCCAATGGTGGAACAAACTCCCTCACGACGCCAGGACAGCGGAGTCAATCACCACCTTCCGGAGACACCTGAAACCCCACCTCTTTAAGGAATACCTAGGATAGGATAAAGTAATCCTTCTCCCCCCCCCCCCTTAAAAGACCTAGATGCACTATTGTAAAGTGGCTGTTCCACTGGATGTCATAAGGTGAAAGCACCAATTTGTAAGTCGCTCTGGATAAGAGCGTCTGCTAAATTACTTAAATGTAAATGTAAATGTAATTTGACTTTATCATTAATTTTAATTGTATTTAAATTTTTTCAAATGTATTATTATTTTTTGACTTTTTATTTTTTTAAAGCCTGTCACATCTGTGAATGTGGAATGTGTTTTGTTGGTTGATTGAAAAACAAGAACTTAATAAAACTTTAAATTGAAAAAAAAAGAATACTCCCAGTCCTCAATCCCCTCCCTGTCCTCCAAAGAAAACTCCCCGTTCTCCAGCCATCCCTGTCCTCGATAGAATACTCCCTGTCCTCCATCCTCTCCGTGTCCTCCATCCCCTCCCTGTCCTCCATAGTGTACTCCCAGTCCTCCATCCCCTCCCTATCCTCCATAGAATACTCCGTCCTCCATCGACCCCTGTCCTCGATAGAACGCTCCCTGTCCTCATTCCTCTCCAGTCCTCAATAGAATACTCCCAGTCCTCCACCCACTCCCTGTCCTCCATATAATACTCCATGTCCTACATAGAATACTACCTGTCCTCCATCCCCTCCCTGTCCTCCATAGAATACTCCCTTCCTCCATCCTCTCCCTGTCCTCTATCCTCTCCCTGTCCTCTATCCTCTCTCTGTCCTCAAACCCCTTCCAGTCCTCCATAGAATACTCCCTGTCCTCTATCCCCTCCCCGTCCTCTATCCCCTCCCCGTCCTCTATCCCCTCCCTGTCCTACATAGAATACTACCTGTCCTCCATCCCCTCCCTGTCCTCCATAGAATGCTCCTTGTCCTCCATCCCCTCCGTGTCCTCCATAGAATGCTCCCTTTCCTCCATCCCCTCCCTGTCCTCCATAGAATGCTCCTTGTCCTCCATCCCCTCCGTGTCCTCCATAGAATGCTCCCTTTCCTCCATCCCCTCCCTCTCTATTTCTTCCTCTCTTTCTATCTCTCTTGTCCCTTCTCTCCTTCTCTAACCTCTCTCCTCCTGTTCCACCCTCCTCTCTCCTTCCCTCACTCCCCATTCCACACTCTCCCTACCCCTTCCACACTCTCCCCTCTCTCTCTCTCTCTCTCTCTCTCTCACACTCAGGATGCTCTAAGGAATTCTCTCTCATTTTATTTCTTGATACTCCATATGTCCTTGTTTCCTCAGTAGACTTTCTCCATATATATTATCTCAAGTGCCCTTTAAAACAGAATCTATTAAACTCATCACACTTCTCCTGGAGACGGTGATACGTGCAGGAACGAGGGATGACGAGAGAAAGATACAGGGGAAAGAGAGACAGAGATAGATACATTGGGAGAGTTAAACTGTAAGAGAGAGATCAAACGTTTGTTCTGTAGGGTTGATGAGATAACAGGAAACCATCCCATTGCAGACAGACGCTCCAGGAGAACATTGTGACCTTCAGTTGTTAGTATAGTAGATTTTTCACAGGTGAAGGTTTTACTTTTTATTGTAAAACTTTATCTCTCTTTGTAAACCACCATTCATTCATGTACTTGCAATTTGAATGTTCTCAGTATGGCTTCTTTGTTGTAGTTCAGTATCATTTTCATTTAATGGCATGAGACAGCAGCGGTGTACGTGTGTGTCTGTCTCTCTCATCTCCTCCTCTCTCGTACCTGCCATGGCAGACACATCAGTCAACATCTGCCAGGGCCCCGAGGCCCTCAGAACAGCCATCATCACTTCATGACAAATGCCTCTGTTAGTATTCACAATTGAATACCTCCAAAAGCAAGATGGTGGTGGAGGGAAGGCATCTCACTAAATACTAGCCTGAGGTATGGAAGTCCCTTTGAGTTGAATCATACTGTCAGAGCGCTGGTAAAAATACACTGTATCTTCTTCTCTGTTTGCTCTGATGACAATACTTTAGGGTTTAACCCATTAGTGTTTTGAACTTGTTGTCACACGCTTTTTTACATAGAACTAGCAAATAAAAACATTGCCGCAGAACATCGCAACGATACAGTAACTTGACAGTATGGAGGCAGGTGATGGTCAGCCTGGTATCAGTTATATGCGGTGGCAGAGTACTGTAATGTTTTGAGGAACACCCTGTAAGCAGTCTGTGATGTATAGATGAAAAATTATTCAAGTAGTGTGCCTGTGGACACAGCTGTCAAATCACCCAAATGATGATAGATTACACAATATCAGTAAATGAGACAATGGACTCTATTTTCGTCTGGCGTTAAGCCAGCGCAATTGTCAAATGCATGTTCGTTTGCAATTTCGACCTGTTTGAATTAAGGATCTGACCCTTTTTTTCAATTTTCGCCTAAAATGACATATCCAAATCTAACTGCCTGTAGCTCAGGACCTGAAGCAAGGAAATGCATATTCTTGATACCAATTGAAAGGAAACACTTTGAAGTTTGTGGAAATGTGAAATGAATGTAGGAGAATATAACACATTAGATCTGGTAAAAGAGAATACAAAGAAAAAACGTGTTTTTATTTTTCCCCCATCATCTTTGAAATGCAAGAGAAAGGCCATAATGTATTATTCCAGCTTAGGTGCAACTTAGATTGTGGCTACTAGATGGCAGCAGTGTATGTGCAAAGTTTTAGACTGATCCAATGAACCATTGTATTTCTATTCAAAATGTTGTATCAAATCTGCCCAAATGTGCCTAACTGGTTTATTGATACATTTTCAAGTTCATAACTGTGCACTCTCCTCAAACAATAGCATGGTATTATTTTACTGTAATAGCTACTGTAAATTGGACAGTGCAGTTTGATTAACAAGAATGTATGCTTGCTGCCCGTGTCAGATATGTCTATGTCCTGGGAAATGATCTTGTTACTTACAACCTCATGCTAATCACATTAACCTATTTTAGCTCAACAGTCCCACGGGGGACACACCGATCCCATAAAGGTGAAAGACGGCACCCTAGTGCCAGGATTGGGAATTTACCCGAGTTCGCTTGCACTGAGGTGGGAGGGGTGGCAATATCTGAGGTTGTTTCCTTAAAAACATGAGCCAAAGTGCCAATTTCAGGATTTAAATTATTGTTTTATTTTATTTAACTAGGCAAGTCAGTTAAGCCCCAACGCTCTAACAACTTGGCTACCTGCCACTTCTACACTCTAACAACTAGGCTACCTGCCACCTCTACACTCTAACCACTAGGCTACCTGCCGCCTCTACACTCTAACCACTAGGCTACCTGCCGCACCAAGTATGCGCTGGCGGGGATTTTTTTCACTTTAGTTTATTTAGTAAATATTTTCTGAACTCTATTTCTTGAACTGTATTGTTGGTTAAGGGCTTGTAGATAAGCATTTCACGATAATGTCTACACCTGTTGGTTAAGGGCTTGTAGATAAGCATTTCACGATAATGTCTACACCTGTTGTATTCGGGCATGTGACAAATACGATTTTATTTGATATTTAAGACCAACCAAAAGCAGGTTTTAGCGGTAACGCGGTTGGTTTTGTCATTTTGGTTAAGCATGGATTTTGACAGCGGGAACCCCAGCCTATCCAGCCAAGAACAAGAGAGATGTGCTTTCTGTGCCCATAAACCTTGTATTCAGAAACATTAAAAAAACAGTTGATTAAAAAAAACAAGCATAGCCTCCACTCTTCTCAATGAAAGCAGTTTTTTTTCCTGCCCAATGCATTCACCAAGCAGTAGACTATCGATAAAGGGCTTTGCTAGTTAGACCGCTTTGAGACAAACCTTAATCACCAAAAGCTTTAATAAAAGTTTAGCAAAAATAGTGAGCTGACATCCCTTTTTTATCTATATAGTCTATTAAAATATTTTAGCCAGCCCCTCTTATTATTTCAGATGTGTGTAAAAAACCCTCCAGGCTACACAGTTGAAGTCAGAAGTGTACATACACCTTAGCCAACTACATTTAAATGCAGTTTTTCACAATTCCTGACATTTAGTAAAAATTCTTACGTCAGTTAGGATCACCACTTTATTTTAAGAATGTGACGTCAGAATAATAGCAGTGTAACGACGTTCGTCTGTCGAAGGAGAGGACCGAAATGCAGCGTGGTGGTTACTCATGTTCTTTAATGAAAAAAATAGCGATACATGAAATAACTAAATAAAAACAAAACAACAAACGGAACGTGAAAACCTAATTACAGCCTATCTGGTGAACACTACACAGAGACAGGAACAATCACCCACAAACACACAGTGAAACCCAGGCTACCTAAATATGGTTCCCAATCAGAGACAACGAGAATCACCTGACTCTGATTGAGAACCGCCTCAGGCAGCCAAGCCTATGCTATACACCCCTACTCAGCCACAATCCCCAATGCCTACAAAACCCCCAATACGACAATACACTAAACCCATGTCACACCCTGGACTGAACAAATAATATAGACGGCCGGCCGCCCAACAACCTGCCCGCTTGACCCTATCCCCTCCTCTCTTCTCCAGACCATTTCCGGAGACCTTCTCCCTTACCTCACCTCGCTCATCAACTCATCCCTGACCGCTGGCTACGTCCCTTCCGTCTTCAAGAGAGCGAGAGTTGCACCCCTACCAGGTGGCTCCTACCAGGTGGCGTGGCGAGAATCTGTCTCCTCACCACGCGCTCTCACCACTGGTGTCCCCCAGGGCTCTGTTCTAGGCCCTCTCCTATTCTCGCTATACACCAAGTCACTTGGCTCTGTCATAACCTCACATGGTCTCTCCTATCATTGCTATGCAGACGACACACAATTAATCTTCTCCTTTCCCCCTTCTGATGACCAGGTGGCGAATCGCATCTCTGCATGTCTGGCAGACATATCAGTGTGGATGACGGATCACCACCTCAAGCTGAACCTCGGCAAGACGGAGCTGCTCTTCCTCCCGGGGAAGGACTGCCCGTTCCATGATCTCGCCATCACGGTTGACAACTCCATTGTGTCCTCCTCCCAGAGCGCTAAGAACCTTGGCGTGATCCTGGACAACACCCTGTCGTTCTCAAATAACATCAAGGCGGTGGCCCGTTCCTGTAGGTTCATGCTCTACAACATCCGTAGAGTACGACCCTGCCTCACACAGGAAGCGGCGCAGGTCCTAATCCAGGCACTTGTCATCTCCCGTCTGGATTACTGCAACTCGCTGTTGGCTGGGCTCCCTGCCTGTGCCACTAAACCCCTACAACTCATCCAGAACGCCGCAGCCCTTCTGGTGTTCAACCTTCCCAAGTTCTCTCACGTCACCCCGCTCCTCCGCTCTCTCCACTGGCTTCCAGTTGAAGCTCGCATCCGCTACAAGACCATGGTGCTTGCCTACGGAGCTGTGAGGGGAACGGCACCTCAGTACCTCCAGGCTCTGATCAGGCCCTACACCCAAACAAGGGCACTGCGTTCATCCACCTCTGGCCTGCTCGCCTCCCTACCACTGAGGAAGTACAGTTCCCGCTCAGCCCAGTCAAAACTGTTCGCTGCTCTGGCCCCCCAATGGTGGAACAAACTCC
This sequence comes from Oncorhynchus nerka, assembly GCF_034236695.1. Lineage (NCBI taxonomy): Eukaryota > Metazoa > Chordata > Actinopteri > Salmoniformes > Salmonidae > Oncorhynchus > Oncorhynchus nerka. The sequence goes on from NC_088423.1 coordinate 1,120,080, forward strand.
CTCACGACGCGACAGCGGAGTCAATCACCACCTTCCGGAGACACCTGAAACCCCACCTCTTTAAGGAATACCTAGGATAGGATAAAGTAATCCTTCTCACCCCCTTAAAAGATTTAGATGCACTATTGTAAAGTGGCTGTTCCACTGGATGTCATAAGGTGAATGCACCAATTTGTAAGTCGCTCTGGATAAGAGCGTCTGCTAAATGACTTAAATATAATGTAAATGTAAAACACAAAAATACTAAGACCAAGGCGTGACAGAACCCCCCCCCTAAGGTGCGGACTCCCGGACGCACCTCAAAACCATAGGGAGGGTCCGGGTGGGCGTCTGTCCATGGTGGCGGCTCCGGCTCGGGACGTGGGCCCCACTTCATAAATGTCATAGTTCCGCCCCCTCGCATCCTGGGATAATCCACCCTCGCCGCCGACCATGGCCTAATAGTCCTCACCCAGAACCCCACTGGACTGAGGGGCAGCTCGTGACTGAGGTGCAGCTCGTGACTGAGGGGCAGCTCGGGACAGAGGGGCAGCTCGGGACAGAGGGGAAGCTCGGGACAGAGGGGAAGCTCGGGACTGAGGGGTAGCTCGGGACTGAGGGGCAGCTCGGGACTGAGGGGAAGCCCAGCACTGAGAGGAAGCCCAGCACTGAGAGGAAGCTCAGCACTGAGAGGAAGCTCAGGACTGAGAGGAAGCTCAGGCAGGTAGTCGGCTCCGGTAGATCCTGGCTGGCTGGCGGATCTGGAAGATTCTGGTTGACTGGCAGATCTGGAAGAGTCTGGTTGACTGGCAGCTCTGGCTGCTCCATGCAGATTGGCAGCTCTGGCTGCTCCATGCAGACTGGCAGCTCTGGCTGCTCCATGCAGACTGGCAGCTCTGGCTGCTCCATGCAGACTGGCAGCTCTGGCTGCTCCATGCAGACTGGCAGATCTGGCTGCTCCATGCCGACTGGCAGCTCTGGCTGCTCCATGCAGATTGGCAGCTCTGGCTGCTCCATGCAGATTGGCAGCTCTGGCTGCTCCATACAGGCTGACAGCTCTGGCTGCCCCATGCAGGCTGACAGCTCTGGCTGCTCCATGCAGACTGGCAGCTCTGGCTGCTCCATGCAATCTGGCAGCTCAGGCTGCTCTGAACAGGCAGGAGGCTCCGGCATTGCTGTAGAGGAGGAAGGCTCTGGAAGCGCTGAACAGGCGGGAGACTCCGACAGCGCAGGAGAGGAGGGAGGCTCTGGCAGCGCTGAACAGGCGGGAGGCTCCGGCAGCGCAGGAGAGGAGAAAGGCTCTGGCTGAGCTAAACA